>NC_050471.1:19116073-19431967 GCF_013373865.1 Monomorium pharaonis
CAACTCTGTAGAGCGGTGATGGCTCGCGCGCGTTACCAGCTGACGACCGCTGGGTATCGAATATCGCGAGAACGGGATACTTAACGAGCGGGTTATTGTGCGTACGCGGGAATTCTCTGGCTTGTCTACGCTCGACCCGGCATCGTTGGCGGACGCCAAACTCTCGATAGGATGACGGCAGGGCGAACGGGACGAACAGTGACACGCGGCACGCGACGGACTCGTGTTCTTCCGCGCGCTAAAGAATCTCGCGAGTAATAAGCGCGATAATTACTAGTCACTCGCCAACCAGGCGGTTCAAGACGATTACATCGAATATTACCAGAGCGCAATTACCGCAGAACCCGCGACATAAATGCGATCGACCAAATTACACAATACTAACAATAACTTACAAAGGCGCGACAATTTACAACACGGGAATGACTCGTGACGACCGGACGAAATTACGATTGACTCGGCTGCGGATCGGGACGCACACGCAACGCGATGATAACACGAAATACATAGCACGGAGCGAAATCACGCGGGCGGTCGCGATCGGGCGAGACAACGATGCTCCCATAATTCCGCGAGCTAGTGGCTTCCCTTAACAAGTCGGAAAATACAACGATAACTACGCGACTCTTCCGCGGCTCGCCCAACCCGCCAAACCCCATCGAAATCGAAGGCTTTACAGTATTTTGACGCTCGTCTCACCACGTCGCCTCTCTCTCGTTTGCCTCCTCCGGGTCGGGATGATCTCGGCTCCTGCGTCCTCTCTTACAGATCTTGGCTCGGGACTCCGGAACACACGCACAGTATATTCTATTACATCCGCAGCATGAGTGAGAAATCCTGGATCTTGCGGGAGCCGCTCGGCGGCGCGCCCCACCTTGCTCCCGGCACTCCGGGCCCTTATTGGCAGATTTCCCGAAAATCGATTTTCGTGCAGAGCGCGATGTACACGCTGTCGCCGGCTGATCGATCCAAGCACGGCGGTCGATGATTAGGGGCCCCGTGCACGAGAATCTTGGCGCCTCCTTCCGCGGCAGTCTCTTCTCTCTTTGCCGCGCGCATCCTCGGCCACCAAGGTGTTATTTCCTCCTCGACGGGGGCGTTGGCTGATCATAAGCTGTCGCGACCCTTCCGCCGGACTTCATGCGGTATCGGGTCTGCAGTCGCCCCGTCGGGATGCCGGCTTCGCACGCCGTCGCTGGATCCTGAAAGCGTGATTCGGCGGCAGTATCGAAATTCTCAAACGGCACAAATGGTAAGCAAGATAAGGGCGGTATTACCTACGGACCCCCGCTTAGAAAGGGTCTTCTTTTACTCTCTCGATGTTTACTCACTCTGCGACCTCCGGGAAGGTTCTCCGTCGAGACGAGACGTCCAAAAATTACAAAGAGGTCCCCAGAGCCACCGATCTCCGCCGCACCCGCGATACAGCGCTCGCAAAAATTTTAATAATTAACGAACAGACAGCACACGGGACGTCACATACACAGAAACACGAGATAACACGCTTTTGCGTCCGCTCCCGAGCGGGAGGACGCAGGGCTCGCGTGATGTTAATGCGTAAGGGCTCTCAGCGCCTTGTGACGGACAGCAGCCTGCGGCTGTCACGTCACAATACTAAGTGTGTCAAATTCAACCTAAGTAATATATATTGTTCGCGACTTGGCGAAGAATTTGCTGGTTAACCCCTGAGGATGTTAAGCAGGGTGAGAGGACATTCGTGGAACAGGTGTTAAATAAAATGCACTGCAATTACGTGTCACGTGGACTCATCATGATGTCCGAGTCGTACCGTATATTTATCACAGATCTTAATTGATACATGTGGAAAAAGGCGGATAACACCACGCAATCCGGCAAACGCCGGAGCGCTTAGAAATAAAAAGCGAAAGATATTATAAGAAAACGGAGATACACTATGCCGCCACCAGAGGACCACGATTCTCCGGAGTAAAAACACAACTCCCAACAAATATAAGGAGCGAGCGGAGAGCGTCAAGCCACTCATTTGCGCTTTAGCATCCAAGTCTGCTTTTTGGAATAGAACGTTAAGCTCTACCACACGCAGGCAAGCTGGCTACCGGCGACAGCACGTGGCGCCTCCCGCTCATCCGTCCTGACATAGTATCGCTGACGAGACCACCAAGAGTACTTTTGGCCGCCTACGATCCACGGGTGTGGAGGTACACCTCTCCACGGTATTATCTCCCGGACCTTTTGGAGACTCTGGCCAAGGAGATCAAGACGGCCAGGACGCAGACGGAGACCGCAGCGGCAGTGGCAGAGAAGGCTACCCAGACGGGAGATCTGACTAGGAGTAAGGAGACTGGGACGCAGACCACCGAAGAAAAAAACAAGGAGGCAGTCCACTCTCTGAAAAGGCGTCGTCACGGCGAAAACAAGAGTTCCCGAAAGCGGAAGAAGGAAAGCGCCCAGGAACCAGTAAGACCACAAGATCCGAAAGTGTCTTCCACGCTCCTGCTGGACGCTAACAATAATTCCCCCGGCTACCGGGTGACCAAGACGACTCCACCACTGGCGTGGAAACCGAAGAGCTAAGCACCACATTTTTCCGGGCCTCCCTAGAGGGGGCCACCCGAATCAATCTAATAAGAAGTGTACATAGTGTAAATAGGCAGAAATAAAGGAATTATCCGACACTTTTCGTCTCCATTTACTCTAGCTTCCGAGCAAACCAACCAGCTATCCTCTACAATGCACATTACACGCGTTTACTGTTTAATGAGCACAAGAATAAATGTCTAATGAGAATAATGTCTTGATCACTTACACGGAAGAGATTATATTAATCTGTTACCAGTCGTGATAATGATGCCCATGAGCCGGTATCACGCGGCGCCGGCGTGCGCATAACGTGATGAGCGTGAGTCTCTCAATGGTGATGTACTTGAGCAATAATTATGAGTCTCTTAATTACTGTATGAGTCCTTCCGTTGAGCACTCTCTGAGCAGGTATTTGAAGATCCACGAATAGACTTGAGCACAAAATTACGTTGAAAACGATTGCACGAGATACAACGTGAACCGCCGCCATAAAGCACAAGTACCGAAATGATTTTTGGTGCTACGCACGCGCTTGCGCGCATGTCGCGGCGCTCCGTGATCTACGCGGATGATGATCGATATGCTGCCATCTGACGCGACGGCGCGAGCTCAGTATTTGATACTGAATCCCGAACATATATCAACTTAAGTAATATATACTAAGTGTGTCAAATTTAACCTAAGTAATATATATTCCTGAAATTTTTTAAGTTTATATTCACACACACAAACTTCTCTACAAAAATAGTGATATCTAAATATTTTGCGCCAATTATAAGAACAAATATTTTTATAGAAACTAAAACATTATTACTATTCTTTAGCCAGTTTTTATAATACAAAACAATTTTTTATATTTGACACTATAAAATGAGAGTATTACGTTTTTTTTCTCTACAAAAGTAATGATATATATAGAACATGCGCCAACTAGCAATTTATACGCGAATTAGAACGCGTACTTTGTTATTCTTTGGCTAGCATTTATAGTTTGATTTTTCATTAAGTCCGTATCAGACTAGAGATTGATATTGAGATTGAATTGAAATGTAACCAATTAGTTGGTCAAATTTTAATTCAATCTCAATTTCAATCTCTAGTCTGATATGGCTTTGATTGTTTTATGTTCGTCTTTAGATACAATTTACAGGCTCTTAACGCTCGGTCGAGCGGCGACCACAATTCACGCGCGCAACGAGCAGGTGATCGCTCAGAATCAGATCTCTCGAACACGGGATAATTATCAGGCGAGATGACGAAATTGCAGAAAATTCGCGAGCTCTACGTAACTCTACGTTAACAACGGAAAAACTAATACATCCGTGATCTTTTGCGGCTCGTCCAATCGCGAAATCGGCGGCTTTACAATAATCTAGCAACGTTCATCTCACCAAGTTGATTCCTCCTCGGCCTCTCCCAGGTCGGAATACGCCAGCTCCTGCGTCCTCTTACAATTTGGTAGTTCGGGATCACTGATATTCGCACGACATCCGCAACCAGAGTGTTTGATCCTTGATCCTGTGGGGGCCGTTCGGCGACGCGCCCCACTTTGCCTATGATAAGTCAGGCTCTTATTGACCGCGATTTTCCGGCTCGATGTGCGTGCAATGCATGACGTGCGTTGTCGCTACTTGCTGGTGGATCTTAGACACGGTGATCAAATTTCCGGGACCTTGCGCACGTGAATTTCGCGCTTTCTTATGGGCAGCGGCTCCTCGTCTCTTAGCCGAACGCATCCTTCGTCTCCGGGACATGATCCTCGCCGTACAAGGGAAGAAAAATATGCAGTTGATCCGCGTGGTCTTTGTCGGGATTTTTGCGGAATCTGCTTCCTAGCCGCGCCGTCAGGGCACCTGTCCTGTATGTTTTTCTCGGATCCTGCAATTGTAATTCGCCAACAGTAACGAAATCTTTTAACGCGCTGAAAAATTGTAAGCAAGGTAAAGGGCGGTACGACCTGCGGGCCCCTCGCTCGAAAGGAGTCTTCGTAATTCCCTCGTCGGCAGCTCACTCCATAATTCCCAGGATTGTCCTCCGTTGAGATGAGGCGTCCAAATGTTACACAATGAATTTCTATCAGTCGCCGATTTCCGCCGCACTCACGATACAATGATCGCAAAAATTTCAACAATTTAATAAAGGACAGCACACGGGACAACACACACAGAAAATACAACGCATCACGCTTCCGCGTCCGCTCCCGAGCGGAAGGACACAGGACCCGCGTGATGTAAACGCGTAAGGGCTACCAAGGTTCTTGTAACGGACAACAGCACGCAGTTGTCACGTCACAACATTTATATTAACAATATAAATACTACCTCATCCTATCCTACCGAAATCTGGCCATTGGGCGACCTTGCAATCTAACACCCTCCTCCCTCCCTAAGGATCCACCGTCCTCTCCCTCTTTTTCCAATTTTGTTCCCCAAATTCTCTTCCTTTCTACCCCCCCCCCTTCTTCACACTCTCCTCCTTACTCTTCCACTCCGCTTCCTTTCTCCTTTTCATCGCCTCTCTCTTCCTTCCCTCCTCCTCTCTCTTCACTGCGCTCCACCAGTCTTCTTGAACTACATCTTTACTCTCTCCTTCCGTTCTGCCCTCTCTTTATCCATCCTTCTCATGTCCATCTGCTTTTCATCCACCTTCTCCCCTTTCCTCCTGAACTGCTACTGTTCTCCCTCCCTTCTTCTTTCTTCTTTTTTGAACCCTTCTCACTTCTTCAGTATTTACACTCATTTTCTTCTTCTCCATTTCTTCAAAACGACTCCGTCGCTTCCTTCAGCCTTTTTTTATCCCTCTTCCTCACTATGCTCTTCTCCAACCTAGCTTTCTTATCATGCTTCTTCTCCTCCACCTTGTTTCCTCCTCAGGTCACCGTCATCCCTCTCTCTATTTCTGTCTCTCCCCTTCCTCCTCCAACTACCCTGTTTGCCCTTTCTTTATCTCCGGCTCTCCTCTTCCTTCTCTATCTCTCTCTTTCTCTCTCTCCCTCCCTCTCTCTCTTTTCGTAGGTGAGTACGGTGTATGGACGCACTTTTCTTCGCTCCGTAATCTTGAGCTTTTACTGCTGGTTCTTGCCCTTCGGGGCTTTTTTTTACAGTCCCACGGTCAAGGGCACACTTGCTTGACACTTTCCTTTAGTGGCGAGTGTCCACTCATCATTATTCTATGGGTTTTGGCAATTTTCTGGTCTGTACATTCTGATAATTTTGGAGCACTCTTTCTGCCTCGTCATCTCCATTAGCTGTCTCCCTGCTGCGCACGCGTCACTTCTGATGGCTGCCTCTCTCTGAGTCTTACTTAGCTCCAGCCTCACCTCTGCGGCGTGTACTCTGCGTGATCTCGGCGCCTACCGGGTGTTCATCTTATATTCTTGCTGTCTATCGCGGAGTGTTGTCAGTTAACAGATTACATGCGTTCCCCACCTGTGACTGCTACGTTCATTATTTTTAAGAGTTGCGTGATTACTGTGCGTCCCACACACTCTCTGTGAATATACCGGGCGTTTTATTCAATTAGTATTATTGCTAGGTCGGCGAGTCATTGTATAATTTATGCAGCCTGTGTGCACGAGGTGCAAGAAAGTGATTGCAACTGAGTCGGTTGTATGTGAATGCACGAGAACGTTTCACCTTGGTTGCATAAAATCTTACGCCATTACCAAGTATGCTGACACGTGCTGTAAGACGTTATCAGCATCTTTGAGCACTCCTTCGACGCCTGTGATTGAATGTGCTCCACAACCATTCACTTCAGTAATCATGACGACTCCAGCAACCACAAGTTCTCTGTTGCAGTCACGATCGCAGTCAAGTACTCTCGGGCCACCTGCATCTTCTCCATCTTCTGCATCTTCTGTGTCCTCGTCTGGTGTTACTCTCGAAACTTTAATGGCATTGTTGACGAGGAATAATGTTGTGAGTGCATCACATTTACATACGGCATGTTGCAAGCGATAGAAGGTGTCAAATGACGCCTCGCGCGCGGACATCGCCCGGCCTACATACCGGGCGTCGCACCGCGAAATGCACCCGGTTGTTTAAGCAATAACACCCAAAATCATTTGATTTTGGGGTGGAATCCGCGTAGCCAGCACTCGCTGGCTAAGCAAGTACACTCCAAAGGCCAGTGACCGCGGAAGTACCTTCCCCGATTATACGCCCAAAAACGGTGTATATAAACACCGAGATACAGACAACAAGCGGGCTTACTTGCGTGCCATAGCGTCGCTCGTCCATTTATACTTATCACGAGTTATAGTGTTATTACAAATCAGTGTAATTAAAAGAGTAAATATACTATATCTACATTGTTACTCAACCAACGGCTACAATCTCTTACTAGACCTGATCCGAGGAGTACCGACAGACGATCCCAAAATACCTGTGACCCTTTATTCCAATAAGGGCCACAACAATAATGATACATTAAACGCTTTCATTGATCGCCAAAACAAATCCAATAAGGAACTGAAGACTAAGCTCGATTCTATAGAGAATGTAAAAATTATTGTTGATGAACACTCGGCAAGAATTGTGGAGTTGGAGGCCGACAACGTAGAAAATAAATTAACAATAGCACGATTGCAAGCTGAGAATGCCAAGTTGACAGACAATATCAATAAAATGAAAACTTCAGTTCCTAACGTGTTGGTTCATGATTCCGCCGAGATATCAATCTCAGGTATCCCTGTTTCCGTTACGGACACTCCAGAATTGATTGTAAATAGAGTATTGAATTCTCGGTGTGCCGCAGCTAACAAATGATGTTCTAGAATTGCGACAAATTATACGTGACGCTCCTCGAAAACTAAAACAAGCAACTCTTTCTCAATCCAATCAAGATACTGCTCCCTTGCTGAAGTCGTCTAAAGTACTGATAATTCGATTTAAATCACTACAAGTTGCTTACCATATCATCAAGAGAAAACGTACAAAAGGACCCATCACTATTGCAGAAATTACTTCCTCCCAAGAATCAGGTTACATCAACATAAATGAGTTTCTTCATCCTAATACTTATAATCTCTTATGGAAGTATGTATGGACAAAAGAGGGGTAGATCTGCGCTAGAAAACGTGATGACACGCCGATTGTTTTTATTGCAGGCGATGATGATCTGGCTAAGTTGGATTGACTAGTCCCGGAGAGCAGTGGAGGGTCTTCAATTGCTGCAAATTCTGCCTCCTTTTTATTAAAAATTGCTCAATTAAATGCCAACTCACTATTAGCACATATTGATCAAATCAGGATTTTTTTTTGCGACTAAATTTTTCCATATAATTTTAATAGCTGAAACCTGGTTAAAACCTCATATTATTGATAGTATTGTGGCAATTGATGATTACTTCCTACTGCGTAATGATTGACTGGGTAAGCAGGGTGGTGGTAGCATGTTTCATCCACAAGTCGCTAAAGGCTAAAATCATCGCGGCCTCTCCAGATATTTTTTCTAACTCGCCTGAATTCATTACGTTAGAAATTCAATATATGAAACATGACCCCATCCTGTTTACGTCAATGTATAGACGACCGAAAGGACAATTATTCACCGACTTTAGTAATATCTATTGTAAATTTTCACATACTTATAAAAATATAATTATTGCCGGTGATCTAAATTGTAATACATTAATCGATAGTTTCGAATCTAATTATCTGCGAGAAATGGTTAACTCACACTCTCTACATTTAGTCGGTTCTCAAGCCACTTATCATACTGCAAGGTCAGATGCCCTATTAGATCTTTTCATACCCAGCTAGCCAGGCCTCTTAAAATCACATATCGTGAAAGCTTTACAGCAAGGATTGTTTCAATTTTGACAACAATTTTATGACAAGTAATTGTCTGTTGCTTTGTTTTCTAAAAGTTTCGAGCAAATTTACGGCAAAAGTTTTCATCACACGATGCTGCAAATAACAGAGAAAGACTTGTACATAAATATTACGTATAGAAATTACCAGATTTGTTTCGACACGATAAAATGCAAAATTTAAGCAAATAACAGAGCAAACCTTGCTACACGACATGACAATAAATTTATGGCAGAAACAGGAAATCTTGTTAAGCACAGAATAACGGCAAATTGATAGCAAGAACAAAATAAAACTTGCCGAGCATACTTTCGCAACAAAATTGCGACAAGGTGTGTCCGTAAACAGCTTAGTTTTTGTTAGCAAGGCTTGTCGCAAATAGTATGACGCACATTTTATGCAAATAACAGGGTTGCATTATCGGGTTTTAAACTTTATTTCTGACTTTACTATCTATCTCGAGATGGCGCATTTCTCGTGAAAAAGATTTACCTACTGGATTAATAAAAAGGGCTCATCGAGAACAGAGAACCAAGTACGATTGCACCATTCACATTTGATGTTGGACCAATCAGTCTAATATTTTATTTTTGTTGATCTAAATTTTGACAATATTTGTTCTGTTCTTGCCACAAATTTGCTATTATATTGTGCATAGCAAGGTTTGCCTTGTTTTTGCCACAAATTTGCTATCATGCTATGTACAGTAAGGTTTGCTCTATTCTTGCCACAAATTTGTTATCATATTGTGTACAGCAAGGTTTGCCTTGTTCTTGCTGCAAATTTGTTGTTATGCTTTACTAGCAAATTTTACCCTGTTATTTGCATAAAATATGTGTCATACTATTTACAACAAGCCTTGCCAGCAAAAGCTAAGCTTAATGCGGACACACCTTGTCGTAATTTTGTTGCAAAGGTTTGCTCGAGTTTGCGGCAAACTTCGCGCAAAGTTTGCGTCATTTTGCTAGCTGGGTAGTTGATAGTGTTGATAATGTCACTTCTTTCATCAAATCTGATGTTCCATTTATAGACGACCACGATATTCTCGAGCTATCTTACGCCTTTGCTGCATCGAAAAATACTAGACGTAAAATTGTATCCCGTGATTTTCGCTTATTTGATGAAGACGCCTTCTCTTCACATGCAAGATCCTGCCTTAGTACCCTCAGTGCCTTTGACTTTGACTTGTTAGCTTGTAACCACTCTCCGTCTCCATCTACGATAGACTTCTTCATATCTGATGTCCAACGATCTCTGCTTAATTTTTTAGATGCATATGCTCCACTTAAGTCTTTTGAAGTTACTAGGCAAGCTGTGCCTTGGTTTACTTCTGAGCTTAAAGCTCGTAGTAGAAAAGTCAAGTTACTCTATAAACGCGCTAAAAGATCAAATTGTTTATTGAGATTTGAAATTTATAGAGATTTCCGCAATGCTCTGACTGTGAACATGAGACGTATAAGAAGTGAATATACCTACAACAGATTGGTAAATATTCAGGACCCTAATGTTTTATGGAGACAATTAGCTGGACTTAGACTTGCCAAATTCTCATTATCATCACCTCTTAATTTTTTCTCACCTGATCAACTGAATCAGTATTATGTGTTTATCTCTCGCTCCTCGCCACCATGCTCTATGGATGATTTTAACAAAATCCTGGACACCATTCATCATACTGGCCCACTTTTCAACTTCCATTATATTACTGAATGTGAAGTTCTGCAACTTATATCCAAAACTATTACTCTGTCTCGCTCCCCAGGACCTGATAAGTTATCTTCATTCATAATACGAATCATTGCTCCTTGGTTTGTTAAAGTGGTAGTCTCATTGCTCAATACATGTGTCTCATACTTTCCATCAAACTGGAAGCATGCTCACATACGCCCCCTATTAAAAATTAAAACTCCCCTGACTCCTGCTGATACTTGTCCCATTGCGCGTCTACCTGAACTATCGAAGTTATTTGAGAGATTAGCTCACAAGCAGATTATGCAATTTCTTGATGAAAATAATTTGCTTAACTCATATCAATCTGGTTACCGTAAGTCTCACAGTACGCAAACGGCCTTGCTGCGGTTGTGCCATAATATCAGATGTGCAGCTGATAAAAGACACATTACGATTTTAGTGTTATTTGACTTCAGTAAAGCCTTCGACACAGTGTCCCACACCATCCTTCTATCGAAACTTGCAAAGAAAGATTTCTCTGAATCATCACTTAAGTGGATGTATTCGTATCTCTCACATCGGTCCCAGACGGTAGTAGATGGGCTATCTAGTTTCACGTGTTTCCAAACTTCATTCGGTGTCGCTCAGAGTTCTGTACTTGGCCCCTTGTTGTTCTCCGCCTTTATTGATGACATTGGTGCTTCTTTAAAGTTCTCAAAGCACATGGCATTCGCCGATGATACTCAGATTTATCTCAGCTGCCTCCCGTCTGATCTTCATTTGGAACTTACTATGATTCGCCATGATGTGAGTGTAATAGCTGACTATGCATTATCAAATAGTCTAAAACTAAATCTTGACAAATCAAAAGTTTTGATCTTAGGCCATAATGGTCTTATACATGGTATTGACTTGAATGTCCTATCACCAGTAGTGGTGGATTATGTGATTCTACCTTATGTCAATAAAGTGAGAAATCTAGGAGTAGTATTTAAATCAAATTTCTCTTGGGCGAGCCATGTCATTAGTCTCTCGAAGAGTTCATTTTACACCCCATAAATTAAAATACCACAAAAACTCCCTATCAACTCAGCTTCAAATAAAACTTGTTATTTCTCTCGTTCTACTATTGATAGATTATTGTTGTGTGGTCTACAACGATATCACTAACGAGCTCGATGCAAAATTGCAGAAGCTTGTAAATTGTACCATACGGTTCATCTACGACCTAAGACGAGACGAACATATTACACCTTTCAGACATCGGCTTAAATGGTTGACAGTATCTAGTAGACGTAGTAAATATTTTCTGGCTATATTAATGTTCCATATTGTTCAAAATACTGCTCCTAAATATTTAATTGAAATATTCCAGAGACGAGACGAAACTTTGAGATACTCAGCCAGGACTGGTGAAACTCAGATATTTCATATTCCTACTCACAGAACTATGACTTATCATAACTCGTTCCACTTATCAGCCATCTACCTTTGGCATTTTTTACCCACTGAGATAATAAATTCGACTTTCTTATCCCAGTTCAAGTCCAAGCTATTTAAACATATTGCATCAGAGGAAGGACTACCACTGAGTACTGATTGAATTATAATGGAATTATTGTAATCCATGCACGGCAATAACCATATACCGACAATCTTTGTACTTATTCCTAATCTATAATCCCAAACTTGTAATCATTTAGCATTAAGCAACTAGAGTTGGTTTTACTTAGAAACATAATTACACATTGTTGTTAGTTACGTATGGTAATTATCTAGCGTTAACTATAATTGTAATTTGTGCTCTGTCTACAGAGTCAATTGTTTAAGATTATACTAATCATATCTATCACTTAAGTACTTATATATCTTCTATCTATTATAACTGTTTGTACTACATAGTTTATCAAATGACTATTTGTTTGCCCCATAGTTTACTAGGGCATTAGTTTCAATAAATCAAATCAAAATCAAATCTCTTTCTTGACTTACCGCCGTCAATTTTCCTCCTCTTTTTTTCCTTCTGTTCACTTCGTCGCACATGTCGCGGATCGTAGAACAATGGTTGCTGCGGCTCGCGCCGGGATCGCTGACCGGAGCACGTTACCGGTGCGTGCGCGAGCGGCGCGGGCCAGCGTATTCGGGGTGCGCGGCCGATCGCGGTTCTCCCGGGTGACGTGAGGCTGGATCGGCCACTCGCACAATCATACGTGCGACATCACGCGGTGTTGGGGTGATTGGGGCAGTCGAGTGTCGGGAGGATCGAGCATCGGAGCGGCAGAAGAAAATCAACCACCGATCCGCGTGGGTTAAGGTGTTCCGTGACCGTCCGAGTCTGATCGAGGAGTTAAGCCCGCGACGGTGGTCGATCCTCCTGTCGAAGGCATTTTGCATATCTCGTGAGGCAGGATCTGGAGAAAGAGAACAAATTCTCGTTGCGATCGGCAATCCGCGCAACGTGGAACCATCGCGAGAGAGGCTTGGCGCACGCGACACGATAACTCGTCTCTGGCACGAGGTCCTCGTAGGCCAAGATGTAACCCTCACAGGGAGCCTCGTTTAGCGGACTCTCGCCCGTATCGAAGCGGCCAACGGCGTTGCGGCGATACCGACAATTCCGCGGTGTTGAAACAAGTGTACATCTAGTTCTTCGAATAAAGACTGTGACGAAGATTAACAGTAACGAGTATACCGATTTGAATCCCGCCACAATCCTCGAGGTTCCATTCGGAGCCGAGTACCACCCTTCGCAAATTCGCCAACAGCACAACCTTCCGGCACTTCTCAGCCACTTTTCCATCTCCTCCATACATTTTCTCATCGCCTTCACCTCTCCACACCTCCTCCATTCTTCCCATCTCCTTTCCTCCTTCATTTTCTGCCAAGTCTTTCACTTCTTTCCTTTCTCTCCTATTTTTACTCTCTCGCTCTTTTCACCCGTCACTTATTCATACTGCTTCCTTCTTTCTGTCTCCTAACCTCACCTCCGCATGCTTGATTCCACTCCTCGATCCTTTAGCCTCACAGTATTCCATCAATATATCGATATACCAATATCAACGAGCACGTTCGCCACCGCACGCCGCCATCTTCCCGCTTGACTCCACCTCCCGTCGATCAATTAGGACTTCATCCTAATTTCGGCCCATACACATGCCTCGATCTCTCGCTCTCATTACTCCATCACATCTGCTTACTTCCATTACCGCCTCTACCGCCATCTGCCTCTCCACTCCTTCTTTACTTCCTCTCTCCGCACGAATACTCCAGCACCTTCTTCGCACACTGTCACCTCTTCATATCCACCACGTCATCCTTCTTCTCTTCGCTTTCCTCCAGTCTCTCATTCCGAATTTCTTACACCTTTCCTGTCTCTCCTCTTTCCTTCATACACTTATCTCCAGTGTCCTCCGCTTCCTCCTCAACTAACTCTCACCTCTCTTCTACTAATTTTTACTTCTCACACGCAAATAATTCTGAGATCGAGTCTCCCGCACATCTACCACACTCCAAAATAATCAATATTATTTATGTATTTCTACAGCCAATAAAATTGATTGAAAGCAAAGTTTACGCTTATTAAGATTTAAAAAATTACTTTTTACAACTTCGAAAAAACGCTATTTTTAGGTCGAAAAATTAAGTATTTCTTATCTCCACACGGTATTCTATTAATTTTTTCTCGAAAGCATAACTCTTTAGCTTACATTTCCATTTTGGATTTTTCAAATCGAATAATTTGTTGAAAAGTTATGATTTTTTGGAGATAACACTACATTTTACGCATTTTATTTTGTTTATTTAAACACACTATTTGAACAAATCAATAATTCATAAATATTACAATTGATACTGAAGCTAGAATAGTATGGTGTTGTGGCCCTTATTAGATAGAGGGACACAGGTAGTGGGGATCGTCTGTCGATACTCCTCGGGTCATGTTCCTTGAGTGATTATAGCCGATTGTCGAATAACAGTAAATATATTTATTATTTTGATTACACTGAATCTACTAAGTTACACTTTGTATTCGAATAACCCGTGACAAATATTTGATATCGAGCGACATACGTTCGTCGCTATGGCACGCAAGTAAGTCCACTCGTTGTCTTTACATCGGTGTTTATATACACCGATTTTTGGCGTATAACCGGAGGGTATCCCCGCGGTCACTAGCCTTTGGTCAATGCACTTGCTTAACCAGCAATTACTAGCTATGCAGATTCCACCTAAAATTAGGAGATTTTGGGTTTCGTTTGTAAAGCAACCGGGTGCATTGCCCAGTGCGACGCCCGGTATGTAGGCCGGGCGATGTCCGCGCGCGAGGTGCCATTTGACACCTTATATCGCTTGCGACATTTCTTGTGTGAGTGCATCACACTCACAACAATGGTGAGTTATCTGAATTTTTTCAAATGTTCCATCATAACTTTTAAAACATTAACCGAAAATGACTCCCGTTTACAGAGAAGAAGTGCCGAAAAAACGTTTAGGGGAGATGGTGGGAATATGGCGCGCTTAAGGAAAAGTTAAATATTTTCAATGAAAAATATTTCAAATATAATAAAATAAGAGGTAAAATTAAAATTGAACATCTTATCTATTAGCATGTAACTGATTTAATAAAATCATTGTATAACACATGAAAATAATGCATTTTGGAAAACGTTTATTTGCGCCTTATTACCCAACACATCGTGTAATGCAGCGTACCGTGGATTCTACATTAAAATATTATCAGAATCGATACTATTTTCTGATTTTATATTAAATTGTAGTTGAAAAAATTAAAAAAAGTGTTTTTGTTTAATTATTATTAAATAATGCATAAAGCATAACAAAATCAATGAAAATTATAGAATTTTCTATAAATTATCAAAATAAAATTATAAGTTAGAGATTAATAAAGTTACGCAATGTTTAGATAGTTTATATTTTTTAATTAATAATACCTACAAAAATATAATAGATTAGCTACATATTAGAGTTGCGACGATATTTTCTTTAACTCGTTCGCAACTTCGTCGCGATCTCACTCTACGTTACTTGATTTCTGTCAATTGCTGGGCGCCAGGCGCGATAGTTCGCGCCACACACAATTCACAAATTAATTAACCGCGACGGCTTATTACCCGGTAGCCCGCTCCTACACGAAATGGTAGAGGGGCGGAGTTCTTATAGCAAGGTGTTCTTTCTCGGAGAGAGGTTGATAATCACTGACGACTCACTTAATAATATAATAAATCATATATTAATGAGATGTATAACAATTAAGGAATATAACCACAATCAATCATTCGTAGATTCTCCCAACGAATCGGAGACGCGATTAAGACTCGACATATCCGCAATAGTCATTTTCGGATTTATGCTACGATTGGTAATCACTATACACGGTAACGATACAATTACGATCACAAAACAGAACAAGTACGATTAACGAAATGACTCGGTATTACACTAACGGTTAGCGCGATTCTCGTCGACGCTCGGGACACGCACGCATCCTCCTCGTGATTCTATATGCAACCTTATGTACTACGCAAAAGCTCGAATATCTACACCGAGATATAGCCCCGCCCGTCGCGGGCCTTACGCGAATATTTGCGAGGTGGTCACTATGTCTCAGTACAACAGTATCGTCCCCGGGTGCTCGGTATTCTTGTCCGGAGAACGGTTTCTCGAGATCTCGTCTCGGCAATATGCCCGCCACTCGGGCCCTCGGTATGTTTAATCTCGGGACACGAATCCCGGAAGTCTCACTCTATCGCGTCGTCCCGGTGTTTGGAAATCTAATATTTCGGGACAAATTACTCTAGAGCCGTCAATTTTCAACTAATCTTAATAAATTTTTTTTTTAAATAAAGCTATTTGAATTTGTAAGAGATTCCTCGAGGCCGATTTTTTAATTTTTTTGCCAATTAAAACGTGCAAGCCTAAAACTTGAAAACCAAATAACTTAATAATCTTTTAATAATCTTACATCCATAATATCAAAACTTTTATGCTGATATCTGGTATATAACAGTAAATGTACATCTGTGAACTTTAATAATAAGCCACCACTAATGTAATTAAAGATATTCAGTTGCTTATTCTCAGTTAATATTAATAAAAGCAAGGGTGTAATAAAACGCCTAAGATTAGCTATTTATAAAACACCCAGGATGCGCCACGAGGAGGCTTTCAGTACGATTTTACATCCTGTTTCTTTATTTTTATAATTTTTATAATATTTTTTAAATATTAAAAAATGTTTTTTATTTATAAAAAAATTTAGTTATAAAAAAATTAAAAAAGTATTTTAAAAAATAAAAAAAAAACAAAAAAAGAAACAGGATGTAAAATCGTACTAAGAGCCAGCCTCCCCGTGGCGCATCCTGGGTATTTTAATAACAGCTAATCTTAGGCGTTTTATTACATCCTTGCTTTTGTTGTGAGCGAAACACTCACAACCAATAAAATTATATTATAAAATAAAGAATATAAAATATTAAAATTATCATATAACTCGCCGAGGAAGGCTCGCTATCACAAGGTGTCAGGTGACATATGCCTCGTGCGCTGCCGGCCGGTCATCGCACTGGTCAACGTACCAGCCACCTTGAGGAATTTAGCGAAGCTAGCTTAGCAACAATCATGCCACCGGAAATGCATACCTGCATTTTGGCAATTGTTGCTAAGCTCGCGAATATTTCCCGCGCGCCGGATGCGCGCGGGAATGACCATATATGGAGAGGCGGAGAGCCCGATGCCCCCACTAATAATCAAATCCGCGACACTATTTAAGTTGCTGCCGAACAGCGGCCAGCGGGATCAGTGATAAGCTATCAAGCCGATACATACGGCCCGCGTGAGTAAAATACGCACGAGTTCGGGACTTAGCCGCAAGCAAACCTCGAGCGAGCGAAGAGACGACGCGCTAACTCCGTCACGCGCCGTATCTAATCAAGTGTAACCCGACGCGGCACCTTCGCCGACCGCCGCTATTGTACATTACAAACTGAATAAACCTTTTTATCAAATTCACTTAAAATCAGTGAGTGAGTGATTTGAGGACTCTGCCAACAAAAGCCGCCTTTTTCCGCGAGTTCCTACTCCTTGGGCAGCAACGAATCCCTAAAGATCTTTTGTCGCACCGCAAGGTACGGCAAAAATCATTTGTTGTACCGCAAGGCGCAACACTTTTATTAATATTAACTGAGAATCAGCAACTGAATATCTTTAATTACATTAGTGATGGTTCATTATTAAAGTTCACAGATGTACATTTACTGTTATATACGTTATACCAGCATAAAAGTTTTGATATTATGGATGTAAGATTATTAAGAGATTATTAAGTTATTTGGTTTATGAGTTTTAGGCTTGCACGTTTTAATTGGCAAAAAAATTAAAAAATCGGCCTCGAGGAATCTCTTACAAATTCAAATAGCTTTATTAAAACAAAAATTTATTAATATTAGTTGAAAATTGATGGCTCTAGAGTAATTTGTCCCGAAATATTCGATTTCCGAACACTGTGCGGCGTCCCGCAGATTACAATTAATAGAATTATTACACGACTGTCGGCTCAGCGGCTCTCGAGGGGAAAATTACAGAAAATGGGCACTTAATTCTAAGACGGAGTTCGACATGTGCCCCCGGGTATATTCGGTATCGTGAATCTACTTGCCGCGATACTTTCTTACGGCGCTTAACAATTTCTTACTATCTCACGATCCGTGGGGTGGCCGTGTCGTTTCCATTCTTACCATGTGGTCGAAGTGGCCTTACAGAAATCGAAGACGTCGCTGGTGGCCGTTGGTCCACACCCTTAGTCAACTCGCCGAACAGTGACGAACCGTGAGCGGTCGGGGGTGCCGCGGATGCTGGTAGCGGCTTGCGCATCGATCGCGCACACGGATCGCTAGTCGATGGGGGCGTCTGCTTGTCCTGCAGGATCTCGGCGTTTGGTCTTGAGCGTCCGAGGACGCCGCGCAATTCGAAGGCTGCGGTTTGCACGCCTCGATGGCCTTCTTCGCCGTTCTGGTTTTCGCTGAACCGGCTCGAGGTTGATCAGGTCCCGTCCGGCCTATTCCTCGAGGCCGTGACTATCGCTCCTGTTGGGATTTCCTTCACCCTGGCCGACGGGCGCAAGGGAGCGCTTTTTTCTCCCGGCGTCGTCTCTGGCTGCACCTGGTTGCTGCTCCTTTCTCTCCCTCTTTCTGAGCACGTAAGTAGCTGGTAGACGTGTTGTCTGTTCGCTCCGCCGTTTCTGTCGTTCTTTGCCCTCCGGGGCCTTTTCTTTTGCAGATACATTGCCAAGGGCGCCCTTTACTTGACCCTGGTACATGCGGTGCTAGTGAGTATCCTACTGCTTACTGCATTTTGGTGCATTCTGCGTGTTTTCACCGTCGATTTTACTGGTATCGGCTCGCTTGACCGCCGCATCGTTTGCTGCACCTGCGTCTCCTGCTCACGCTGTGATCACGCCGTATTCTTCAATACATCGACTTCTACCGCTGTAAGTCTGCTCGTATTCACGATCTAGTTTGCCGCTGTAATCCTCGAATCATGACGCTCTCCTGTGGAGTATGTAACAAGTTCATTGTCAACGCTAATGTGTGGCACTGTGAGCAAGTCCCAAGGCACGTTTTTCATCGCGATTGCGGTCTCTTTTCCAGCGATGCAAGCGAGTTGGCCGACAGTGAGCCTCGATGCCCGCTATGCGGGGACTGCCAACTCATCGGCGGCCTTCCGAGGCCCTCCGCTGGAGTCGCGGCCGGGCAGACCGATGCCGGGGGCGCCTCCTTGGCCGAGTCGGACGCCTTAAGGAATCTTATATCTACGCTCCTTGATAAGGTCAGTAACATCGAAACCAAACTAGACAAGGTCGACAGCATCGAGGCCAAAGACGGTCTCTCGTCTATGAAGAGGCAGCTCTCCTTTCTCGAGCGGAGCGTGCAGGGATTCACTTCCTCCCTTGCGGACCTAACCGCAAAGATTGGCAACCTCAGTCTACGGATTGAGGCCTTATTGGTCACCATAGCGCTGATGGAGGTCCAGCAGTCGGATCTCGCCCGGCGTGTTCAGGATCTCGAATCTAGGCGGACTTCCCCGGGACCTGCCAGCGGCGGCGACGCGTCGCGCCTTGAGGCGCGTCTGGAGGCAGTTGAGTGAGCAAGAATGAGCTCAGAGCTTATCATTTTCGAAGTGCGGGAGTACCCCGCGGAGGACCTGGAATCCATTGCGGCCAAGGTGGTGGAGGCTTTGAAGATCACTGTATCTCCTGCCGAAATCAAAACCTGCTTTCGCATACCGGCCACGGGAGACCGCTCTCGTCCGCTGGTCCTAAGATTCTCTTCTAACGAGGTGAGGGATCGCTGGCTGGACGGGAAGAGGGCCTTGGGAGTCCTTAAGAGTTCTGCTGTGTCGGCGGAGCTGGGTCGAGGATTGGTGAGCGAGAGGCTGCTGGCCTTAACTAGGCGCATTCTCGGCGAGGCGCGGCGGGCGGCCAGGGAGAGGCGCCTGCATCGAGCCTGGATTCGAAATGGTATAGTGCACATAAAACTGCATCCTTCGTCCTCGCCTATCAAACTGCGGTAGCGCGGTCACCTCATTATTGCCATGTCTGAAACCTGGCTAAAGCCACATATTCCAGACTCATTTGTGCTGATGCATGGCTATCGTCTAATAAGGCAAGACCGCGTGGGGAGGGGAGGAGGGATTGGATTATACGCGCGTTTCGATCTACACATTCAGGTTCTTGGCTCGTCACCTGATCTATACTGTGCGCAGCCGGAATACTTATTACTGAAAGTCTCCGTCGCGGGCGGCGGGCCCCTTTTGTTGGCCCTAGTCTATCGCCCTCCTAAGCTCGGACACCTGGCTATATTCCAAGCCAAATTTGAGAGATTACATCCTTCTTTTGCTTCCGCTGCAGTGATCGGCAACTTCAATGTGGACTTGTGCCGCAACTCATTTGACTCCGACGCCCTGATTGATTTCTGTGCGAACAATCATCTTTTCAGGGTTTCTTTTTCCCCTACGCATCACACTGCTTCCTCTCACACCTGCATAGACCACTGCTTTGCGAGCGATCGCTCCCTCGTCCTATCATTCTCACAACGCTCTCTCCTCTTCCTATCCGCCCACGACCTCATCGAGGTCACGCTCGATCTCCGCACAAACCTCCTCGTATTCTAACAATCCGTGATTACTCTCGTTTCAATATTGATACATTCCACAACCTTCTCGTCTCCCTCGACTGGACGATAGTCCACTTAACTCCCTCCCTGGACGAGAAGGTCTTGATCTTGACGGAATACCTAGTTAATGCCCGCGATCAACTTGCTCCTCTTCGCTCCTTCCGCGCCAATCCCCACCGGCCCCTTGGCTGAACCAATTCCTCCGACTACTCCTGCGCAGGAGGGACGCTGCTAGGAGATACTGGCTCCGCTGCCCCTCGCCTCGGAGCCGCGCTGCCTTTACTGCCCTGCGCAACGAAGCTAACTCGGGTATCTCTACTGCTAAAAATAAATACCTGCAATCGAGACTCAGGGTTACCGCATCAAATGGTCCAGCACGGCTATGGGCAGAACTGCGCTCATTGGGCCTGGCCAGGCAAAGGTCGCATGCACCTACGGACATCTCTTCTAACACCCTAAATGCCTTTTTTACCTTCGCTCCTCCCTCCTTCCCCCTCTTACCCGCCCGCGCTTTTTACGTCTCTCATCGCCCCCCTCCATCTCCAACCCTTTTACCTTCTATTTTTCTCATATCACCCCGATGTCCTACACTCGGCCTTAGTAAAATGCACCTCCAACTCTGCAGGCCCTGACAACATTAATCGTCGACTCCTCCTAGATAGCCTCCCGATCACATTCCTTGTCATCCTCCTTGTCACCTACTCAACTTTTTCTTAAATTCCTCAACCTTTCTGTCCTCGTGGAAGCGTTCCCACGTCATTCCTATTCCCAAGGTCAAAAATTCAGCGTCCCCCGCTGATTTTCGTCCCATCTTACTCCTCCGTCTCCTCTCCAAAATCCTTGAACGCATCGTCTCCGGACAGCTTTCGTTGCATCTGACCTCCAACAACCTCCTGGATCCTCTTCAGACAGGTTTTCGCTAGGGGAGTAATACCCAGACGGCACTCATTCGACTCACAGATGACGTGAGGCGCGCAGTCGACGATAGATCCGTGACCCTGCTTGTTCTCTTTGATTACTCCAAGGTCTTCTACTCCGTGCGGTATGACCTGCTGCTGGAGAAGTTGGCCAACATGCACCTCTCCAACTCCGTCCTACATTGGTTTAAATCATATTTCTCGTATAGTTTTAAAGGTTTGAAAAAAAAAGCTAGCATAAGTGTATACCCAGCTTAACCCATTACTTCCCAAGCGGACATTTTATAGTCGATTGGTTTTCGGCTCAGAAAAGTGATGAGATCACATGAAAACTTAAAACAAAATATGCTCTTCTACGTAAAAAGAGTTGCTCTTTCAGATTCCGGGGTCAAAATTTCAAAATTTTCTATTGGAAATTAAATATGGCGGCTCAAAGTTGATATAAATTTTTTTCATTTTTTCGGATTTTTTCACAAAGGTAGAAAAATTCATTGAAAAATTGGTATGTTTTTCGTAAAATTTACATTTATTTTTGTATTTTTAATATAATAGAGTTAGTTTAAAGTTGGTCTGTCATATATTTTCTGTTTTTAAAGTACTTTTTAGTATTAATTACAAGGGAAACATCAAATCACAGTAAATAAAAACAAAATTAATATATTTTTAAGTAATTCATTTTTTTACTAAAATACATTTTATTTTTAAATTAAATTGGAACTTATAATTTAAACAAAAAGCGTATTATATATAAACTTTATGAAATAAAAATAAAAGCATTTACATGTTTTAAGCAGATTAAAACAAATTAAAAAATTTTTTATATAAAATAAATTATAACCCACAAAATATAAAAATATACTAAGTACATACAATATACATACATTTATGTATATTACATATTCCAGGTATATACATTCTTAATGTAATGTATATACATTGGATGTGAAATGTATGTGCAAATGAAACCAGGTTAATGTACATAGAAGATTCATAGTATATACATATGTATATGATATGTATATTGTATGTATGTATATTCTGTATAAACATTATTATATGTAATATGTATATATTATATATATGCATTTGTACACACATTAGATAGTATGTACATTGTATACAGGGAGTCCCAGAGCATACTGGTCACTGTTCATAAAAAGGTAGATGGGATCGAGATGAACATAAAAGTTCAATATTGTTGTAGGTTTGGTCTGCTAATAATCGAGATATAAATTTTTTAAATTATGCGAATGAGAGCGCGCCTTGCGCGTCGAAGGAAGGGCTCGAGCCGCTCGAGCCATAGCACGGCCTACTGTTTCAAGCATTGGCTGCCGGCGGCGGCGGGGGAAAAAAGGAGAAGCGTGGCGTCGTCGCCGTTCCCACGTCTCGACGCACCGCGCCTAAGCTCGCGTCGATGGCTGCTACGCACACTCGCGATTACATGACGAGATTATGAATTATTAATAAAAATAGGACAAATTTAAATCGTAATAAACTTTTGTAAATAAGAAAGTCGAAAGAGAGAAAGCGATGGAAACGTATGGAACCTGCAAATAATATAATATTTGCCGCATCAAATTCTCTCATTGTTTTTTATGGAATATTAAATTAACGAAGATTTATCACGATTGAATCTTTATACATTCTCCTTTCGTAACCATCTTATTAGAAAATTACGAAATGCACGAAATACTATCCTTAATATGCACTCTTTGTAAAATAACACGATAGAAAAATATTCACGTTTGATGTAACGACTTCAGGATAAATTATTCGATGCAACTTCTACGGTAATTATAAGTAATTAGAGATTAATGTTATGTCAAGTATCGTTAGTATGGTTAACTAGAAATGATTTTCTCTTGTATATGATAGAGAACTTCGAATTTCTTTTATCGTTAATACATTAAAAGTCACTGAAAATCTATCGTAATTAATAATGCAATTAAAGGTAGAAGAAACTCTGAATTCTTTTATTCATTATTGAATTTTTTATTTACTCTTGATTCGTATGTAAAATTGAACTTTGTACTTTTATACTTTGTAATTTAGCAGGAATATCTTTCCCTTTAAAGTATTTACAGAAACACGATAAACGTCATTTTCAACAACAGTTCCAATCAATATTATTAGAGTTTCATTAAATGTCATAAAATTTTTTTAACAAGATTGCTATTTTTTAACATTTTTAACATTAAACACGATACGACACTCAGAAAGAAAGTATCGTGCTGATTATTTATCGCAGTTTTAGTGATAATTTTTGATAATTTTTTTTTCGATCGTGTGTAACACTAAAAATATAAAGAAATGATAATTGTTAAAATTTTATTCAAATTACACATAATGAAAGTAGAATAGTACAAACTAAAGATGTTGTTAAACGTGGTAATATTTATTGTATTTGTGTACTACGTAGTGTTTGAGAGGGAAAGAGGGGGAGAGAGAGAGATAGAGAGAGAGAGGGGGGGGGAGAGAGAGGTGTCATATTAAAATGCGCGAAATACTTATCCATAGTATGTTACACTCTTTGTAATAACACAGAAAAATATTCCCTCTTGATGTAACGATTTTACGATAGCTTAGGCGCGATGCTATGATAATTATGCTTAAAAATTAATGTTCAATATCATGTATTGTTAACACAACGAAGGATTTTCTTTTATAACCATAGAAAACTTACAGTTTCTTCTACCTTTAATTGCATTATTAATTACAACAGATTTTCAGTGACTTATAATGTATTAACCCCAGGTAGCAAGGTGACGTCTAATTGACGGCATTTTTTGGTCATTTTATGACGAACCAGACGTCATAATGTCGAGATAAAATGACGTCTAAATGTCGTAAAACTGACGTACATTTGTCTCATCTTAACGACGTCATATATTGACGTCAAAAATACGTCATTATTTTCATATTATTGACGTCATTTTCAAGAAGCTAGTATCGTACATTTGACGGTATTTTATTGTTATTTTTATGAAAAAACATAGGTTTTTAGGTTACATTTAATAAAGACGACATTTTAACGTCATTTTTATGACTATCCCAGGTAGTAAAAGCCGTTATTTTGACGTTTTAGAAAATATTTCGGGTACATGTCCTATATATGCAGTACTTGCATTATGAAAATATCGAAATAACATAATTATAATGTAAAAAAAAATCTACGTTGTTTCTCAACAAGCATCACGACCCACCACACCATAGTCACGTTTGGAATTGCCTAACTTCCGCGGTCACCCATCCAACTCTGAACCGCCGTCGACGTTGCTTGACTTCGAAGATCGTACGCTACTTAGCCCTTTGTGATGATCCATGAACACTTGATGATCATGAATACATATTTGTTATAGATCAGTTCAATAGATGCGAGAAACATGAAACTTGTAGTTAACTAATATTTTTATAAATAAATATAAATTTATAGTTTTTTTCCTGATTTTTACATATGCAAAATAACATGTGGAATAACTTATAGAAATATGTTTTTGCTCTGTTCTTTTGATAAAGCTAAATTATACCTCAGACAAAACGCAATATTTATAAAATATTTATAAAATATTTATAATATTTATTTAAATATTTTATAAATATTTATCTAAATATTTTATAAATATTTTTGTGGTCTTAGATTTGACAAATCATAAAGATTTATCATAAATATTATAAAAATATTTATGAAATATTTATAAATATTTACAAAATATTACTTATACAAATCTTTATCTTTTATTTATCATAAATATTATATAAAATATTTAATTTATATTTTAATATGTTGAATAAAGATTTTTTTTTCGTATATATAAAATATGTGTAAAATATTTATATAATATTTTGAAAAAATAAATATTAATAAATATTAATAAATATTTATCATAAATATTATGTGCTGCCTGGGATGATTCTAAAATATTGATAGTATTAATTATATAAAATATTATATTAATTTTAATAATGTTGTTTATTAACCAATCTTTAAATAATGATAGTTATAGGTAGCAAGGTGTCGTCCACTAGACCTCAATAATTTGTCATTTGAGGTCAAATCGTCAATTATTACAAAGAATTATAGTTAACGTCAGTAATTAGTCACTAATAAAATCTTATTAATACGTCGTAAAATGATCAATTAACTGACGTTATTAATTAGTCAAGAATATGACGTCGGAAATACGTTGTAGGATGGATAAATGACTGACGTAATTAATAGGTCAAAAAATGACGTTACTATTACGTCTTAATTTGGTAAAATGACGTCTGCGACCTTAAATGACGAATTATTGACGTCGTATTAACGTCACCTTGCTACCTGGGACGATAGAAGAAATTCGAAGTTCTCTATCACATACAAGAGAAAATCATTTCTAGTTAACCATACTAACGATACTTGACATAACATTGATCTCTAATTACCTATAATCGCCGTAGAAGTTGCATCGAATAATTTATCCTGAAGTCGTCAGATCAAACGTGAATATTTTTCTATCGTGTTATTTTACAAAGAGTGCATATTAGGGATAGTATTTCGTGCATTTCGTAATTTTCTAATAAGATGGTTACAAAAGGAGAATGTATAAAGAATCAATCGTGATAAATCTTCGTTAATTTAATATTCTATAAAAAACGAGAGAATTTGATACGGCAAATATTATATTATTTGCAGGTTCCATACGTTTCCATCGCTTTCTCTCTTTCGACTTTCTTATTTACAAAAGTTTATTACGATTTAAATTTGTCTTATTTTTATTAATAATTTATAATCTCGTCATGTAATCGCGAGTGTGCGTAGCAGCCATCGACGCGAGCTTAGGCGCGGTGCGGCGAGACGTGGGAACGGCGACGACGCCACGCTTCTCCTTCTTTCCCCCGCCGCCGCCGGCAGCCAATGCTTGAAACAGTAGGCCGTGCTATGGCTCGAGCGGCTCGAGCCCTTCCTTCGACGCGCAAGGCGCGCTCTCATTCGCATAATTTAAAAAATTTATATCTCGATTATTAGCAGACCAAACCCACAACAATATTGAACTTTTATGTTCACCTCGATCCCATCTACCTTTTTATGAACAGTGACCAGTATGCTCTGGGACTCCCTGTATATGTAGAATATACATGATGTCATGATACAAATTTGTGGGGGATTGTGTGTTGCGTGCGGTACTGTACACGAGGCACGGTAGCTAATAAAAATGAGATTTGAGATCTGATTTCGGAGTTGCAAGTGATCTCCTTATATATGCAAGAGAGAATCACTTGAGTCCGGAGAAAGGGCTAAGTTGCATCGCCTAGCGGTGATTGCGAGAATTACTCCTTATGCGTGAGCATGCAAGTTCATGTTATAGAGAAAAAAATATCTTGCATATGAAATGTACATACATTTAACATTGTGCGCTGTATATACATACTAAATACAGTAATAGATGTACATATTATATACCATAATGTATATTCGAATCATGTATATGAGATGTATATACATTTAACATACTATACAAGATATTTTTTCACATTATGGAAAAAAATGCATATACATAGAATGTCCGATGTTATGTAGTTCTCGGTAAACTTACCTATCAGGTAAATATATGATTCTCTTTATTTATTTGAAAAAAGAAATAAAAATAGACACACGCTTGCTTGATAGGTAAGTTTACCAAGAAGTTGGAACAACCGGCCCTTAACATTTTATGCTGTATATACATTCTAAACTCATTAATGGATATACACATCATATTCTGTAATGTATATTCGAATCATGTATGTGAGATGAATATACATTTAACATTGTACGCTGTATATACATATCAAATACATTAATGGATATGCACTTTATATACCATAATGTATATTCGAATCATGTATGTGAGATGTATATACATTTAACATTGTACGCTATATATACATATCAAATACATTAATGGATATGCACTTTATATATCGTAATGTATATTCGAATCATGTATGTGAGATGTATATACATTTAACATTGTACGCTGTACATACATATCAAATACATTAATGGATATGCACTTTATATACCATAATGTATATTGGAATCGTGTATGTGAGATGTATATACATTTAACATTGTACGCTGTACATACATATCAAATACATTAATGGATATGCACTTTATATACCATAATGTATATTGGAATCGTGTATGTGAGATGTATATACATTTAACATTGTACGCTATATATACATATCAAATACATTAATGGATATGCACTTTATATACCATAATGTATATTCGAATCATGTATGTGAGATGTATATACATTTAACATTGTACG
This sequence comes from Monomorium pharaonis, assembly GCF_013373865.1. Taxonomy (NCBI): domain Eukaryota; kingdom Metazoa; phylum Arthropoda; class Insecta; order Hymenoptera; family Formicidae; genus Monomorium; species Monomorium pharaonis. The sequence continues at coordinate 19,143,529 of NC_050471.1, forward strand.
CTATATATACATATTAAATACATTAATGGATATGCACTTTATATACCATAATGTATATTCGAATCATGTATGTGAGATGTATATACATTTAACATTGTACTCTGTACATACATATCAAATATATTAATAGATATACACTTTATATACCATAATGTATATTCGAATCATATATGTGAGATATATATACATTCAACATACAAGATATTTTTTTCACATTATGGAAAAAAAATACATAGAATATCCGATGTTATATGGGAATTTTAAAAAAATACTTAACCTTTCTCGCAGTTCTAATTAATGTTTTTATAAACCTAGTATTATAAATATAATACGCGCGCGCGCGTTTTAATTTGTAGTCAACATAAACCACTTACTGATATATTTGAAATGCTATTGTATTCATTGCGCAATGTACACTCGCAAACAATAACGTCTGACTACATTAACTGCGCTAGTTCAGAGTGTGTCTTTTTTTCTAATACGAAAACATGTGGAAAGAGAAAGATACACTCAGAAACCTCTCGGAATTAATGTAGTTAGTTCAGCCAGGCATTTCTGTTCGCATATATACAGCAAACAGTAATTTTTTCCAAAAAAACCAATTTTTCGAAAAAAACCAGTTTTTTCTTATTTTTTTCCAGCGATTTGAAAAAAGCAGCTTTTTTAAAACTATAATTTCTCGGATAGATTACAGCGTGTCCGGGGGTCTGATAGCTATTTTGCTGCGTGGTCCTGTGTCTCTGCTGGTGTCCCACAAAGATCCGTCCTTGGCCCGCTCCTTTTCGCGGTGTTTACGGACGACTTGCGCTCGTCCATAAGACATTGCCACCATCTCCTATATGCAGACGACCTTCAAATTTATCTTCACTTCCCACCTAGAGAGCTGGAGTTGGCCTTGGGGAGGATCAAAGAGGACATAGCTGCTGTCGAGAACTAGTCGCGTTGTAACGGTCTCGCGCTCAACGCCGGTAAGACCAAAGCGATGCTCCTGGGCTCAGCACGTTTCGTAAACGACCTGAAGGCTAATCATTCACTCCGCTTATCTGTCAACGGCTCTGAAATTGAGCTGGTGGATCAGGCCACCAACCTGAGCTTAATCCTAATCAGCACTCTCAGTTGGACGCATGTAAGAAGCATTTCCGAACGTGTTAATGGGGCTCTCTGGAGACTCAAATACCATCGTAACTGTCTCTCGGTTGCTAGTAGGCTTTCTGATCTTCCCCATCTTCGACTACTGCTCTGGAGTTCTCTCCTAATGAACGCCTGTGTGCGTTTCGTCCTTGGCCTGCGAAGAGATGATGTTGTATCCTTCGGTGCAACAAAGATATATTCGGGATCGTGTCTGCCCGAGGAGTTGGAACTCGCGGAGGAAGTACTGCGAGGGCCAGGTCCACCAGTAACGAGACTCTCGTCTTTATATAAAAAGCGTCATTTATTCTGTATTGTACAGATTAGCTCTCAACACGTGCGGTCGTCGATGATGTCGCGCCGTGTTGAATTACATGTGGTGATAAGACTCGGCGAGAGCTTGATAGCTCGTTTGACGCTTCGTCGCTATGTAGTATTAAGTCTTTACGTGCTGAAGTCTATATGACCCGAAATAGTAAGTACATACGTGACACGCGTATTAGCGTGAATGATTGATAACTGGTCCCCCTGCCCATCAATCGGCAGTCGTTTATATAGTTCACGGAAAGTGTCAGTTGGAGGGGCAAATAGACCCTCGATATGATTATGGCCGCGCGCATTCAGCGCGCGGCAAATTTTCGCGGGCTTAGCAACAGACCGCCAAATTGCAATTTTAGCATTTCCACCGGAAATGTGGCGTAATCGTTGCTAAGCTGAGATCGGTAGAATTCCGAGTCTTGACCGGTGCGTTGACCGGTGTGATGGCCGGTCAGCCTTGCGCGAGATGTCACTTGATACCTCGCGCGATAATATGAGATTACACTTCCTCTGAGAGTGTTCAAGACACTCTTTTATTAATCTTAATTATTTTAATATTCTAATATAATAATATATGGTTGGAGTGATTCTGTCTCACTCACAACAATGAGCACGTATCTCGCCATTATGCCTCACTCAGATGGCTCTCGGCGGACGACCGGAGGGCATACTTAATGCGCAATCTACTTTTCGCTGCGTTGCAGTCGGATCGCCCTTTTTACCTGGCGGGCGATTTCCGGTATCAGATCTCCCTGCGAACCGCGTCGCGTGCGGCTTCGCGCGCAACACCGCTTGACCTTGTACTTCCCTCTTGCCATACTTTCACGTTCCAACATTCTTTCCTTTACACCGCCTCCTCCTTCTGGAACTCCCTACCTGTGTCGCTCAGGTCCTCCACCTTCTTAACCTCCTTCCGAAGAAGCCTCTATGAGCATCTCCTTCACCGACACCTACCGTGAACTCAGCGGTTACCCTTTGTGAGACGCGACGCCAAATCCCTCACTCATCCTTCCCCTTCTACGACTCTTTTTACACAAACAAGGCTACGACTTTACTAAGTGTGGGGGACGTGGTTAGGTTTGGTTCAATCAGAAGGCCCCCTTTTACAAATAATAAAACGTGTCTGATATATTTAATCTTTGGTTGTACACTTGTTATTGCGTAAGTGTGTATTAGATCTCTTGAGGTAGCCGGAAGCTGGTGAGTACTGGACTTAGTGGGAGTAGGCGTCGCTCGGAGTAGCTTCTCGGTGGGTGTGACTTCCTCAGCAATCTTAGCCTCGGAAGAGGGTCCGTATAGGATGTGGAAGGATTAGGCGGCACCCGAAGGTGCCCGGAGGAAACTAGGTGGCTCCTACTCGCTGTCGCTGCCGAAGAGCTCCCTGAATACGGCTCGCTTCTTATCTAAGAGAGCCCGGGGAATATGCTTCCCGGGTGTTCGCGGGAGCGCCCGTGGAGTCGTAGGTGCTTCTGGAGACGCTGGCGAAGCGGTGACAAACTCGTCGGAGGAGATCTGCGTGCCTCTGGTGGTTCGGTCTGAAATCACCCGAGGGCCGGTTGCAGTTTGCGTGGACCGGCCAATAGAAACCGCAGGACCCGTTGTTGTGGTCTGCGAAGCTCGGGTGATTTTCCCTCGGCTGGCGGTCTGCGTCGCCCTGTGGACCGGAGGATGGCGTGGAAGACCTCGAGGCTGAAGACGCGGATCCCGGGGCTTCTCCGGGGAGAAAGCAATCCGGATGAGTCGCCACGGGACGCTGCTCTTCGTAATTGGCGGCTCCTGGGCTCCCAGCGGCTTCGCAGGGCTCCTGATATCCGGCCTCACCGGATTGGCCCTAGGACCACGGTGGCCGAGTTGGCGGCAGCGGGGCAGCTTGGTTGTGATATCTCCCGGAGGAGTTCCTAATTGTACCAGAGAGCTCGCCCGTGCCGAATATCAGAATCACCGGGGCCCGTTGGTACTTTCTCCAAAAATTACTTGCAAGCGTAGTATAGGCCCTCTTGAGCTCGCTATACGTGAAGCTTGGCTTGATTTCACGCCGTGGGTGGTCTGCTTATGTAAACCTGATGTTACATTTCTTCTTGTGAGTTGAGGCGCCGCGCTTTCGCCTAGTGGCGGCCGCGCGCACTACTCGCGGTCGCCGGGGCCGCTGACCCGGCCGTGGACGCTGCGTGCGCGCGCGCGCGCGTCGCGCTGTGGCGTGCCGCCACATGACCCCCTTGGTTGTCTTAAAGTCCCTCGAAACGGACTGGAGGACGTGATAATCGTCCGCTTCTCGTCCGTTTTTCTGCTGGTTCCACAGGAGGTTGTTCGGACTGCTTGGATCCTGACTCCTCTTGCTCGAGGACGTATGCTGGTTTTAGTCTGTCGATGGAGACATTGGCTGCTCGTCCGTTTATGCGGATCTTGAACATCTTTTCTCCTCTGCTTAGGACAGGGTACGGGCCGTCGTACGTTGCTTGTAGAGCTCCTCCTGGTGTGTCGTGCCTCAGGAAGACTTGTTGTGTCTTCTGCAGGTCCTTGTGTACGAAGGTGGTTCTCTCCCCGTGCCTCTTGACTCGTGGTCGAAGGTTTTTCATCATCTTCCCCAGCTGGGCTGCAAAACCCTCTGAGTTGTCTGGCATGCCGGAGTCTTCGAAGAATTGTCCAGGTAGACGGATTGATTCTCCGAAGACCATTTCCGCTGGCGTGGCTTGCAGGTCTTCTTTCCATGCGGCTCTGACGCCCATAAGTATAATCGGGAGTACTGCTACCCAGTCTTCGGTTTCGTGGCTTTTGATTGCTGCCTTTAATTGCCTGTGGAACCTCTCTATCATCCCATTGGCTGCCGGGTGATAAGCTGTGGTTCTGAGGTGTTTGGATCCTGTAAGTTGTGTGAGCTTTTTGAATAGCTCGGACTCGAACTGCCGTCCTTGATCTGTTGTAATCCGTGCCGGCGTTCCGTACTTAGTAATCCAGTGCACCAGCAATTGTTTGGATACCGTCTCTGCTGTGATATCCGAGATCGGTATTGCTTCTGGCCATCTCGTGAATCTGTCGATTATTGTAAGGCAGTATTTGTATCCCCGGGACGATGGCAAAGGTCCAACAATGTCCATATGAATGTGCTCGAACCTCCTCGTAGGTCCCAGGAAATTCCCGGTGGGCGAAGCTGTGTGTTTGTGCACCTTCGCTTTTTGGCACGGTATGCATGCTTGTGCCCATGTGTGGCAGTCCTTCCGTATGTTAGGCCACACATAGCGTTGTGTCACCATCCTCGTTGTTGCCTTGACGCCAGGGTGTGACAGGCCATGCAGAGCTTGAAATATTTGCTTCCTGTATGGTCCCGTGACGTATGGGCGTTTGATAGGCGTTGCGGTGTCACAGTACAGCATCGTCGTGGAGCCTGGTATCTGCGTTGCAACTATTTTGAGTGAGGATTGCGCGGTGCCCTCGAGTATTTCCTTTAGCTCTGGATCCTCTTGTTGCGACTTTGCCAGTTCCTCGAAATCGGGGGCTTGTTGAACCGATTCAACGCGTGACAATGTATCTGCCACCACGTTGTCTTTGCCGGCCACATGTTGAATATCCGTGAAAAATTGGCTAATGAAGTCTAAGTGTCTTGCTTGTCTGGGCGAGCTACGGAGGACGTCCTGTTGGAAAGCGTATACTAGAGGCTTGTGGTCCGTGAAGATGGTAAATTTTCTGCCCTCGAGAAGATGTCGGAAGTACTTTACGGCGGAGTATATTGCTAGTAACTCCCTGTCGTATGGACTGTACTTTGTCTGCGCCTGGTTGAGCTTTTTACTCATGAAGGCTAAGGGCTGTCGTTCCCCGTTGATTTCCTGATGAACTACTGCTCCCATCGCGGTGTCGGATGCATCAGTTGTCAGAGTAATTGTCGCCTCCATCTTTGGATGTGCCAAAAGTGTTGCTCTTGCCAAACTGTTTTTGCAGTTTTGGAACGCCTGTTCGAGTTGCGGTGTCCATTGGATTGGAGTCTTCCCTTTGGTTTTCGGTCCTTTCAGCACGTCGTGAAGTGTGGTTTGGTCTTGTGCTGCCTTTGGGATGAATCGTCTGTAGAAGTTCAACGTGCCCAGGAATTGTCTTAGCTGTTTAATGGTCTCCGGTTTTTTGAAGTCTTGAATTGCCTGTACTTTTTCTGGCAACGGCTGAGTTCCCTGTGCCGAGACGGAGTATCCCAGGAACTTGATTTCGTTGGCTCCGAACACACATTTTGCTGGGTTTAACTGTATGCCGTAACTGTCAAGACGGCTGAACAGTTCCCCTAAGTGTTTAAGGTGTTCTTCCTCAGAGCTGGATGCAACCAGGATATCGTCGATGTAGACGTAACAGAAATCTAATCCGTGCGTGACTTCGTTGATGAAGCGTTGGAACGTCTGGGCTGCATTGCGGAGTCCAAAAGGCATGTACAGGAACTCGTACAATCCGAACGGAGTTGTAATGGCCGTTTTTGGTACATCTTGAGGGTGCACTGGAATCTGATTATACGCCCGGACCAAATCTAGTGTAGAGAAGATTTTCTTTCCTTCCAGTGAGTGCGTAAAATCTTCGATGTGCGGAATGGGATATTGATCCGGAACCGTTCGTGCGTTGAGTTTTCTATAATCGCCGCAGGGTCTCCATGCATTATCTTTTTTCGGAGCCATGTGTAATGGCGATGCCCACGGACTTTTCGAAGGCTGTATAATCCCTTCTTTAAGTAGAAGGTCGAATTCAGCCTTGGCAATTTTTAATTTGTCCGGTGCTAATCTTCGTGGTCTACAAGCTTCTGGGGGTCCCGACGTTGTCTTTATGTGGTGCATAGTATTGTGCGCCTGCTTCTGGCAGTATGTTCCTGTAGTCCGTGTTAAGACGGGGAATTTCTCTAGCAACTGGTGATAAGGTGAGTTTCCTATCATTGCCTTGATTGACCGTAGCTCGTACTTCCGTGTGGTTCCGTTTGCCTTGATTCCCGTTTTCGCGTCTATAAGTTGTCCGCTTTTTACGTCCGGGAGGAGGTGGTAGTGGGCCAGGAAGTCGGAACCGATGATAGGCGTGGTCACGTCTGCTACCATGAATCGCCATGTGAAGTCTCGTCGCAGTCCCAAGTTCGGCTGGATTGTGAGATCTCCGTATGTCGATATTGGGGATCCATTAGCCGCATATAATTCCCGGGAATCGATCAAACGTCGTCCTCTGGTCATCGTGCGTGGATAGACGCTGACATCTGAACCGGTGTCGATGAGGTACTGCAACTTAGTGTCGCGATCGGTGACGAATAGGCGGCGTGGTTGCGGGCTGGGGCCGTAGGCCGCTACTATCGGCTGCCCACTTAGTTTTCCTCTTCTTGCTTCTTAAATTCGCACGGTGCTGTGCATTTCTTGGCCTTCCCTTTGAAACGTCTGTGGTAGTAGCAGATGTTGTCCTCTTGTTTCTTTCGGTTGCGACTCTGTGACCTCTCACGCTGCCTAGTTTTATTGGCACTGCGTGAAAAACGATCGTTCAGGCTGGCCACTTGCTGGGCCAGTTCTTTTATCTGCTGCTCTATCGTAGACGGTGTGGCGGTGGCAGGCTGTAGACTTGCGACTGCTCCTGATCTTCCCGTGATCTCGAAGACTCGGTCGGCTTGTGCTGCGACTTCCTCCAGGTTGTCGGCTGTGCGAGTTGCCAGGATGGCCTGTAGCTGCGCGGGAAGTCTGCCCATCCACAGTGTCCGTAGGAGTTGCTCAGGTATGGCGTTTTTGGCAAGTGACTGTAGGTGCCGTAGGAACTGCGACGGCTTTCTGTCCCCTATCTCCTCGTGCTCCAGGAGTTGGCGGATCTGCTGCTCTTGTGAGATGGATAGGCGCTGGATTAACGCCCTCTTCACGCTCTCGTATTTGTGGTCCGCCGGCGGTCGAGTAATGAGGTCCCGGATTTCTTTGGCGTGTCGTGTTTCTATGTGCGACACGACGTAGGCGTAGCGGGTGGCATCCTGCGTAATTCCACTCAATGTGAATTGGCTCTCGATTTGCGCGAACCAGAGTTCCGGCTCGTCGGCCCAGAAAGGTGGCATCTTCAATGCCACTCGGTGGACATTTGCGCGCTCGACTTCGGGGGCTGCCATCTCGATTACGGTGTCGTCCAGTGAATCCGGCATGGTGGATATCCTCACAGATCACGTCGGGGTCACCAATTTGTGTGGGGGACGTGGTTAGGTTTGGTTCAATCAGAAGGCCCCCTTTTACAAATAATAAAACGTGTCTGATATATTTAATCTTTGGTTGTACACTTGTTATTGCGTAAGTGTGTATTAGATCTCTTGAGGTAGCCGGAAGCTGGTGAGTACTGGACTTAGTGGGAGTAGGCGTCGCTCGGAGTAGCTTCTCGGTGGGTGTGACTTCCTCAGCAATCTTAGCCTCGGAAGAGGGTCCGTATAGGATGTGGAAGGATTAGGCGGCACCCGAAGGTGCCCGGAGGAAACTAGGTGGCTCCTACTCGCTGTCGCTGCCGAAGAGCTCCCTGAATACGGCTCGCTTCTTATCTAAGAGAGCCCGGGGAATATGCTTCCCGGGTGTTCGCGGGAGCGCCCGTGGAGTCGTAGGTGCTTCTGGAGACGCTGGCGAAGCGGTGACAAACTCGTCGGAGGAGATCTGCGTGCCTCTGGTGGTTCGGTCTGAAATCACCCGAGGGCCGGTTGCAGTTTGCGTGGACCGGCCAATAGAAACCGCAGGACCCGTTGTTGTGGTCTGCGAAGCTCGGGTGATTTTCCCTCGGCTGGCGGTCTGCGTCGCCCTGTGGACCGGAGGATGGCGTGGAAGACCTCGAGGCTGAAGACGCGGATCCCGGGGCTTCTCCGGGGAGAAAGCAATCCGGATGAGTCGCCACGGGACGCTGCTCTTCGTAATTGGCGGCTCCTGGGCTCCCAGCGGCTTCGCAGGGCTCCTGATATCCGGCCTCACCGGATTGGCCCTAGGACCACGGTGGCCGAGTTGGCGGCAGCGGGGCAGCTTGGTTGTGATATCTCCCGGAGGAATTCCTAATTGTACCAGAGAGCTCGCCCGTGCCGAATATCAGAATCACCGGGGCCCGTTGGTACTTTCTCCAAAAATTACTTGCAAGCGTAGTATAGGCCCTCTTGAGCTCGCTATACGTGAAGCTTGGCTTGATTTCACGCCGTGGGTGGTCTGCTTATGTAAACCTGATGTTACATTTCTTCTTGTGAGTTGAGGCGCCGCGCTTTCGCCTAGTGGCGGCCGCGCGCACTACTCGCGGTCGCCGGGGCCGCTGACCCGGCCGTGGACGCTGCGTGCGCGCGCGCGCGCGTCGCGCTGTGGCGTGCCGCCACACTAAGCTTTATCACAACTGCTATACTGTAATTACATCGTTGCTCAGCTATTGTTGTAAAATACAGTCTTTCGTACAGACGCACAAGTAGTTTTTGATAGTCTATTATTACTTATACACTCCGTCAATTGCGATCACAATGCGTTGCATCAGCTTCCAAAAGCTCTACCTCTGCTTGCTTAACCGTAATCTACAAATCTACTGTACTTCATTGCGCATTCTTATCCACGCTTGTTATATTCTTGTTAGGTTCTTAGAGGGCTTCGCCCTAGAACCAAAATAAACGCTTTTGTTTGTATGTGTGTCTGTCTTCTCTACAACAAGACATAGCGGCAATGACCTCCCCACGACTTTCCTTACGTATTTCGGTATTAACCTGGATACCTGACTTGATTTGCGGTTTGGGGCCCCGCCGCTCGGTCGTCTAGGCTTCCCGACGACAATCCCGGCTGCTCCGCAAATTACAGAATAGTCATCTTGGCACACCACTCCACCCGCTCGCTGTTAAGATCTAAATTCTAAATTAAATTAGCCGGAAAAAGAAAGAGGCCGTCGCCCTCCTCGAAGTAAGATGCGGCTCTAAATGACCTTTCTCGGCCGGGCCATTCCGGCCCTTGTGACGGATGAAAAACGTCACGTCACAGCGTATATATATAGCGTCTGCACCGCGTTATCTAAACGCATTTTTTTGACAAAATTATTAATTATTGTAATTAAACAGATTATTATGCATATAATCAAATGGAGGATTTGAAAAATTAAGAATTCAGCTTTCCAATGACTTATTATTATAAAATAATTTTGAAGAAACAAAATTATATCGGTTTATTTAAGGTGTAAATCTTAGAAAAAAAATATGTCAAATGATTTTTAATCGATAAAAATTTAAACAAAAAATGGATTGTTCTGAAATTTTGTATATATCTTACAAGGGAACCTCGCGAACCCGAAAATTCTGATTTTAATTAAACTTGGCATAAATGTAGAGGGGGTAAATACATGAATTTAGAAATTTTTTGTAGCGGCCCAAAAACGGTTTAATTGCCCACCGTCTTATTAGACACGAAACATTGCGCATCGTTCAATTGCGCACCGTTCAATTGGACACAGTTCGATTGGACACCGTTCAATTGGACACAGTTCGATTGGACACAGTTCGATTGGACACAGTTCGATTGGACACAGTTCGATTGCGCACCGTTCGATTGGACACAGTTCGATTGCGCATCGTTCAATTGCGCACCGTTCAGTGGCACACCGTTCAGTGGCACACCGTTCAATTGCACACTGTTCAATTGCACACCGTTTAATTGCGCACAGTTCAATTGCACACCGTCCAATCAAACGCATATTAAATATTCATACATTATGGCTGCGTTTGCAATGTGTACATAGGTTAGCGACTTGGACGGGGTGGGTGCGGGAGGGGAGGCCGAAGGCCCCCCTTGCACCCCCCCGTGTGTGTGTGTGTGTAAAGCATTTACTGCACCACATGGGTTTGCGACTTAAATGGTGTGCAATTGAACGGTGCGCAATTGAACGGTGTGCAATTGAACGGTGCGCAATTGAACGGTATGCAACTGAACGGTGCGCCACTGAACGGTGCGCTACTGAACGATGCGCCACTGAACGGTGCGCAATCGAACGGTGCGCAATCAAATTGTGTCCAATTGAACTGCGTCCAATCGAACTGTGTCCAATCGAACGGTGTCCAATCGAACTGTGTCCAAACGAACTATGCGCAATTGAACGGTGCGCAATTGAACGGAGTGCAATGTTTCGTGTCTAATAGCACAGTGGGCAATTGCAACGTGTCCAATTGTACTGTGCGCCAATGAAGGCCTTTCGTTTAAAAGGGTGAAACCACCATTTAAAGATTGAGACATTTTTGCGTTTTCTCGATACATCTCGTAAACTAAACAAAATATAAAAAAATGTTTTATACAAAAGTTTTACAATAAAAGTACTTCTATCTAACTACAGTAATAAAATTTTGAAAAAAAAAAATTATTTATTGTTTTTTAATTTAAAAAAAAAATTTGTTTTAAATTTTATTTGTTGTGAACGTTTGCTCGTTTTGGGAATTTTTTTCCGTCGGTAAGTGGGATTCGTCCTGCCTTAAGGGTTAAGACCCAAAGGGTGAAGGTTCGGCTCGGTGTATGAGAGAAAAGAAGACGCTTCTTACTTGCTTGTTCGTTGTCTTTATTTCTTTCTCTTGCGCTTACAGTCAGCTGTGTTGATGTCACGTAACACTCGCGATAAGGTTTACGGTATGCGACGATGCTCGGTCGCTGTTATGATACTCTCCGCTCGGTCACGGCGTGGTCGCGTTTATATATTATAATATCTGGCGCAATTTCGGGGGCCAGTGACCGGGCGTCGGTAGCTTCCGCGAGGCTAAGCGTTTCGACATCGGAACGCGGTAACCTTGTGATTTGATTTTGCAACGTAGGGCCTATTTCTAGGGCGATACGAACTGCTTCCGAACGCGCTGTTGTAATCTCACGGAAGTTACTCGGGACTTCCGTGAGCGCGGCGGATTCTTGTGTGTCTTTCGAAAGAGGTGCTTCTTGCAACGTCTTTCGAAAGATGCGTGTCGCAATTATAATAGATATGGTTGTAATTGGTTTACAACATATTAATGTAATTAGATAGAGATATTTTTGCCATAAAACTTTTGTAAAAAACATTTTTTAATATCTCTAATACTTTTTGAGGTTATCGAAAAAAGTAAAAATCTGCTCTATACATCAGGAGTAGTTTCATCTTTTCGATCGTTTTTGATCGGGACTTGAAAATGTATAAATTCATCTGTTACCTAATTACATGTTTTCTTTCGTGAATGGGAAAAATGCATTGTGTATCTCTCATGGTCGGTCCATAGGTATATGTGGGTATCCATTAAAAAACTCACCGCTTGGATGAACACAAACACAAAGGGACAACATACTGTCACCGTAAACAACTAGGATTTTTTCGGAGATCTAATTACATGTGTGTTTTATTTAAAGTTATATTTAAAAAAAAACATTTTTATTTAATTACGTTAATAAAATTTACAAGAAATAAACATTTTTTTGGTATTTTCCATATAAAGGAATTTTTTGGGTGACACATGAAAAAATTTTCAGACAAAATTACTAATAAACATTATAATTATCTAAATAAGAAATTTGTTACTTACGAACAATTCTTATATTTTGTAGTATTTACAATTATGGTATTCCTCAAAAAAATAATTACACATTTTAAGGATGGAAATCATACTCCTATCAGGAATTGATGATGTCCGAAAATTTTTCAATGTGTCACCCAAAAAATTATTTTATATGAGAAATACCAAAAAGAAGTTTATTTCTTGTAAATTTTATTAACGCAATTAAATAAAAATGTTTGTTTTTATATAACTTTAGGTGAAACACACATGTAATTAGGTCCCCGAAATAGTCCTAGTTGTTTCCGGTGACAGTATGTTGTCCCTTCGTGTTTTTGTCCAAGCGGTGGGTTTTTTAATGGATCCCATATACCCCCATGGACCGACCGTGGAATATACACAATGCATTTTTTCCATTTACGAAAAAAAAAACATGTAATTAGGTAAACAGATAAATTTATAAATTTTTAAGTGCCAATCAAAAGCGATTTAAAGGATGAAACTGCTCCTGATGTAGAGCAGATTTTTGCTTTTTTCGATATATCTCGAAAAGTATTGGAGATATCAAAAAATGTATTATACAAAAGTTTTATGATAGAAATATCTCTATCTAATTATATTAATAAAATTTTGAAAAAATTTTTTTTTCAAAAATTAAAAAACAATTAAAAAAAATTTTTTTCAAAATTTTATTACTGTAGTTAGATAGAAGTACTTTTATTGTAAAATTTTTGTATAAAACATTTTTTTATATTTTGTTTAATTTACGTAATATATCGAGAAAACGCAAAAATGTCTCAACCTTTGAAGGGTGATTTCAGTCCTTTAAACCGTTTTTGAGCCGCAACTAAAAATTTCTAAATTCATGTATTTATCCCCTCTACATTTATGCCAAGTTTCATTAAAATCTGAATTTTCGAGTTCGCAAGGTTTCCTTGTAAGTAATAAGCTTGATGTATAATACGGGGAAAGATAAAAGCAGCATACCAGACAGGTGTTAGATTGCACCTCAGAAGAATACCTTCCTCCTACGCGAAGAATCCAATCACCCCACCACCAGTTGACTTATATCTCCAAATGTATTTAATCAATTTCAACTTCTTTTTTTTTTTAATTGAAAGGAAAAAATCTCAGAATTATGATGGTCTTGGCTGAAAAGTCGAAGATATTAAAAGAAAAGAGATTTTTTGAAAAGAATGAAAAAGGAACGAAAAATTTTTGTAAAAATTTGTCTTTTTTCAAACACCCATATTTATTAGAAAAAAATAGATAAAGTAATTAAAATGGTGATCAATGGAAAGGGGAAGAGTTGTACTTTAAGAATCTATCGTCAGTTTTTTTATTCTGTTCAAAAAATATATTTATTTTGTAATGTGAATTTAGTAAAAAATGAATGCAGTTTAAACACAATAGTAAAAGAAAATAGTAATATTTATTTAAAAAACATTAATACACAAAAACATAATTATTAATACAAAAAATATTTATTACGAAAGATTTTATTTATTATAAAAATTTTTTTTAATTTGTAATGCTACAATTGTAGCATATTTTTGCAAAGTGTTCGCGACATTGATAATATATATAAGTACTGTATGGGTAAATGATACGTAATGAACAAAAAAAAACTTTACTTACCCTTCAAATTTGGAACTTTTCCATTTTTTTTTGTTACGTTCCCTACACACGGGGTAACTGTAACCCCAACACACACTTTCGATGCTCCTACTTCTGTTGTTTTCAGAACATTCACAACGCCCAAAGAGGAATAAGTAGATCACAGTTCAAACTTTTTCCCCTCCTGGTTCCAGCGTCCCCTTGCTAAATACTTTTAAGTAGCGAACATTTCAAAATCGACTGGAGTTACCGTAACCCCGTGTGTAGGCAGAGGATTAAAGTCTTTAGTCAGAGTTTGAGTGCTTTAGAGCGAGTAAACAGTCTATAGTCAATTGCGATACTTAATTTGCTCGGGTTAGTCCAACAGTTACTCAGTTAGTCTGGGGTTGTCGTGACCTTTAACTCGAGCGATCTTTAATCGAAGTCCTTAGCCGACTTATTCTAAGAATTCAGCCTCAGTTTCGGTTTGTTGTTTCGAAATCAGATTTTCGGAATAAAGGTAATTAATTTGATTTCTCTTTCAAGATCATTTTAGTTTCCCTTCTAACTCTGTCGCTGCCTTTGAGTGGCAACAGATCAAATCAAAATTCTGTCGCTGCCATTTGAGTGGCAAAAGATCAAATTAAAACTCTGTCGCTGCCGAGAGCATTGAGACAGATCTTTCAGGTCCTGTCGCTGACGTTAGCGTGGCAACAGATCACCTAAATTCTGACTCTTCCTCAGATGTGGCAACAGAAAATTTTAATCTAATTCTAAATATTAAATGCCTAAAAAGGGGGGTAAACGTGTAAGAATTAAAAGATTAAGATATTAGATAAATCAAGTTATAATCTCAAATCGCGATTCTCTGAAATTAATAACTGAATTAGATAAACTCTTGAGTCAATCTTTTGAATCAAATAAATATAAACCCAAGAGGGTTGATTTTGAGATTAACTTTCCCAATTTTAAAAATATTAAGAAAACAGATCCTCGTTATCAAACTTATAAAATTCGCTATCTTTTCGGTGAAGATTAATGTTTCTCACAAACTTGTCCATCCCCGGGTAAATTACTCAAATGTATTGACCCAAAACGGACATTAAAATCGGAACGTGACAATATCCTTTTCTAAAAAAGATATGTTATTTATTTATCGAATGTATCGAAGTCATCTCGAAAGTCTCGAAGAATTGTTGCCTTTAATCCGCGATGCTGATTGGTTCTTTCGCTGATCATTGAGCCGCATGCTTCGTAGTGTTTGACAGTTGTGTTTGACAGTTGTGTTTTCAAATCAAAATTGGTTATATCAAAAGTGTGTAAGTAATAAGGTAAGTAATAAAGAGATATATTAAGTAATAATATAATCTCTCTCTCTCGGAAATAACAATAATATCTTTAAAATTTTATAATCTTTTAGAAAAAAAGAAGGAAAGGAAATAGATTGATAGGAGAAAGAGAGAGTTTCGACTTTTGTAGAAAGAAGAAGCAGAAAAGAAAACAGAAGGTGAAACAGCGACTTCTATAGAAAGAAGGAGCGGAAAAAGAGAGAGAGAGAAAAAGAGAGTGTAAGAAAGAAGAAAAAGAAAAGTGTTAGAGCATTAACAGTAAATATTATTGTATTGAGTATTTTATGTAGTTAGCAGCTCGCAATTACATATATTATTGGCTATATTCTTTTCTGTGTGTGTATATTTGTGCGTGCGCGCGCGCGCGTGTGTGTGTGTGTAAAATTATGTAAATTTATAAATAATTACATAATATTATATAAAAATATATTTTATTAAAAATTATTATTTACTTAATTCTTTTAACTTTTTTTAAATAAATACATACATATATATGTGTGTGTGTGTATTTATAAAAAAAAGTTTAAAAAAAATATGTAAATAATTTTTATTAAAATATGTTTTTATATAATATTATGTAATTATTTATAAACTTACACTTACACGTTTTTTATTCAAAATTGCAGAAGATAGAGGATAGATATAGACAACATAAAAATATGATTAATAATTTGTGTTGAGAGAGAAAGAGAGAAAGAGAGAGAGGGAGAAAAGGAGAGTGAAAGAGCGTGAGATAAAAAAAAATAAAAAATAAAATTTAAAATAATTAAGTAAATAATAATTTTTTATAAAAATGTTTTTATATAATATTATGTAATTATTTATAAAATTATACTTACACGTTTTTTATTCAAAATTGCAGAAGATAAAGGATAGAGGATTAAAGAAAGAGAAAAAGATAAAGAAAGGAGAGAAAAAAAGAAAAGAGAGAAAAGATTCAAAAAGCATAATTCTTTTAAATTAATAAACATTAAGACATTTCATAAAAAAGCGGAGAGAAAAAAGGAAGAAAGACGAGATAGGTATTTAATAATTGTTTAAAAAGCTGTAAAGCTTGTTTTGTCAAAATTTTGAATTTTTAATGACTTAATTGCGTTTTTATTTTTAACATATATAAATGTTTTTATTTAAGGTTAAAGAAAATAAACATTATATTAAAAAAAGAAAAAAAGAAATAGAGGAAGCAGAGAGTAAGAAAAGAAAAAAAGAAATATTAAAGAGGTATATACAGAAAATAGAAATAAAAATTTACATAATATTAATGAATGTCAGGGGTAGAAAATCAATATATCATTTGGTTGTAATTAACATTGACTCCAAACTGGTAGATATATTGATTTTCTTATAGCTGTTTCAAAATCAATTAATATAGCTGATACGGACGTAAAACCATATATACACTGCAAAAAAATGTAATGTATCCAATGAGATATGTAGTTGAGGACTGCCTACTCAATGCAATACTATATGTTATATTAGCACTTAACAAATCAAACTTTCACCTAGGGATTCTCAAAGTAGAGTCTTTGCCCTTTAATTTAAAAAAAGTACATGTAATTTAGATGATTTTTCGCAAAGTTGCATCACTTTGAAGATTGCCTAAAAATCGGTCAAAACTTTTGTCTCGTTTTCTTTTGCGCCAGTGTTTATATAGATATTTATAAAAAATAAAAAGTTTAAAAAAATTGCAAGAATTAAGTGATAGGTAGAAGAAGAAGAGAAAGAGAGAGAGAGAGAGAGAGAGAGAGAGAAAGAGAGAGAGAGAGAGAGAGAGAGAAGGAAAAAGAGAGAGAGAGAGAGAGAGAGAAATTAAGTAAATTTGAAGATCTTATTAAGAGAGAAAAAGAGAGAGAGAGTGCGAGATTTCGGAAAGGCAACATTTGCGTTTTAAATATTTTGAAAAAAAGGAATCTTAAACTCTTAATTCTCATTTCTTATTAATTATTCTCAATAATGATCAATTTTTATTAATTATTATTATTCTCATTAAATATCATTTGCGTTTTAATTATTTTGACATTTTGTGTATTTTAATAGAAGAAAAGGAATGAGATTAAAGAGAAAGAATTGAGATCAAGAGAGTTTAAAAAAGAAATCCAGAAAGTGAAAGTGTTGAAATTTGATTGAAAATTATCAGGTAACATTACGTATAATATTATAAATTTTAATTTATTAAAAAATTTAAATTTAATGTTGTATTATTAAGGCATAAGATTTAAAAAATTTAATTTTAAAGTTGTTGGATGCTTGTTGTCAGAAGTTGTTGAAATGGTCAGAGAGCGATAGTGAGTTTTATCGAAAGAGATTAGAAAAGGAAAAAGATTAGATGAAAGGAAATTATAATTGAGAGAGATTAAACAAGAAAGCCAGAAAGTAAAAGTTTTGAAATTTTATTGAAAATTAACAGTAACGTTACATATAATATATTATAATTTTTAATTTATTTAAAGGGGATTAAGTATGGAGGTAAAGTGTGTAAGAGTGATATTAAGAAACATGCAAATATAATATAATTAATAATTTGTGTTTAGAGAGAGAGAGAGAGAGAGAGAGAGAGAGAGAGAGAGAGAGAGAGAGAGAGAGGTGGGGAGGAGGGGGGAGAATAAGAGAGCGTGAGAAATATAGAAGAGGATTAAATAAAAAAGTAAAGTGTGTAAGAGTAATATTGAACAATATGAAAATAATATAATTAATATAATTAATAATATAATTAATAATTTAGAGAGGGGGAAAGGGAGAATGAGGGAGCGTGAGATAGAGAAGGGCATTAAATATGATAAAGTGTGTGAGAGTAATATTACAGAAGAAAAATAAGTGCAATGTTCAATATAAAAATGCTAAGTGGCGCGCGCGAAGCGCGCGCAATGTTGTGTTCTAGTGTATATAAAATTAAAAGATTATAAAATGTAAAAAAATGTCAAAATTAACAAAGTTCAATATTTCTTGAAAGCTTTACAAATTTACACATTTTACAAATTTCTGAAAATATCAAAATTTAAGAAACTTTTAACATTATGACTATTTTGAAAATGTTTACATTTTTTATTTTATTGAGATTTTACACACCAGTTAAATATTAATTTTGAACATTTTTGGAATTTTTTATTATTTTTATTCTTTTTTGTATTTTTATTTTAATTACATTTTATGAATAATTTTAATTTTGATTTTATTTTAATTAGTTCTTGTAATTTCAGGATAAATATGTTTCAATTATTTACACGCAATATATATGCTTTGAAAATTTTTTGCAATAGTCAAAAGGAACTTATTATTTTTTCCCTAATTTTTTGTCAATTTAGCAACGTTCTTTTTCGACTGTAAACTGTAAAACATTTTCAAAGCGATGATACGTATATACTGATTCAATAATTGAAATATGAATATTCTAAAACTAAGGGTTCCGTTATTCACTGTAAGTACTGGCGCTATGATGTCACGGAAGTATACTGCAGGTGTCGTTCCGATTTAGTTTCGTGCACTTTCAAACTGCTGTAAGGTTGTAAAACGGAACGCATTCGCAGTACATTTTTTTACTGCGCACATCAATTTTCCTATAATCTAACCTATAACCTATAAGTTACTTATTATTTTGTGAAAAATGAGTAGAATAAATAAATAAAAAATAATTGCATTGATTACATATACATTAATAAAAAATGCAGATGATTCAAGTGATTCTAGTGACGATGAATTAAATATAGAGATGTTAAACTTTCAAACTCGAGTACCAAGAATACGGTGCAAAAATTATGTTGAAAATATTGTACCATTATATTCGGATATGGAATTTAAAACTCATTTTCGGTTATTAAATATAGAGTTATTAAATATAAAACATGAAATATTAAAGATTAAACATTTATGTATTAATTCATTATTTTTTAAACATAGAATGAGACGCACTACTTTTTAATTTTTGTTAGAATTATTAACTCCACATCTAACAAAACGCTTAGAAAGATTTGGTCGCCATCAAATAACGCCTGAAAAACAATTATTATTAAGTATTTGGATGATGGCAACTCCTAATTCATACAGGTAAGTGTTTTATAATTTGAAGAGGAAGAGAGAGAAAGAAGCAAATGTTAAATATATATATTTTTACCAGTTATTGTTTTAATATATGTAACTAATATTAATTTATAAAATTTTATATGTAACACTTTTAATAGATGTGTAAGTGACAGATTTGACGTTGTACGAGCAACAGCATGGAGAAGTGTTAGAAGAGTATAGTTTCTGCTTTGCATTCTCATTTACATACATTTATATCATGGCCATCACCAGAAGAAGCAAAAGCTACATCGACACTTATACAAATAAAGTATGGATTTCCAAAAGTAATAGGTGTAATTGACGGCACTCACGTAAAAATAGCAGCACAAAAACAAATCCGAAAAGTTACATGAACAGGAAAGACTTTCATTCAATCCAGCTATAAGTACGAAAGAATAAATATAATTACACTACCCTGTTGAAAAGATCAAATGGAAATCCAGATGGTTATCCACATGTACGTGGATTTCCATGAATTTTAGGGATCGTCTCAGATGCGCACAGTAACAAACGGACACCACCAATCAGATTGCTGGGTTGGTTAGGGTTGGTTAGGGTTAGGATGAATTTATAGAATTTGATTGGTGGTATCCGTTTGTTACTGTACGCATCTGGGACTCACTCGAATTTTAGATGGTTTGTATGAATTCCATGTGGTTTTCTATATAGACCATCTGAATTTCCATGTTTATCTTTCAATGGGGTAAACAAAAACTAGGAAAATGTAATAGTATCATGATAAATTAAAGTAATAATTTTCTAGGTTGTATGTGATGCTCATCTTAAATTTTTACATTGTTATACTAGACAAGTTGGTTCAATACATGATATGAGGATCTTTCGACTATCGCATTTTCAAGATTATATGTGTACAGATGAAAAATTCCTGGAGAATAGTCATCTACTAGAAGATTCTGCATATGGTATCCAAAAATATATTATGGTACCTTTTAAGGACAATGGACATTTGACAGATATTGAAATAAACTATAACAGAATACATTCTTCCGCACGCATGATAGTCGAAATGAAAGGTCAAGAAAACGCATGAAAGGTCATTAGGACTTTTAAAAGGACAATTTAGAAGTATTCTAGATACTTTACCAATGACCAGAACAGATTTAATATTTAAATATATTATAGCATGTTGTTTATTGCATAATATTTGTTTACTGCATGACGACATGATAGATATACCAATTATTGTAAATAACCCACAATATGCTGAAAAAATAATATTAATGTTTGTGACAAAGAAGAAGGTATTCAAAAACGAAATTTTATAGCTCAAGGTTTAATGAATCCTCAACATTTTATAAATTAATCTTTTTTAAATATGTACTATTTAATATTAGATTTCGCTAAATTTTATTACTACTTTCTGCTAGATTATATTGTGTACATTGTATATGTATTACTTATTATTTTAGAAAACAATTGTATTTGTTTAAGAATGCGCGCGAGTGCGTGCACGCACACACACACCATATTAGTAATAAGGTATAATAATAAAATATCCATTGTTAGAGTATTCAGTTATATAAATGTATTATTATATTTCATAGTGTACATTTGTATCTTACAAATATATTATATATTCACATAAACAGTAGTCTTTTTTCAGTCTTTTCTTCACAACCTTATAGTGACAATACATGTATTATTTTTTGCAATACAAAAACAAAAATAAAAATATCACATATAAGACTTAAACTACGGATAAGACGAATCGAAACTAAAAGTCAGTTAATTTCGCATAGCGATCAGAGAGCAATTATCGTCTCAAAACTAAATGCGAGAAAATTAAAATTATTTTAAAATTATTAATAAAATGTAAACGAATAAACTTCAAAAAACTTATAATTTTAAAAAAGACTTGAAAAATATTCCAGTAACACACTAATAAATCCAAGAAGTTGTCCCAGCTTCTATCCATGGCTTTTAATAAAATATATTATCCATAATCTAAAACATTGAATTTATTTGCAAAACTTGTTAACATAAAATTGAAATAAAAAGAAATACTTACATCACAATATTTCTAAGATTTATTTTTATTGAAAAAGGCTAATTTTTTTCAACCATCTTTTCTAACAATTTTCTTATACCTTCCAGCTGTTTCAATTTTTTCGTTATGTTCTTTGTCATCTGCTTCACGTTTTAATCGTTTTTCTTCTAACAAATTTTCTAAATATTTGTCCATGTTTATTTTTCTCTTTTTTGCTGTAAAAATATTTAAAAAATTAAAATGTATATTACAAATGCATTTACAGATTATAGTATGTATTATATTTCCTTACCAGATTGTTCACTACTTTTTTCTTTAACTAAATTTTCAGAGTTGTTAGAGTTACAGGTTGTCCCAGCTACTGACATAGGGTTCTATCCATGGCTTTTCACCGAATATATTATCCATAATCTAAAACATTGAATTTATTTGCAAAACTTATTAACATAAAATTGAAATAAAAAGAAATACTTACATCATAATATTCCCATTTTTTTGCATTATTTCCCGATTTTTTATTATGGTCCTTAATTGCCTTATAAGTTCGTTTCATTGCTTGCCATTTAATGCAACATTTCTGTCCACTTATTTTATATCCCCTTTTCTGCATTTCTTTTGAAACAGCCTCCCAACAATGTTTTTGTGTACTTTTTCCACTATGAAAATCTATTTCTTTAGATTTGAATATATCTATTAATAACATCGTCTCCTGCTTTGTCCAATTATGCTGATCTTAATAAGACAAAAAAATGTTATTAGTATTTACGTTAGTTTTTAATAAAAATCTTAAATTTTTCTTTCAATTTACCTTTAGATGTAATAGCGTCTTCAGTTTGTTCATTAGATGATTTCGACGTTACACTTTATTTTGCATGTTCAAGTAGCTGAGTTGCAAATTCTACATCTGTAACAGAATTATAAAAAAAACTATTAAAAGTTAAAAATACATTTAATTGCAAACATGCCACATCAGTCGCTATTCTACTTTTTTGGAAGAATTTGAAAACGACGTAAAGATAGGTTGAAACATTGTAATTCATATTTAAACTCATAATAAATTGCCAGTTATGATTAAATAAAAAATCGTAATAAGGATTCTTTGTTAATTATCACTAGCAATTAAAAGATTTCCTATTATAATAATTACATTGTTGAATAAAATATTATATTGTTATATCTCATATAGCCAGTTTATTAAAAGTAGATTATGCCAAGTGTCTGCTATCAATTATTGTCAGTAGAAAGACTATAAATTCTACACAAAGTTTATATAAATATCAGAAAATTGTTACTAAAATGGCATTAAAAATGATAAAGTTTAGTACAGCTAATCATACTATGCTAAACTTTGTCATATCTTCTATGGCATTTTGCCGACAATTTACTGATACAACAGACTTTGTAGAATTTGTAATCTTTTTGGTGACAATAATTCGTAGCAAACTAATGATAGTAATCGAGCAAAGTCTAATTTCTGGTTAATTTTTACTGTAAATCTGCCATCAGATTTAGCTCGCACAGTTACAGAAGTCACCCCGTTGAACAGATGGAAATCCAGATGGCTATCCACATGTGGATTCCCATGGATTTGAGATGGTTTTTTATGGATTCCACATAGATAAGCATATGGAATCCATACAAAACCATTTAAAATCCATGTAAATCCATAGAAATCCACATGCGCATGAATAACCATCTCTGGATATTCATATCATCTTTTCAACGGGGCACTATTACCTTATGTTTCCTGAAATTAATATAAATAAAAGAAATCTTATTCTTACCTGTTGACACTCTTTCTTCGTCTTCTCTGCTTACTATTATTTCGTAGGATATATTAGTTTCTGCATCGATCAAGGTTAGTTTTCTATCCGCCGCCATCGTAGCCATATTTGTACTGTGATTACTGCAGCTATTCAGCCGCAGCAGCCACAGTAGGAAGTGACGACAAAATCTATGACGTCGATGTTCTCTTACAGTGCTGTCGCAGTGCACTGTAATGTATTTTGGAACGGCTTACGTAGTGCTGCCAGTACTTGCAGTGAATAACGGAACGCACCCTAAGAAAACTAATTAAAATTAAATTACAATGAAAATTATTAATCAAATGTAATTTTATAAAATTAAAATGCATAATAGAGAAAACAAATTATGAAAATCCCAAAAGTGTTTAAAATGTTCATTTTACACATATACACACCGTGCGCGCGCGTACCCAGCTAGCAAAATGACGCAAACTTTGCGCGAAGTTTGCCGCAAACTCGAGCAAACCTTTGCAACAAAATTACGACAAGGTGTGTCCGCATTAAGCTTAGCTTTTGCTGGCAAGGCTTGTTGTAAATAGTATGACGCATATTTTATGCAAATAACAGGGTAAAATTTACTAGTAAAGCATAACAACAAATTTGCAGCAAGAACAAGGCAAACCTTGCTGTACACAATATGATAGCAAATTTGTGGCAAGAATAGAGCAAACCTTGCTGAACATAGCATGATAGCAAATTTGTGGCAAAAACAAGGCAAACCTTGTTATGCACAATATGATAGCAAATTTGTGGCAAGAACAGGACAAATATTTTCGAAATTTAGATCAACAAAAATGATTATTAGACTGAAATATTAAACTGATTAGTCCAATATTAAATGTGAATGGTGCAATCGTACTTGGTTCTCTGTTCTCGACGAGCCCCTTTTATTAATCCAGTAGGTAAATCTTTTTCACGAGAAATGCGCCATCTCGAGATAGATAATAAAGTCAGAAATAAAGTTTAAAACCCGATAATGCAACCCTATTATTTACATAAAATGTGCGTCATACTATTTGCGACAAGCCTTGCCAACAAAAACTAAGCTGTTTACGGACACACCTTGTCGCAATTTTGTTGCGAAAGTATGCTCGGCAAGTTTTATTTTGTTCTTGCTACTAATTTGCCGTTATTCTGTGCTTAACAAGATTTCCTGTTTCTGCCATAAATTTATTGTCATGTCGTGTAGCAAGGTTTGCTCTGTTATTTGCTTAAATTTTGCATTTTATTGTGTCGGAACAAATCTTGTAATTTCTATACGTAATATTTATGTACAAGTCTTTCTCTGTTATTTGCAGCATCGTGTGATGAAAACTTTTGCCGTAAATTTGCTCAAAACTTTTAGAAAACAAAGCAACAGACAATTACTTGTCATAAAATTGTTGTCAAAATTGAAACAATCCTTGCTGTAAAGCTTTCACGATATGTGATTTTAACAGGCCTGGCTAGCTGGGTATGTATGTATAATATAAATAAATAAATATGAATGTAATAAATATCTAAATATAAATATTGTCAGCTAAATTAGAAAATCTTAGAACTCCATCGGACGTCCGATGGAATAAGTGAGTCCCAGATGCGCACAGTAATAAACGGACACAGCAGGCTGAGTGAAACGGACAGCGCGAAAATCAAGCGAGCACGATGACACCGAAGAAAAATTTGGTAATTATTTAGATTAGGGGACACCGCGCCGATGACCTTGAGCTTGACATATGTTGTCAAGGACATGACCCTGAGTAACATTTCCTTATAACTTAATTGGCGGTCATTGTTCGTTAAAAATTATTAACAAAAGAAGTTTAAAAATATTGGGCCCAACTTTACCAGTAAATTTATTTTCAGGTTATATGTTAAATTATAACCACTATTTTCATTAAATAATAATAATGCACTTGCAATGCAGCATTTTTGCTCATTATAAGTAAGAATTGGTACATTTGGGGCATTATCGTGAACTCTGCTTTGCATTATCATGAAATCTACTTTGCTTTAATTTCTAAATTGTAGTTGTGCGTTTGCAGGCGATTCTGTCGCAGATAGATGGAAAAATATTAAATAAACTTTTATAAATAACCATAAAAAAGTCCAAAAACAAGTTCAATGGAGCAAATAGGGACGGCATTCATGTACCCAAGTGGCAATAAATTTCTCTTTCTTGAAAAAGCCTGTGTTCAAGCAGAATCCTCGTCAAATCTACTAGTAGTATGGAATCAGAGGGCTACGAATGCAGAATCGGTGGTATCTATCTACTTTGATGTAAATCTGCAGGTGAGTCATAGTGAATGTTTTGGAAGTCAGTAATTGTCAGTAAACAATTCAAACATGTATAAATGTAATCTACTTCCAGCGATTTTCGATGATCCCTGCTGATGATCCGGACAAAGATTTGCAAGCTATGGGTAAGGATGCTGCAACAATTGTATCAGCATCCTACACCATCAATTTCTCTGGTTACCAATTCCTCTTCTACATCTTCATCTCTGATGAGTCCTCCACCTACGTCCCACCTAAGCGCCAACAGTCCTCGACCTTTGACTTCATCTGTGTGATTGTCCCTCCTCCTCGCCCAGTATCTGCCCCTTGCAACAATTTGTACGAAAACAAAAAAACCAAACGAAAGTCAACTGCCATTATGGAGGAAGCAATTAATCTAATCCAAAAAACTAGTCAGCCACTGCCTCCTCGTCCACAAAAAGATGATGCGGACATTTTTGGCAATCTCGTTGAAACTCATCTTCGAGGTTTGGAACAAGAAAAACGAAAACAATGTGAAAATGAGATTTTGATAGTTCTTACCAGATATTAAATCATGTTTTTTCCTTTTTGAACTTTGAATGCACGTTGCAAGAAGATTTTCAAATTAAATTTATTCAATTTTATTTTTATTTATAATTTATTTTCTCAGTATTATCTCGACCAAAAATGTCAAAGAATTTACCTAACTTGTTGTGACTAGTTATGTAGATTTTATTTAGGTTTAATTATGTAAGATTTTATTTAGGTTTAATTGTGTAAATTATTATTGTACTATAAAAATCTTTGTTATGTAGATTTTTATAATGTAAAGAAAAAAGAGCACTCACAAACTTGTTACATGCCGACCGTAAATGGCAGCATTAATTACACGAGTAATCAAAGAGAATTTGATTAATTTTTTTTAAATGACTGTGATCTATATTTTGTGTGCCACTAGTTTTAGTTGTAGAAAAACACATATTTTATGTTTTTTAATTAATTTTAACTATTTGTCAATTATTGTAATTGATTTTAATTGTTCTAATTAATTGCTTTCTCACGTTTAAAATTGGTATATTGCAATAAAAATGCTTATTACAGAATTACTTGTTCAACTTTTATTTTGGTGGATAACTATAACATTTCTCTATATCATCGCTTTAATCACAGGTCTACATAAATAGTAAATTTTTACAATTCTTACTATGTTAAAAATGAGTAAAAAAATTCGTTTTTATGCATACATTAATGTCTAAATTTATGCCATTAAGAATGAATTATTTGCATCTGCCACGGTACAGCTCCTACTGTATTTAAATATGCACACCACATATCTCTTAATTGCAAGGCTGGATTGGAATGTCTGTTCCCACCTTGATGAACGAAGTTTATAATGCCTTGTACTGACTCATTACGCCAATCTCCAAGCCTCATTTCGCCTCCAAATACATCCTCTTTATCGAGGAAGATAAGTGGGGTATACATTACTCGCCCAACGACTTGAGACCGCAACATATTGTGCAAGCAACAGCATGCAAGAACGATCTTTTTTGCACAGTGGGAATCGTACCTCATTGGACTTCGAAATATCTGAAAACGAGCTCCCATAACCTCAAAAGCATTTTCGGAGCATTTGCGAGCTCTTGAAAGCCTGGAAGGAAAATTTCTATTTTATCATATATTTTGAAATACTACTGTTTCCATAATAAATCTCATAAAAACTAGAGACCTACCTATAATTAAAAATTCTCCTATCAATACGTCCAGTGCATGAAGCCCCAGGGTAAGGTATGAGTATGTTCGTAGATAGTGGAAATCCCTCATCACCCACAATGACAAAGGGAAACTCAGTTTCTGTGCCAGGCAAAGATGCTGCAGGAAAGATTTTCAATGAATTGCTGTCAATGTGAGCTTTCAGAGTGGACTTGTTTCAAATGCGAGAGTCACTGATGCGGCCATTAGTGCCTACATCCATATAAATAAAACGTAGCTGGACATCAAGCAATGCCAGCAGCACAATACTATAACTATTTTTATAGTTATAATAAAGTGATTTTAGAGGTGGATCAATTAGCACATGTTTGCCATCCAAGGCTCCGATACAATTTAAAATTCCACCTCTCTCCAAAATCAGTAGCCACAACTCTCCATTCTTCTTTGCTACATGGAAACTTCAAATAATCCACCTGTAGGACTTCGATCAGAGCAGAACAGGTGTCTCTGATAATACCAGAAATGGTACTTTGCCCCAGACGAAAAGTGATAAAGACTGCTGTGTCTCACCTGAAATCTCACCTGAAAACTTAATTTCATAATTGATCACTTAAAGATTTTGCTATATTCCTTTTGCGATGAAAGTGTACACTACCTGTAGCTAAATGTCACAATGTGACTGACAACCTTTCAGCAAGTGAGATACATTCCCGCAAGTGTGTTTTGTCTCTGAATCAAAAGAGTAACTTTTTGAAGCAAAAACTCGAATGTATTTGTGTCCATTCGAAGGCACCTGGACATGAGATCAAAATACAAATTACTCGAGTTCAGATGCAAAAAACTGTCATTTTAAAAAGTAAATACCATGATTATATACTAAAAAATACCTGCGAAATTTGTCTGGATTTAGAAAAGATAGCTCCAGAAAAAGATTGTGATGATGACCATGATCTTTCCTTTGAGCTACCCAAGGTTTCACCCAAATTTCTCGATCTGAAGTTTTAATACAGCTTTGGATAATAACACTATAATGCTGCTATACATTGATTTCGCCGCTTTTTTTGACATGATACTGACACTGCCTCAACTTTTTATTCATTTTGAATTGAAAAGATTGCCGTAATTGGTAGCTAAATAACTAACCTCAAAGCAAAATACTATGAAAAATGTCTAAAGGCGCTCTGAGCGCCATCAGCAACAGCGAGCGGAATAGCCAGTGTGATTGAACGAACAGCGACGCCAACTGCAATTTCGACAGCGACCGCCAACAGCAATCGCTAGTGTGATACGGGCATTAATCAATCGCCGAGATTGACGTTGTCGTGACATTGTCGTCATTGTGCACATGAAGTGACCGCAGGTGCGTGCTTACTAGATTAGGGAATATCGCAGAGGCAGTGGCCTTACACTTACGTTTATTATGGACATCCAAATTGTCATGTACAAATAAAACGTTGTTGTTGTCTACATATACATCTTTGTTTTTGAAACATTCATGAATAAATGCTGTTTCTAACAAAGGAATATATGCATCGCAGTACCTGCAAATAAATCCTTCCACTGCTGTAATTGAAAAATTATATAATCATTAATTATTAAATTTATAGGAATTTTTAATCATAATATTTATATTGTGGTTTGTTTTAAAGAATCAAATTCACGAAATTGATTAAAATTAATAAAGATAAAAACGGATAAGAGTTAATACGGTTATCGTGTATAAAAAAAGTAATAAGAGAAAATTTATTAATATGTATTAACTCTCCGTCTGTACACTGACCCCAAAAGGGAACAAGCAAAATTTTCCACTTGTGTAACCACAAGATTGTTGATAAGCGGAGCTTGGCGTTAAAAAAACTTAGTAACAGTAGGTACTCATACCCGGAAGGACGCTTCGACCCGGCGCTTGTAGTTGACACAGCAGCGTGTAAAGTTTACAAGTGTTCTCAAAAAGACCCAGTGTACAGACCATGTATGTATTTCGTGACGGTAAGAAGTATTTAATTTTTATATTTTTCTTAATTGTTTTGTTATTTTTATGTTTTTACTTGAGTTACAAGCATAATTTGCTTTTTTAAGTGTATAAAAGCGAATCACAATGGCTTCACTAGAACTTCAGAGCAGATTTGTTATTTTTTTCGAGAGCGGCAGACTCAGATATACGATATTATAATTTCTTTAATTTTGATTATTTTCCATTATATCTGAATTTTTTTATAATATGTACTATAATTTTTATAATAAAAAAAGATTTGTGTTATTTTATTATATCCCTATTACCCGAAAAATACCTTATATTTAGTCATACAAATAATTATACTTCTTACAACCGACATATAAAACAATTTTTTTTTTGAAAGGTCATATCTTAATCTAAAAAACCTCAAAATATTTTTTCTTAATAATAATTTGTTATTAAGTTATACATTTTTTTACAAATTCTAATTTTTGTCAATCTCGAGACATTTAAAATGTTATTGTAAAAAAACTTTTTAATAAATGACCAAAATAACTATTGAAATTTAAAATATAGTTACTAAAAAGTAATTAGGATTTTTTTTAGATTTTTTGCATGTATTTAACAATAAAAAAAAGAGGACAGGACAAAAAGGAGTCAGTGTACAGACCGTGTTAGTGATAATAAGTGTACAGGCGGAGGGTTAATTATTGTATTATATACATTTGTAGTTGTAACAAATAATAAAATAAAATATGCATTGAATACTTTCCATGTGTAAGGCAAATTTTTTTCGTATTGGTTAAGGATGGCAGCGACGAAATAAAATTGCACGCATTAAGATCAGAAAATCGGTAGAAGTAAACACCCACGGCGACAAACGAATAACCTAACGTTTAGCCAGTTTAGCCAAAACTAGAAATTTCTAGTGATAAAAATTTCTATCTATAGAAAAATAAGTGATACCAGATGTAAAAATATTGGTATTGTTGGTATTCATAGAGTGTCATAGTCGAACTTAGCTTTTTAGCTGTGTACAATTGTATTGACTTGTGTTGTAGTTGGAAAACACTAGTTCGTACACTGTGTTACACAGTGTCGCTTGTGTATATTGTTAGAAAGCACCCACTATTAAATTGCTCGTCAAACCATGTTTTAAGACCGGCGAATATGCTACACGCAGTTTGCATAAGCTGAAAATTGTAATTTCAACTTACAACATCTTAATATTAGCTCAGTTCGACACTTGTGTCAAATAAAAAATATAACTTTTAGAGGACGGGTCAAATAAAAAAAATATTAACATTGATTGTTATTTTGATTCCATCTTTAAATAAAAGTATGCAAAGAATAATAGTTTCGTCTTTTAGAAACAAATGATTTGAGATTTTAAAGCAGGACTCCCTGTCATACTTTTAAAAACTGATGTTGTACTTTTTTAATATAAAGTTTTCACTTAAATAAAACAAAACTTTATTTCAAATGTTCATTTTAAGTATATGAAAATAGTTTGTATATACATTATGTATATAATAAACTCGAAAAAAATAACTATTTGATGTTTGGAAACATACGTATATACAAGATTGTGCAATGAAATAGAGAAAAATTAGAAATCGCGAAACATCGGCAAAGATGAAATATTGTTTATACACTTTTGTAATAAAGTTTTATACATGTAATGATGGTTATCATCAAATTACTCTTTGCTACATCTATAAATACACAATATTGGGCTATTCTTCCGAAAATGGCCATACTCCGATTTAGTTCAAATTTTGAAAATAGGTTTCTTTAAAAAAAAAAAATATGTGAGAAGGATTTATGGCAACTCAAAAAAATTTTTTTTTGATTTAGTAAGTAGGAAATCTATAAGTTTTAAATTTTTATTATTGGTGTATTATTAATATGTAGAAAGAATTAAATTTCACAATTACTATTTTCTATCTTAATTTCCAGAAAATACATAATATTTTATATCACTTAATAATAAATGAAATGGATCTTTTGCCATTCTTTTTACTTTATACCGCCACAAATATTCACACATATGGTCGAGAAGTACACTTAACCGACACTTCTTCGCTGTGGTCACACACCTACACACACGCACGCACGCACGCACATATGCGCGCGCGTCTTTGGCCCTTCCTCCCGCACCCACCCCGCCGATAGGGGTACCGTCGGCAGAAGTGCGCAAAAGTACAATGCATACTTTGTTGATAATAAATTACGACTTAACTAATATACATAGTTCCCAATGTACTTTTGGTTAAAGTAGATAATCCTATCTTCCCTTTCCCTACGTCCCTGCATTAATTATTTATAATATTTATAACATATCCTATCTCCGTGGAACAATATGGAAACAAATACCGTTGATTCAAATTTTTGTCTACAAAAATCCTTTAGTATACTTCTTTTCTATCTAAATAAAAGCTTTTTATAAAATTTGAACAAAATTGGAGCATGGCTGTTTTTGGAAGAACTCAGTGTTGATCAATTAAATGAGGGGTTAGATGTTTTAATTGAATACTTAAATGTCAGATTTTAATAAAAATATTATTGTTATAAATATCACATTCTCATAAAAAACAAATCGTATATTTTGGCACAAACAAATCGTATATTTACACAGAATCATATTTAAGATATTGGATATCTTTTAAAATGATTTTAAGATGTCTTTAAGTCATGTCACATTGAAAGATATTTTCAAGTCGCCTTATGTATTATCGCTCAATAGTTTTAGCTATGAAATTATCTCACATTTTATGAAAAATAATTAAAAATATATAAAACCTTTGAAATTTTTTAAATGCGAATTAAATATACTATTATAAATATATTTTTTCTTTTTCATCAACTCTTTAGTTTCAAAGTTAAAAGCATTAAGCATAAGAAATATTTTTACATAAAAAGTTCAATACTGCTTGCGATAAATTGTCGCGCTAATAAAAAAAACATTTTAGAAAGACTTTAAAATAATTTTTTGTTTTTTTTGCCCGATAGTTTTATTGAGCTATAGCGTTTCAAAGTTACAAAAAAATTTTTTTAATATGAATGTTTAACACAATTTAGGAACAAAATATTGTAGAGAAAAAACTAAAAAACAGATTCAAAGTTTTATCTTTTTTAATTAAAATGGATTTTTGAAAATTATGATTTTTTAGAAATCAAGATACTTTTATGGGATGACAAAATCTCAAATTTATTAAAGCTTTTTCGATAATAATATGTACGCATATTATAATTATATAATTACATTTAAAGGATTAGGTCACTGTAGAATTTACAAAAAATTGAAAAAAGTTTTTTTAATAGTGTTTATAAGGCTGTACTGAATGCCTCTCATTTTTTACAAAAAAAAAATTAAAAATTATATACTTAACCCTAGCTTATATGCACACCCAGCGTTTACCACGAACAGCGCCACAACAGCATATTTTTTGTAATGGAAAATTAGTTCTTAGAATTTTTATACATTATGCAAAACAATTTCTCTATGCAGATATAGCGGAAATAATAAACATAAATTAATTTAAAATCTGTTTATATTATACAACATTAATATTAATATTAATAGTAAAAATAAACGGTGGTAATTATTTACATTAGTGATTCCTCACCGATTTGGATGACCTATAAATATGTCAGGGTCATTATTCTGAACAACTTTTCTCTATACATGTTACCGCCGCTCGGCCTTAGTTTCTGAGTTATATATAAAAGTTTTTTTTAATTTCTTGCTTCGATTTCATTAAAGGCCTCCCTTGCACCCCCCCCCCCCGTGTGTGCGTGTGTGGCAACAGCGTGTGTCGTATCGTATTTATTAAACTTTCTTTTGTTAATAAGTTTCTGTTAATAAGTGTATATAATGAGTGAGACCTGATTGCGCATATAAGCGATTGGACAAAGTAGTATTTTCTGATTGGACACAGACCCGATTGGACACGGACCCGATTGGACACAGATCCGATTGCACATGGACTCGATTACACACCGACCCGATTGCACACGGACCCGATTGCACACGACCCGTTTGCACACGGATCCGATTGCACACGGACCCGATTGCACACGGACCCGATTGCACACCGACCCGATTGCGCACCGACCCGATTGCACACTCAGAAACTAAGACGGTAACATG
Organism: Monomorium pharaonis; assembly: GCF_013373865.1. Lineage (NCBI taxonomy): Eukaryota > Metazoa > Arthropoda > Insecta > Hymenoptera > Formicidae > Monomorium > Monomorium pharaonis. The sequence goes on from NC_050471.1 coordinate 19,176,312, forward strand.
TACCATATAGGAAAAAGTTGTTCAGAATAATGATCGTGATAACATATTTAAAGATCATCAAAATCGGTGAGGAATCGCTAATGCAAATAATTACCACAAATGGTAATGATACTTACCACAAATGGTAATGATAATTAATTGAACGAAACGTTTGCGAATTGATAATTGACTCAACTTCAAGACAGTATTGGTAGGAAAAAAATTATAGTTCTCGTCATGTTTACTACAAAGAAACTGCTCAAAAGACGCGAAAATGTTGTTCAGTTTACAAAAAACCTGTCTGCGATGAACACTGTGTATCGGCAATTAAATGTATTGATTGCGTTAAATAAATGTAAGTATAGTCTAATTTACCTTAAAAATTATTGTAATTGTTAAATTACAATAATTAAGAGAGTCCCGCTGCTAAATCAAAATGAACAGATTTTCATAAAACTTTGTAGAGAAGTTCAAATTAGATATAAATTGACTGTCAAAATTTCAGAAATCTGAACTAGCTAGTTATTTAGATATTAAATATTTTATTAACATGGGCTCTTATGGGAATCGATAAATTTTCAGGATTTTTCAGTTTTTATTGTCGTATTAAACATAGAAGTAATAAACAGATGTTAGTGAAACTTTATAATAATACATTTTAGCTGTCCAGAAAAGTACTGATAAATTTTTGAAACAATGCAACTTGCTCGTTTGAGTGAAATAATTGATAAGATAAAAAAAATTTACAATAATTGAAGTAATACAGCACGTAAGTGTGGTAAATGTGTGCTAGTGATATAACATGAATTTCAAACTGTTGTATTTAGTTATCTAAGGGTATAATAGTGAAAAATGTTTATTCTCAATTTTTAAAAAAATTATTTCAGTAATGAAGGTAATACTTTATAGTTGATTTTTTTCTTATATTCACCATTATTAACTTTAGACCATATACAGCAAAGAAAAAAAGAAAGCAACAAAATAGTCATTTGAATATTTTTCTTTACTTGAACTCCTGTGCCACTTGTTGTGCCGGGCCTGAACAGAGGAACTCCCTTAACTCCTGTTACCTTAATAAAATATTTATCAATATTATTAATTAATTCTCGGGTCAAAAAGTAATTTTTCATCTAGTAGGTACCCGAGTACCTCCGCTAAGCACTATATTTTAACGTTATTTAGTTTAGGTTCAAAAAATTTGAAAAAAAAATTACCAGTGTGTTTTTAGTTTCTAAAAGAGTTAAATAACGGGGATTCGGAGGCTTATGTCGAGATTTCAATTTTTATTCAAGTTATAAACAAAAATACAACGAAATGGGTACCCAAATACTCCGGTGTGCACATAAGGGTTAAAAGGATGAACAATCAAGTGCTTAACTTGAATTTTCTTTTTTGCATTACTTATCTTCGTAATAATAATTGTCAAAATTAAGCTGTTTTTTTTCGTGCGCTACAGTGACCTAATCCTTTAATCTTAGATTCTAATGATTTAACAATTAGATGCAAAAAAAATATCAAAAAATTACACAAAATATAACAATTAAAAATTATCAACAATATGATATCAATAATAAAACAAAAAAATTGAAAAAGCTTCAGGCTCCATGGGCCAGGAGACATAAGTTTTTATTAATCAACAGTTTAAAAAATCGGCTAAATCGAAGTTTTTTTATCCTTACAATGTAGGAACCTCTGCTTTAAACTTGAAGCGCTTGTTTGAGAAAAATTATTTTTTCTTATGTTCCTCCATTTGATCTCGTTTAAGAAAATGAGTTTTTAGAATTCGTACGATCAAATAAGCCAGAAGTCCCAATATATGTCCAGAGAAGTATACATTTCTGTAAAAGTATATTATTTCCTGGAAACGCTGTAGTTGAAAGGGCACGCCGAGATATGCCATGCATGTGAGTTTCGCCCACCAGAGAAAGAGTCTCCAAGCCTTTCTACCCTGTATTTCATTATATAAATATAGTAAATGAAGTAAATCACAATATTTGCAATAATATTCAAGAACATCGCTTTAAAAAAGTTTATTTTATTTAGAGATATATGTTTTCATTTTGAAATATTTATAAATTTAGTTTAAACTTATAAAAATAAGTTGAACTTATATATTGAGTTTCACAGATTTAAGTTTCACAATTGACAATTTTTGAATAATGAATTAATTGTTTCAGAAAAAATCTTTCTAAAGCGATGTTCCAACAATATTATATTAATACAATGCTTAAAATAATAATAAATTAAAAAAGAATGATTATGAAACTTCATGTTTCCTTTTTTAATTATAATTTTGTCTCATACTGTTGATTATAGATAGTTTGAGCAATGTTTTTTTTTTCTTAGTAAGCCCTTCCCGTATTTTAATTACGAAAAAATTCTTATAACTTTTAACACAAGTTTTAGATATCTTCAGTAAAATAAATAAATAAGAGAGGGAGAGAGAGAGAGAGAGAGAGAGAGAGAGAGAGAAAGAGAGAGAGAGAGACAAAATTCTTCAATTTATACTGAATAATATTAATATCAATTTTACACCTCTGGGGGAGAATAGGAAAATGCGACGCATCTAAGAAAAAGTCTAATAATTCTTATGAAAAATGATTTATACGTAATAAATGATACAAAAGTAAACAATTTACTGGATGTCATCAATAACTACACAGGCACACAAAAAAAAAGTGGTTGGTCCGGCGGACTAGACTAGTCAATCCTTATGTATTTCGACCCGCTGAATCCGAATCTAAGATCAGAATTGCAAAGTTAGCTCGCATTTTCTAACCTCAAAAAAAATTTTTTTTTAATATTTTGGTCCGGTGGGTCAGACTAGTCAATCCTTATGTATTTTAACCCGCTGAATCCGAATCCAAGGTCAGAATTGCAAAGTTAGCTCGCATTTCCTAACCTAAAAAAAATTTTTTTGAGGTTAAGAAAAAATGAGCTAATTCAGCAATTCTGACTTTGGATTTGGATTCAGCGGGTCAAAATACATAAGGATAGACTAGTCTGGTCCGCCGGACCAACATTAAAAAAAAATTTTTTTTTGAGGTTAGAAAAAAATGAGCCAATTCAGCAATTCTGACCTTGGATTTGGATTCAGCGGGTCAAAATACATAAGAATAAACTAGTCTGGTTTGCCGGACCAACATTAAAAAAAAAAATTTTTTTTTTAAGGTTAGGAAATGCAAGCTAACTTTGCAATTCTGACCTTAGATTCGGATTCAGCGGGTCGAAATACATAAGGATTGACTAGTCTAGCCCACCAGACTAATATTTAAAAAAAATTTTTTTTTGAGATTAGAAAATGCGAGCTAACTTTGCAATTCTGACTTTAGATTCGGATTCAGCGGGTCGAAATACATAAGGATTGACTAGTCTAGTCCGCCGGACCAACCACTTTTTTTTTGTGACTGTGCTATCATCCTTATTCGAAGGACCTTCCTTCACTGTGGAGAAGCGAGATAACAAACTTAATTTCTTGGACATCATAATTATTATTAAGTCAAACAACAGATTCACCCATAATTGGTATCGGAAATCTACCTTTTCAGACAGATATGTGAATTTCCACTTGCATCATCCTTTTTGTCAGATTGATGTTGGGATTAATCGATAGAGTCATGTTACTGTCATACCACACTTTTCAGAAAGTAAATTTTGATCTTATCAATATTTTATTAGACAATGGATATCCAGAATAGCCACGTTCAAATTGACCACAGCTATTCACAGGTAATTGCTGCTATAGTTTTTCTCTTGTATCCACCAATTGGAACATTGTATTTTAAATTATCCAATTGATGCACGTGGGCATTCTAGTGCAGCAAAATAAATATAAATTCAATTCTACGGTAACAAAAAATTTGACATCAGATGACACAACAGCCAAAGAAATGTCTATTTATACGATCCATAATGTACCAGAAATATCAAATAAAATAAATCAGAGCATTAAATAGATACCTAAAATCCGTGTATCTTTTATGAGCTAAGCCAAATTAAATAAATATATTAAAGCACATAAAGATTTAACACTCCTTCTGTTATAATTTAATATGGTTTATAAAATCAATTGTAAAGATTGAAATGCATATGTTAGTTAAACAGGTAGATTATTGAAAACGAGACTTTTGGAACATAAAAATTACATTAAGAGAAACTCTACTCAAAACTCTGTTATAACAGATCACACAGACAAAAAAAGAAAAGTGGTCTGTCCCTGGAACACCACTAGTCAATCTCTGTGTTTTGACATGCTTTACACGAATTCGGTGTCAGATTGCTCCATTACCTACCTTTTTTTTAACTCGAAAAAATGGCCTGAAAACCTTGAAAATTGTAATAATTTTGTTGCATGCGAAAATGGTAGCCCTTACGGAAAAAACACTAAAAATAACACTATAAAAAATACTCAAGTTGAGTATAATTTGGGACAAGGGATAAACTCAATTCAGTGTAAACACTCAACTTGGGTGTTCACTCTTTAATTTACTTTTAATTAGAGTGTTATTACTCTCAACTTGAATGTTCGCCATCTAATTGAGTGTTAATTTCAATGTTAATCCTAAATTTAAGAATAACACTGAAATTAACACTCAATTAGATGGCAAACATCCAAGTTAAAAGTAATACTCAAATTAATACTCAAAGCCAGCTGAACACTCTATAGTTAAATATTTCGGTTAAACTTGCTTTTGTTTTTATTTAACATCTTTCTAATCCAATGTTTGAGAGTGCACATTCAATATTAAGTGTATACCTTCAACCGATAGAAATTGAGTGTACATCCCCAACGTTTCGAGTGAGTCTCAGATGCGCATAGTAACAAACGGACACCACCAATCAAATTCTATAAATTCAGCTTAACCTTAACCAACCCAGCAATCTTATTGGTGGTCTGTTTGTTACTGTGCGCATCTAGGACGCTCCCCTTTCAAATATTCAATATTTAAATCCAAACTTTGGTATGAACACTCAATCATTGGGTGTACACACTCAATATTCGAGTATAAACACTCAATCTTTAGTGTAAATACTTAAGATTTGAGCGTATACACCTAAATTTGGGAGTAAATTCCCAAAATCGAGTATTAACACTCAATTTTGAGTGTAAACTCTCAAAACTAGAGTGTTTTTTCCGTAAAGGAGGTGATAGGGTAATTCTGATACCGCATTTGTGTTCAGCAGCTCAAAATACATAAAGATATCATGGTCTGGTCTGTGATACAGATTCATTTTTTTTGGTGCGACACACAGTGAATCGAGAGATAGTAAAGTGCGGACACCATCGTTGTTTTGGAAACGATATACAACAACAAACGCTTTACAATTGTGAATATATAATTACAAAATATATTTTTAAATGTATTCTGATGATTAAAATAATTATTGCTCGCAGTATTATATTAAACAATAAGCTTTAGCAACAATTTTTATATGGGCTGCTACCGCCGGCATTAGCATTACCCAATATGCACCACGTAGAGGTTGCGCGGTCGGATTTTGCATATCGGTGTGTGTGTGTGTGTGTGTGTGTGTGTGTGTGTGTGTGTGTGTGTGTGTGTGTGTGTGTGTGTGTGTGTGTGTGTGTGTGTGTGTGTGTGTGTGTGTGTGTGTGTGTGTGTGTGTGTGTGTGTGTGTGTGTGTGTGTGTCACTGTAGAGATAAGAACTCCACGGTTCGTCACTCCCGTAGTATTTAAAGACTCCAAACCCTCTCTAGTATACATGCGTATGTATGTGTGTGTGTGTGCGTGTGTGTGCGTTTGCGTGCATGTTATGTGTATATACCCAGATAGCACAAGGACATCTATTGTATGTCCAATGGATATCCGCTTCTGGACATTATACGTGTACGTTTATATTAAAAGTTCCAATGTTTTGGGAAGCAAATCTTGTTTTTTTTACATGTTTTCATTCTTAAACTAGAAATTAAGAGATCCGATGAAATTAATAATTGATGTAAAACGTCTTTATTCGTGGCTGTTCTACAAATCTTTCATGAATGTTGTCTTCTATATTCCCGAAATTCTTTATTACGCGCCTCACTTGTCACACGCACGCACGCACGCACGCACGCACGCACGCACGCACGCACGCACACACACACACGTCGCACACACTCACAAGACGCAAAATTACTCCTATGGCGCAATATCCCTCTGGCTTATGTCGGATAATTTTTTGACTTATTTTGTGAAGTAGCAGATGGTAACAGCTAAAATTAGTGAATTTATAAAATGGATCATGCTCTTAATCCATTATTACCAGAAAAAGTTCAAGATATTATAAGATTTTCTGTTACCGTTAAAAAAAAGTTCACATTTTAGGATTTTCATCATGACATTATAAAAACGATTGCCAAACGTTAAACAATACTATTTATTAATCGAGATACAAAGTTTTTTTAAACTAAAAAAGATCCTGTAAATTAGAAAAAAGTTGATATAATAATATTTAAACTGGTATGAAATATACTAGCTTGAAATTAGACAAAAATCCGTCTTTGTATAAATCATGATATTCGAGGTTATTTTTCATATGAATCTGATAACAATTTTGAAATTAATGATGATATAATAATTCTATAACCTTTTCAGGGTTCTAAATAATTAATGCATTACTTTTTGTAATGCATTACGGTTTCATTAAAAAATATTTTTTTAATCAATAATGCGAAGATCCTTAATTACGCATTACTTTCTTAATAAGTAATGCGATTTTTTTCATTACGCATTACTTTTGAAATAAGTAATGCAATTTTTTTCATTACGCATTACTTTTGAAATAAGTAATGCGATTTTTTTCATTACGCATTACTTTTTCAATAATTAATGATTAAAGAAATAATTATTTATTAAATAAATAATAAGTAATGCATTATTTTTTAATTTGCAGTTTCATTACCCTGAACCTTTTTACTAGTTAAATTTGCTATTGGGGACTTTATTTAAACAAATTTTGGGGGGGGATCTATGTCCGCATTTTAACGTTGTTCGATCTACTGTGCGACAGTGCAGCACAGACATCCACAAAAAAATGGTTCTCGTGTCCACTACAAACGTAAATAAAACAAACATAGCTATTTCGAATGTGTCCATTTCCACGTGAACAAACGGAACGTGGCCATTTCGAATGAGATCAAAACGAACTTCATGCGATATTCCTCGTGTCCATTTTGAATGTGGGCAAAACGAACATGATCATTACAAACGTAGCCGTTTTGAACGTGGTCAAAACAAACTTCATGTATTTCTCGTGTTCATTACGAATGTAAGTAAAACAAACGTGGCCATTTAGAACATGTCTATTCTGAATGTGGGCAAAACGAACGTGGCTATTACGAACGGATCATTCTGGACGCTCCCATATGAGCCATTTACATTGCAGTTTTATTGTTGCTTTTACAATTTAGCCATAATTGCCCTGATGAAAATGTTTTATTGAAAATAGAATAAAATGTAATAAAATTTTTGTTAAAATGTATTTGAAAACCTCTCTTAATTGACACATTTCATTATTGTTTCATTAATATTTCAGTAAATATTAATTTTAAATCTAAATATATTGAAGTATTTTTGATAAAATTTAATTATGTATTCAGATTCAGAAAAAAGTTATTTAGCACGATTTATTGTAGCTCATTAAAACGGACGCAATTCTCATTAATGTAATAATTAATGTTATATTGCAATTGTATTGATGAATATAAAATAATAACATAGATCCACATAAAAATTGGCCAATGAACGTCCACTAAACTTCCATAGATCCATGGGACGTCCTTATCCACGGTGGAAGTCAGATGGACGTCCATTAGAGATCCACTAAACTTCCATAGCTCTATGGGATATTTACTTCCATGGTGACAGTCAGATAGATGATCCATCTTACCTCTATAATAAATTTCTTCAAACATCTTAAGAGATATCCATTATGTACGTTACGCGGATAATTGATAGAGGTTTGACGGAGTCTCGATGGACGACTGATAGATGTTTCATGGATCATTAGTAGAGGCTTCACGGAGCCTCGATGGGCGACTGATGGACGTTTCTTGAAATCGAAGCTCCACTACTAATGATCTACAAAACGTCTGTCAACCACCGAGTCTCTGTAAAACCTTCACTACCCGTCGCTACATGGCGTGTGTTTCTTGTGAATAAAATGCACTTTTTAGATGACTAAAAGGGACTCGTCAAGAACGCAAAAGAAAGTAAGATTTCGCCATTGACATGTAGTACAAGACTGGTGAACTATATCAGTCTGTAAAAAAGATTGATAAAAATGAGAAGGACAAAATAAAAACTTTTATTTACGAAAAATTATGCCTAAAAAAATATTTATAAGAAACATAATAATACATCAAGAAGTATTTATACTCAATTTTAAGTATAGAATATTCTTGAATAAAGGTACTTTTGCATTTTGTTAAAAATATATTTTTTTATACGTAATGATCCACAAAATATTCGTCAGATATCCATCGAGGCTCCATGAATCTTCCATCAACGATCCACGCAACGTCTAGTAGACATCCTTGACAACGTCCAATGGAGGTCCAATGGACGTACGCAATGCGAAACTATGGATTTCCAGTGGCTCTGTATTGGATGTCCAATGCATCAATATATAGTACTAGATGGAGCATATGACGAAAATCGTCTTGACGGACGTAGAAAGAGACAAGACGATGTGTGGGTAGGAGCGGGCCATGGAGCTATGGAGCCCTGAAGTCCAAATAGATATATTAGATACAAATGCATAAATATATTTTTTCTATCGATAATATTACATTATAATAAAACATAAAACATTACATAACCTTATTTAACATGACGCAAATATATAACTATAATATTAATTTACTTACGCATGAGTTAATACATCTTTGTTTAACTCACTCGTTTTGCACAATAAACAGGCAGAAACCATATTTATTAATTATTTATAACGAATATATCGATAGTTCATCGATATATGACGTCGATGTTTGACGACACGTCAAAACACGTTGCCCGTTGCACATGTATAGCAATACGGTTAAAAGCGTTGTAGGATACGGTACTGTTCCCTTTCTCCTAACACAAAATTCAACCAATGAAGAGAGAGTAGAAAGAGAGATCCGAGCTCACACATCTACTTCTCTCTTTCTAGATCTCTCCAGACGGAACATCAAAGAGATTTTGCCGCATGCTCCATCCAGTACTATATATCGATGGTCCAATGGACGTCTACTGGAAGTTTCAAACTTCCATGACAGACGTCCAATGGACGTCTACTGGAGGTTTTATTTCTATGTGGGAGATGTAACCCCGATCCATTTCTGCTGTGACAAATGTTGTTAACAGATTCTATTGCCAAAAAGGCAGCAAATAAAAACCATATCTTGACATTGCAAACACTGTTAGCAGATATTCAGCAAATATTTAGCAACATCTGTCATCAGAATACATGACAAAATAATAGTAAACTGAAAGCAAATTTGTTGACAGTATTAATGACAGTTTGACGACAAACACCAAAGTGCAAACAATGTCAGCAAATTGCCCATAGAAATGCAAAAGCATCTGTGCGTCAAAATACGCGACAAAGGGTACGTTCGGGGAGACACTATTAACACTACAAACGCTAATGCTATCTGAACTGTTCGTGGAGCCAATAGCGCGATAGTGATAGCGAGTTCCACGAACAGCTATAGCGTAGCAAACGCAGTTGCGCAGTTGGTTAGCCACTGTTAGCAATATTAACAAAATGTTTATATATATATATTAATAATTATTTATGTTAACTATGTTACTTATATTTATTATAAATTTTCTCTAAATATATATATATATATGTAATACTTATTTATTTATATTTATTTAATATTAAATATTTTAATAATAATAAAATGATTATTAAACAATTAAATTTTTCAATGAAAATTGAAATTATTGAAATTCACCAAATAAAAATTATTAAAGTTATTTACGATTTTATTAAATAAATTTTTTAATTTTTAAATAAATTAAATAATTATTAAGTCCTATATATTACTCTTTAATTAAAATTATTTTATATGTAATAAAATAAAATAATTTAAACAATTTTCTATAAATTTGTATTTTGTTCTATTTTTCTATATCAATTCAAAATCTAATTAATTAATTTATATTTATTTTACATAATACTATATGTTTGAAGCTTTATGCCTAATATTATTTTTTTATGTAAATTTATGTTCTTTTACACCAGTGTGATTAAAAAATTTTCTTGCGCTGTGAATAATTTTTTTATTTTTACAGACAATTAAAGTTATTAATATTATTTTTACGTTTATAAACATATTTGTATATACATATAATGAGCATAATATAACACAATGTAATAATTGCAATTTTGTCAATAGCTTTCCACATCACCCAGGAGGAAAAATATTATTAATAACTTTAATTGTCTGTAAAAATAAAAAAATTATTTACAGCGCAAGAGAATTTTTTAATCACGCGAATGGACCAGGCATATCTATCGTAGAACGCTCCTGAGACACAAGGCCACGCGCGCGATCGGCGGCTCGGCCGTCGAGCCTACAGCGGTAGTGGGAGTATAGCAGGCGGTGCCTCAGGAATCGAGGCGAAATGTGCAACTAATTCCGAGCACTGTTTTACACTATTATGTCGTATATGTCGCTCCTGAATTGCATTAATTATTTAAACTAAATGGATTACATTGATAATAATGATACTTAAGTCGTTTACATATTTGCAATTGGTACAGAAAAGGATTGCATTTCAAGACAAACAATACATGCAGTCTAATAAATCAAAATACCCTTACGGAAAAAAACACTAAAAATAACACTTAAAAAAATACTCAAATTGAGTATAATTTGGGACAAGGGGTAAACCCTCAATTCAGTGTAAACACTCAACTTGAGTGTTCGCTCTTTAATTTACTTTTAATTAGAGTGTTATTACTTTCAACTTGAATGTTCGCCATCTAATTGAGTGTTAATTTCAATGTTAATCCTAAATTTAACAATAACACTGAAATTAATACTCAATTAAATGGCAAACATCCAAGTTGAAAGTAATACTCAAATTAATACTCAAAGCCAGCTGAACACTCTACAGTTGAATATTTATTTTAGATATTCGTTTTATGTCCATTACTACCAATGCAGATTAATTTTAATCTCGGTTGAACTTACTTTTCTTGCTTTTGTTTTTATTTAACATTTTCTAATCCAATGTTTGAGAGTGCACACTCAATATTATGTGTATACCTTCAACCGATAGATGTTGAGTGTACATCCTCAATGTTTCAGTGTTCACACTTTATGTTGGAAGTATACACTTGTTTATTGAGTGTCATATCCAAATATTGACAGTATACTTTCAAATATTTAGTATTTAAATCCAAACTTTGGTATGAACACTCAATCATTGAGTGTACACACTTAATGTTCGAGTATAAACACTCAATCTTTAGTGTAAATACTCAAGATTTGAGCGTATATACCTAAATTTGGGAGTAAACTCCCAAAATCGAGTATTAACATTCAATTTTGAGTGTAAACTCTCAAAATTAGAGTGTTTTTTCCATAAGGGTAGTATATTATTATATACATATTTTGATGTAAAATAATATTAAACTCAAAGATCCAGTCTTGATCACTTTGATAGAAATATATTAATGAAATATTTTACAGAAACTTTTTTATTTGATCCCTTTTCTCTTGTCATATGGCAAACGTGGGAAAACATGGGAGAACGCTATGTTACTATCAGACTGTTCGTGAAGTTCGCAAACGCTATCAACGCTAACGGTACCCATGCACTATCTCGAAAGGAAGTGCGTTGGTAGCGAGCAGTTATGACGTATAACGCTACTAGTAATGACGTCACGACAGCGCTTGGCTGTCTCTAGCGTCTCCGCGAACAGCGGTAGTGCTGAGTAGCGCTAATAGCGAGCTCCCCGAACGCACCCAAATTGATGCCAGAAACACAACAGATTTGTTGAAATGTCAAATGGCAATAAAAAGCGCGACCTGCAGCGCGACTAAGGTAAACAAAAATTATTTTCCTTCGCTGCGCCTGCAGAGGTGTTCGATGTGACAGAGAACCACCACATAATACTTTTACAGGACTGGTAGTATTTTCATTTTTTTAAAGCAATATTTCACTCCAAAAAATTCAGAGAGACAGCTTACATCGGTTCTCAAATAAAATCATAACTGTGAAAACAAAAAGATTCGACAAATCTGTTGCCAATCTGTCATCATTTTTGAATATAGATCTGCTGCGTACTTGGCGCAATTCTGCTGTGAGTTTACGTTGCAATATCTGTTCTTAAATTTTCTGCGTTAAATTGTCATTGTACTGTTAGTAACAGATCTGCTATGGTGTTGCACGCAATTTGAAATCAGAATTTGATGGCAATTTTTGCTTCCAATTTGGGCGTATTCGAGGATACAGTAGGCCATGGTTAGCGGCCTGATTTTGCAAAAAATTGTTAGCAGTCTGTTACAATTTTTTTGGCAGCAAATGGTTAGCTGGGTAACGTAATATATTGATGCTCGAAGTTGACTGTGTTATTACAATGCATTTCTCTTTTTTCTCTCACTGCATCTAACACACATCTAATTTACATTTGCATTGTTGATTATGAAATTATATAAATGTAATATATAAATTTGAATATTGGCATAACTTCTTATGTAATTGTATATATATATTATGTAATATTTCACGTATTTATATATATTAGGTACGTTTTATATTATATAAAATCTATTATAATCTATATATCTTTATTATAGATTATAATATATTATGATATATATACATTAATATATATACTATATCTATATTATTGTTTCACTCGTGTCGATCAAAAGATGACCGACCCGCGGGATCTACTGAGGAGTGACCGGTCGCGCAGCTAGGAGGGGAGGTCGGGGGTGCAACAGAAGGTAGAGACCTCGAGGCGCGCAATGAGGCGGAGCTATGATCAGAGGAGATCTCGAATGAAGATCTCAGCTTTGCTATTGCACTGTTTTATTGCACACGCGTCCACTTACAGCAATGACACCAGCACCACAAAATAAGATTTTAATTAAGCGCGGAGGCACTCGAGCGCGCAAAAGGTAACTCTCGCGTAGGACTCGATGTCACCTAGCAAGAGGTGAAAACGCGTGTGTACTGCCAGCGTACTCATTCACACCTAACATTCGGCGTGATCATGCTCGTCGCCTGCCCTAACACTTTCTCGGCTCCCAACCCCCTCATCACCAAGCTGTTCGATCTACCTGGGCGCGGGGGAAGGGGCGAGACACGCGCGGACCGAGTGATAGAGCGTTTGAGAGAGTGAGTCCCGGATGCGCACAGTAACAAACGGACACAGCAAGCTGAGTGAAACGGACACAGTAACAAACGGACACAGTAATAAACGGACACAGTGCGAAACGGACACAGTAACAAACGGACACAGTGCGAAATGGACACAGTAACAAACGGACACAGACCAAATGCGCACAGAGCGAAACGGACACAGTGCGAAACGGACACAGACCAAATGCGCACACTGCACATGCGCACGGACCAAATGCACACACGGAAAGTCGCAAACCCATGTGATACAGTGAATGCTTTGCACGCACACACACACACACACACATACACACACGGAGGGGGCGCAAGGGGAGCCTTCGGCCTTCCTCCCGCACCCACCCCGTCCAAGTCGCTAACCTATGTGGACTTTACTCTGCTTGCAATGTACATGGATTGCATTTGGTCCGTGCGCACGTGCAGTGTGCGCATGTGCAGTGTGCGCATTTGGTCCGTGTGCATTTGGTAAGTGCGCATTTGGTCTGTGTCCGTTTCGCTCTGTGCGCATTTGATCTGTGTCCATTTGTTACTGTGTCCGTTTCACTCTGTGCGCATTTGGTCTGTGTCCGTTTGTTACTGTGTCCGTTTATTACTATGTCCGTTTGTTACTGTGTCCGTTTCACTCAGCCTGCTGTGTCCGTTTATTACTGTGCGCATCTGGGACGCTCCCGTTTGAGATGTTGTATGATATAGAAGGATCGTGTGAACCCTCCTGAGGATCCGAACAATTATAAATTATAATATATTATAATATATATACATTAATATATAATGTATACATTATAATATATTTTAATTTATATATGTATACATTGTTGTAAGCCGATTACAACTGTATCTATCACAATTACGAAACGCATCTTTCGAAAGACGTTGCAAGAAGCACCTCTTTCGAAAGACGCACAAAAATCCGCCGCGCTCACGGAAGTCTCCAGTAACTTCCGTAAGATTACAACATCGCGCTCGGAAGCAGTTCCGTATCGCCCTAGAAATAGGCCCTACGCTGCACAATTAAACCGCAAGGCTACCGCGTTTCGATGTCGAAACGCTTAGCCTCGCGGAAGCTGCCGACGCCCGGTCACTGGCCCCCAAAATTGCGCAAGAAACCATCATATATAAGCACGACCACGCCGTGACCGAGCGGAGAAAAACGTAACAACATCCGAGCTACGCCGCGTGCTATAAGCCTTATCGCGAGTGATACCCGACACCATCACAACTGACAGTAAGCGCACGAAAAAGAAATAAAGACAACGAAAAAACAAGTAAGAAGTGTTTCCTTTCTCTCATACACTAAGCCGAACCTTCACCCTTTGGGTCCTAACCCTTAAGGCAAGACGAATCCCAACTACTTACGGGAAAGAATTCCCGAAACGAACAAACGCTCACAACAACATATATTATGTTACATATATATGTGTGTACAGATACAAATAGATAACTCTATAAATTAATTACAAATATAATGAAATGTAACAAAATATAATAAAACCAATAATAAAAAATCAAATGTCGATATAGTAAAGTAATTTTCAACAATATTTCAATAATTTTCATTATTTTTAACATTACTGTAAAAAAAAAATTGGTTATAGAAACAGTAAATTAACGAAATAAATATTTCTCAAAATAATTTAAAAGAATTTTATTATTAGGTGTACAACTTTGCTTCCGCCGTTTTCCAATAGATGGTTGTAGCGATAAGTGGTGGTCGAAACAAATAGATCGTTGACATCATACAATAAGATTAGGCATTTGTAAACATAACGCCATCAAAATATTAGCCGATTTGTGTCTGCATCATAAACTTTTCTCGATTGAAAATGTCAGCTTACGAGCTAAATTCTCGTCATTTGCGGAAGATTTTAATTTTTTGCTTTAATATGAAAAAATCTGCGGCTAAGACTCATCGAATGCTCTCAAATACGTATGGTGATGCCGCTATTAGTGAAAGAACGTGTCGAGAGTGACTTTAACGCTTCAAGAATAGTGATTTTGACGTCGAAGACCGGCATGGCGGTGGAAGAGAGAAGATTTTCGAAGATGCAGAATTGGAGGCATTACTTGATCAAGACTCGTGTCAAACGCAAGAAGAATTTGCAGGATCATTGGGAGTAACTCAACAAGCCATTTCAAAACACCTAAAAATTATGGGAATGATTCAGAAGCAAGGAAATTGGATGCCGTACAAGTTGAAGCCGAGAGATGTTGAACGGCGTTTGTTTGCTTGTGAACAACTGCTTGCAAGGCAAAGACGGAAGGGATTTCTGCATCGTATTGTGACGAAAAATGTGTTCATTACGATAACCCCCAGCGCAGAAAATCATAAGGATTTCCCAGCCATGCTTCCACGTCGACGGCTAAACCGAATATTCACGGCTCCAAGGTTATGCTCTGTATTTGATGGGACCAGCTCGGCGTAATGTATTATGAGCTACTAAAATCGATTAAAACAATCACAGGCGATCAGTATCGAAAGCAATTGATGCGTTTAAGTTGAGCACTGAAAGACCCAGATAGCCACAAATGTATGTATGAGCACAAATTGTTCTCATGTTGCTAATAAAGATGTTAGCATCTTGCTATGCATTTACGTCGTCCCTTGTGCTGTTATTTGCTAGCATTCGACACTGATCTTAAATAATGCTAGCATAATGTTTGAAACGTGCAAAGAATTTTATTTCCGACATCAAATGCTAGCAAACAACAGCACAACGGACGACATAAATGCATAGGAAGGTGCTAATATCTTTATTATACCAAACTGGCTATCTGGGGACAAACGATCGCAATACAACGATAGACACGATAAAGATTTTGCAGCATGACAATGTTCGACCCCATATCGCAAAGCCCGTCAAAACATACGTGGAAACGTTGAAATGGAAAGTCCTACGCTACCCGTCGTATTCTCCGGACATTGCTCCCTCTGACTATCACTTGTTTTGATCAATGACACACGGCCTGGCTGACCAGCACTTTCATTCTTATGAAAAAGTGAAAAATTGAATCGATTCGTGGATTGTCTCAAAAGATAACCAGTTTTTTCGACGCGGGATTCGTATGCTGCCAGAAAGATGGGAGAAAATAGTGGCGATGGACAATACTTTAAATCGTAAATGTATAATTTTTTCCAGTATCAGTTTTTCACAATAAAGTCTCGAATTAAAAAAAAAACGACGGAAGCAAAGTGGTACACCTAATATATTAATTTTTTTTTTCAAGAAAAATTAACAAAATAATGCAAAATTTTTCAATAATTTCATGAAATAAATTTATCAATATTTCAGCAACTTTTCATTATAAGTAACATAGTTTTCAATTTAATACAATACTTAAAAACTGTCATCACTTTTCAGCAATATATCTTTACTTTTCTTTATATTGCATTGTATTACATTGTATTACAATTTCAAATAAAAAATTATTGGTTTACTTTGAAATATATTCAGTAATTTTTCAATAATTTTTATTTCACTTTTCATGGATTTTATAGTAAAACTCAATTATTTTGAGCAAAAATTTTCAGCAAAATATTTCCTACTAGGACGTAACTTTTTAATTTTCTAACTTTTAATTACACAGAACAACATGGTTCGGCTTCTTGAAGACTATAGATCATTTTTGATGTAATTTTTTACGCTGAATCCGAATCCCGTCACAGAATTGCTCTATTACGTCGAGATTTTGAGATATTTTAACCTAAAAGTAGAAAAAATAATGTTTTAGGGTGTTTTTTACAATTTATAATATTGTCATCATTCTACGATCGTTTCTCAACATATTTTTTTAAAAAGTACTAGAAAAGATCTTCTAAAAAAAATTTCGTTTATCTCGATATCATGTTTTTTCGCAGAGATATGTCAATTTGAATTCTTAAAGACTTTGACTCGCGTAAGTGCAGTATGTACATATTTCAGCTCCAGAACTCTGAAGCAAGTATTTTTAAGGGAGTCTATAATTCAAGAGAATTTGTATTTGCAATCAGTATCTTCAATAACGCCCACTATGCGATTTTATGTCATTCGTATTCCTTGTAACTTTGTCCGCCATCTTGAACTCGCTATCTTAAATTTTTTAAGACTGTAATTTCCTGATCAGCCACTTCAAAAACCCTTTAAATACGAATTCTCCTGAAGTACAGACTCTTTAAAAAATGCTTGCTTTAAAGGATTCTGAAGTATGTACATTACATTTACGCAAGTCAAAGTCTTTACAAATTCAAATTGACATATCTCAATAAAAAAACATAATATCGGGACAAAAAAAATTCTTTTGGAAGATTTTTTTTTAGTACTTTTGGAAAAAATATGTTGAGAAACGATCCTAAAATGATGACAACACTATAGATCGTCAAAAACACAATAAAACACCATTTTATGCACTTTTAGGTTAGAATATCTCAAAATCCCGACGTGATAGAGCAATTCTGCTACCGGATTCGGATTCAGCGTAAAAAATTACGTCGAAAATGATCTACGGCCTTCAATAAGTCTTCAGAACCCCCTCATTTGCAGGCCTGTGTTATTTTTCCTTCAAGTTTTATTTATATTACTATTTATTAGTAGTAGTCCTTATTGTTTTCCCTTTACAATCTCAACAAAATCAACCATATAAAAAAAACACATATTTGTAAATCACATCACGACTTGGCCATTGGACAGCCTTACATACAGTTACCCCTTACCCCTCCACGTCCACCTAAAACCTCTTTTTCCCCTCTCCTACATCTCCATCTTCACATATTTATCTTCACCTCCCTTGCTCACCACTTACTCATTTCCCTCTTCACTCTTACTCCCCTCCTCTCTCCATTTCTTTCTTCTCTCATCCTAATTCCATTTCTTGTCCTCCACCCAATCTCTCTATTTGTAATCTCCACCCTTCCCTCTCTTTCCTCACCGTCAGCATCTCCATCTCATCCTTTTCTCTTCCATAGACAGATCTTCGTCTACTCCCATCCCCATCTCTTTCCTATCTCCCCCCCTCAACAAAACTTTCTCCTTGTTATCTATCTCCTCCAACTCCGTTAACAAGACCCATTTCCTCGCCTCCCCCTTCTATCCTCTATCTCTCTTATCCCAACTATCCTTCCCAACTCTCTCTCTGCATGATTCCTTCTACCTCATACCATCTCCTCTCTTCTTGGTCTTCTCCCTCTACGCCTCGCCATATCACATTCCTTTCTCTCTTTTTCTTTTTGCCTTCTCCCTCTTCTCTCTCTCTCTCCCTCTCTCTCTCTTCTTCCTCTTCCTCTCTCCTTCTTCCTCCTCCCAATCCATTTTCTCTTTGTCCTTTTTCTTCATTTCTACTCATCTCTCGTTTTTCTCCTCCTTTGACTTCCAATTCTGCCGCTGCTCTCCATCCTTTTCCTTCTCTTTTCTTGTTTCTCTCTCGCTCTCCATTTCCTTCTCCTGCCCGTCCTCAGTCCATCCGTGGCTATACCAAACCTCCCCCTCACTCTTTATCCACATCTTCTTACTCTCCTTCTTTAACGTGCAATTCTTTTTTCTTCTACATTGCACTCTTTTCCATCGCCTCTGTCCTGATCTCCAATCCATTTCCATTCTTACTCTTCTCCTCTTTCTGTCTCAATTCCGAGTGAGTCCCAGATGCGCACAGTAATAAACGGACAGGCTGAATGAAATGGACACGGTAACAAACGGACACAGAATGCGCACAAACCAAATGTGCACGGACCAAATGCGCACGGGCCAAATGCGCACAGTGCGAAACGGACACGGTCGCAAACCCATGTGGTGCAGAGAATGCTTTACACACACACACACACACACACACACACACACACACACACACACACACACACACACACACACACACACACCGGGGGGGCTTCGCCGCCCTCCCGCACTCACCCCGTCGGTAGGGGTGCCCTGAGAAGTCGCAACCCATGTGGTAAGTTCGTGCGCATTTGGTCCGTTTATTAATGTGTTCGTTTGTTACTGTGTCTGTTTATTACTGTGTCCGTTTGTTACTGTGTCCGTTTATTACTGTGTCCGTTTGGTCTGTGCGCATTTTGACTATGTCCATTTGTTACTGTATCCGTTTCACTCAGCCCGTTGTGTCCGTTTATTACTGTGCGCATCTCAATTCCTCATCTCGCCTCTTCTCTTCTCCCATGCCTCTTCTTCCAGCCACCACCGTCTCTCTTTCTTTCACTCTTTCTTTTACCATCCAGGTTGTATTAGTAAACACAAAATTTATGATAGAAATAATGAACTAATACCGTGCCAGCGTTCTTTTGCAAAACTTGGGATAGAGAGTGAAATTGGAGAAGTAAAGAAAGTAGCAACAGAGATAGGCTCGGATCAACGGGAGCATCTGGAATACCAAGCACAAGTACGAATGGATCAGCAAATATGGACCTAAAAATTGATTGGCTTATGAGAACAATAAAAGAAATAAGAGACGAGACTATATGTAAAAAGGAAATTAAAGTGATGATAAAGGAAATTATTCAGCATGAGTTAAAGAATATTGAAGAAGAGCTAGAAGAAGTAAGAAGGATGCTGTCCATTGGACCTAATAATTCATCAAGAGGAGCACAAAAGAGTTATAGTGAGAGTTAGAAAAAGAAAGAAAGAAGATGTTATAATTGTTAAACCTAAGGTTCAGCAAAAAATGTTGATATAACTATGTTAATAAAAAGAAAGTAGATATAAAGAATATGGAAATGGGAATAACGACGATAAGGAGAGAAAACAACGGTACAGTCATCTTGGGATGTGAGGAGAAGAAATAGCAAAATTAAAAACTACAGTGCAAAGCAAACTGGATAATGACTTTAAAGTTACTAGATTACTACAGATAAAGCCGAAAGTAACAATTGTTTATATTGACAAAGAAGAATGGAACTTGAGTGATGAAGAATTAATTGATTCAATCAAAAAGCAGAATAAACTTGGGATACAAGAAGAAAGTAATATGAGAATAGTGAAAAGATTAAAAACTCAATCTAATAGAAGAAGTAAAGCAGAAGGCGCCATAATAATTAAACTAGATAAAAAAAAACACATAAATTAATGTTGAGCCAAGGAAAGGTAAATACAGGATGGAAAAGATGTCCTATATTTAATCATATCAGTGTCAAGAGATGCTTTCACTGTTTTGCAAAATACTGTATGCGAAATGAGGCATGCCATAAATGTACAGGTAATCATAAATCAAATGAGTGTACAACAAATGAGAAGAAATGTATAAATTGTATGTATAAAAACGACACATACAATCTAAAGATAAAAGATGACCATGATGCACTGATGTGAGCTCGGAATTTCCGACGTTCAAGAGGGTTCTACAAGAGAAGAAGAGAAGGGCCGGCTGGGAGGATACAAAATAACAATCACAGAAGGAAGAGAAACTAATACTGTATACGAATGCGCAAAGTTTGATAGCGCATAAAGATAAAATACATAACTAAGTTATAAAGAAGATTCATCCAGCAGTTAAAGCATTGTCCGAAATGGGGCTGACGTCTGAAATAGAAAATAGTCAAGTGGATGTGCCGGGTTATGATATAATCAGATGTGATGGAGAAAACAGAAATACAGGAGGTGCAATATTATACCTAAAAGAAGACATTAAATATGAATTAATATGGATTAAATCTATAAGTGCGAATTGCTGGTGCGTTGCGATACATGTAAGAAAAAAATTTTATAAAGGTGCGCTGATGATAGTATATCACTCACCGAGTGCCTCTGATGGCAATTTTCTGAGGTTCCTAGAAAAAGCTATAAAGGATTTGGTGATAAAAGGAGAATATATGATAGTAGAAGATTTTAACATAGATTTTAAGACAAATTAATTTTATTGTACACAAATAAATTACGAACAATAATGTCTAGTCTAGGTATGAAACAACTAATAGTCCAACGAGAATTATGAAAGATAGTAAGACAATGATAGACTTAGTCTTTGCTAATAATGTGGCACAAGTACATGTGGTTCATGAGCCTAAAATAACGGACCATGTGTAGATAAAAATTTCATTAAAAGGGAAGAAAATGTTAGTAAATATGGAGTATTTACTGCAAGAAATTATAATAAATTTAGCATTAAGGAATTTAATCTACTAGTAGAGAAAAATATAAGGCAAAGTCTAGCTTAAGAAATCAACAAACAAACTTGTAGGTTTGTAAATAGTATAGTTAATGCGCTAGATATTACAACACCAAAAAAAGAATTTCGAATTCCGAAAGTCTGGGAAAGAAAAGTGTGGTTTTCAGATGAGATTAGGGAAGCAGCAACTAGTAGAAATAAAGCATTTAGGTGAGCTATGACTGAAAATACAGAGAACAGTTGGGTACAGTATAAAACAGAGAGGAATGCAGTAGTAAAATTAATTATGGAAAAGAAGAAAGGGTATTATGAGGTTATGATAAATGACAATAGGGATCCTACAAATATGTGGAAAGTATTAAAGAAATTAGTTAAAAGAGAACCAACAGGAGCAAAAGAAATAAATAATATAGACTTTAAAATACTAGATAAGACAATTGAATATAATTTAGCTGATAAATTTAATATGTATTATATACAAAGTATTCAGAATAAAGTAGAATCTATAGAAGGTACAAATAAAGATGTAAACAGAAGAAGAAATATTTATGTTTTTGAGGATAAGGGATATTTTGAAGACTTTAAACTAATTAACACAAAGGACTTAGACAATTATTATGCAGCTACCGCGAAAAAAGGTGTAGAAAAAAAAATAACTAACGATATATTAAAAAGGATATTACCAGTCATTAAGGAAGAATTAGTTAATGTTATTAATCAATCCCTGAAAGAAAGTTGTTGCCCACAGAGCTGGAAAACATCAACAATAATACCGATACCAAAGATTGCAAAAGCTAGGAAAGCAAGCGAATTTAGACCTATTAATATTCTACCGAGATATATGAGAAAGTTTTAGAGCATCAATCAGGTTTCAGGAAACATTATTCGTGTAAAACAGCAATTCAAACTGTTATCAATGACTGGAAAATACCAATTAGTGAGGGAAAAGTAATAGGAGTAATATTTATGGATCTCAAAAGAGCATTTAAAACAATAGATAGAAATAGATTACCATAATAAAAAAATTATATCAGTACGGTATTAGAAGAAATATTTTAGAATGGATAAAAGCATATCTTAGAGATAGATTGCAACAAGTTCGTATTAGTAATAATTGTTCAAAATTAATGCGGACTGGACACAATGTACCACATGGATCTGTGTTGGGGCCCTTACTGTTTATTATATATATTAATGATATAATAAAAATTTGCCCAGAAGACTATAGTATAAAAATATTCGCGGATAATACACTAATATATGTAGCTGGAGAAGGTAGTGCAGAAATAGAAGGAAAAATGACTTTAACATTTGATATAGTAGAAGAGTGGATGAGATTAAATATGCTAAAAATGAATGCGAGGAAAACAAAATGTATGGTTTTGAGAAGTATAAGAAAGGAATTAAAGGAAAATATTGTGTTGAAATGCCTAAGCGGAACGGAAATAGAGCGTGTAGACATAATAAAGTACTTACGTATAATTATTGATAAGCTTAGATTTAAAGATCACTGTGATTATATGTTAAAGAAAATAGGAAAAAAACGGGTTTTTAAATAGGATAGACACATATCAGCATACACAAGATGTATCGCAACCCACTATGAGTATTGTGCGAGATTACTAGTAGATATGGGTGAAACACAATTGAATAAATTGAAAGTAGCACAGAATCGGGTTATGCGAGTAATATTACAATGTAATAGGTATACTAAAATAGAACATATGTTACAAGCGTTGCAATTTATGTCCATAAAACAGATTACACTATAATGTATGCATATTTATATTTAAGATTCTACATAACTTGGCGCCAAATCACTTAAGGGGTAGACTAAAGGTAATCAGAAATAAAGATGAAAGAAAATTAAGACAACATGGGACTATTGCAATAAAATTTTGTAGAACTAAGAGTGCGCAAAAAAGCGTGTGCTATGAGGATGTGAAACTGTATAATGCGTTACTAACGGAGATAAGAAGTTGCGATAAAATAGAAATGTTTAAGCGAATGTTAAAAAAGCATATTTTATGTAAGTAAATTTATATAACATAATAGCTGAGAAAGCTAAAAAAATTAATTCAATCAATCTCGCCTTTTCTCCTCTCCCTTGGCATATATATATATCTTCTAACCACCACTATCTCCCTCTCTTTCTCCGAGTCTCCTCTTCCAATTTCTTCTCACCTTTCCCTCCTTTCATCTTTTCCCTTTCCTCCACTCTCCTTTGAACTTCCACGCTCGCCCTCCTTCCTCCTCCTCTTCCTCCTCTTACTTCCATGCACAGTTCTTTCAATAAATCCACCACCTCTTCCAAACACCTTTTTATCACTCTCACTCTTATCTCTCCTCCAATCCTCCAATTCTTCCATCTCTGCTTTCGTATCCTCCTTCTCTTTGTCTCTTCCTCTCAATCCAAAACTCTTATACCTATTCTCCTTTCTGTCATCTCTTTCCAGTTTCTTAATCTCCTTTCTACGTGCTCGATACTTCTTCTCAAACTTTTCGACTCGATCCTTTCGGTCGATATATCGATATCTCAATATATCGACATCTTCCTATCCAGCACGCTCACCGTCAACTTTCCCCTATCTTCGCTCCTTCGCTCTTATCTCCAGCCGATTACTTGAGCTTCCTGTCTTCTTCAACGCATACGCTCATCTCGATCTCTTACACACCTACTGCTATTTACTGCCTTCCTCCTTCCTACTATTTTCCCTTCGCTTCCGTTGAGTGGCCTTCACTTGGACACAGTGCAAATAGACACAAAATAATGTACACCTACATTTCTACACCGT
The DNA here is from genome assembly GCF_013373865.1 of Monomorium pharaonis. NCBI lineage: Eukaryota > Metazoa > Arthropoda > Insecta > Hymenoptera > Formicidae > Monomorium > Monomorium pharaonis. The sequence goes on from NC_050471.1 coordinate 19,200,536, forward strand.
AAAGTTGTACATCGCAAAGTTGTACATTTTTACACCATAACCGTGGCCACGCACACGCACACACACACACACACGCACACACACACACACACACACACACACATACACACGGGGCCTTCGGCCCGCCGTTTCCACCCACCTCCTCGGTAGGGATACCCTAAACAGAAGGGTATAGAAATGTACGGTGTACAACTTTGCGGTGTACAAAATTTTTGTGTCCAAATGAACCGTGTCCATTAGTTGTGCCCATTTGCAAAGTGTCCATCTGCACTGTGTCCAAGTGAGCCACTCCTGCTTCCGTTAGCTTGTTCATTCAGGCGCCCTTTCCGTACATTGCTTCTACCACAACTTCTCCGCACCCATCTTCTTCTCACCATTTTTCCTTTGCACCTTATTCCGATTTTCTTCTCTTCTACCTCTCGTCCTTTTTCTATTTTCTTCCCTTCACATCCTACTTTCTCTCAATCCACATCTTACCGCTTCTTAGTCATTCTTTCACCTCTCTCTCACCAGAAAGCTCCGGGATCTAAAGTTCCATCTATCACCGGCCGCCATTTCCTCCCTCATATATATTACATTTTTATTTATTATAGTAACACAGGCACACAAAAAAAGTATTTGATCCGGCGTACCAGACTAGTCTATCCTTATGTATTTTGACCCGCTCAATTCAAATTCAATGTCAGAATTGATGAATTGGCTAATTTTTTCTTAACCTAAAAAAATTTTGTTTAAATGTTGGTCCGGCGGACCAGACTAGTCTATTTTTATGTATTTTGACCCGCTGAATCGAAATTTAAGGTCAAAATTGCTGAATTGGCTAGTTTTTTCCTAACCTCAAAAAAACACCTTGTAAAAGCAGTTTGGGTCACAAATGTATAATCCAGAGCGTGCAAGCTTGCGTAACCACATTACCCTGAGAAAATTCAATACATATAACAAGTCTGAGCTTCTGTGAATAGATAGCGTAGAAAATTCACTCCCTTTTTTTATTATATATAACTCTTATTCTCGAAGATTTAGACTAATGAACAAACTGAAACCTGGATGTTACAAGTCTGATGAGTGGAGACTATGCATCGATTCTTCTAAGAGAAGTTTGAAAGCAGTGTTACTGCACAATACTAATGTATATGCCTCCATTCCTAACGCATTCGGTAGTGATAAAAGAAGAGTACACAAACCTGAAAACAGTTCTTGAAAAAATTAAATACACAGAACATAGATGGGAAATTTGTGGGAATCTGAAAATTCTCACCATATTATTGGGTCAACAATCAGGTTACACAAAAAATCCGTGCTTCCTATGTGAATGGGATAGTAGAGATCGAACTATTACATAAGAAAAGAATGTTCGAAAAGGACGTCTTTGCAACCTGGATCTAAAGGTATCATAAAAGTATCATAAACCGTTAGTTAAGCTTTCAAAAGTTCTTCTTTCACCCCTTCATATCAAATTAGAACTCAAAAAACAATGGGTGAAAGCTCTAAATAAAAAAGATGAATGCTACCAATATTTACAAGAAAAATTTTTCAACATCTCTGATGCAAAATTGTGGAAAAAAATTTTCGAAGGACTTCAAATACATAAAATGTTGAGACAACAAATTTGTCACCAAAATGAATGAAGACAAGAGAGCAGCATGGCTGAATTTCAAAGGTGTCACAAAAAGTTTCTAGGAAACCACCCCAGATAGCCACAAATGTATGTATGAGCACAAATTGTTCTCATGTTGCTAATAAAGATGTTAGCATCTTGTTACGCATTTACGTCGTCCCTTGTGCTGTTATTTGCTAGCATTCGACACTAATCTTAAGTAATGATAGCATAATGTTTGAAACGTGCAAAAAATTTTATTTCCGACATCGAATGCTAGCAAACAACAGCACAAGAGACGACATAAATGCGTAGCAAGATGCTAATATCTTTATTATATCAACTGGCTATCTGGAACAAAAGTCAAGATTACATAGAAAGGGTTGCGGAAATGAGAACTATAGAAAACTAGGTTGCTTAACGAATCTTAAATTGTATTTCTTGGATTCTCATATCAACTACTTCCCAAAAAATCTAGGTGATTATAGTGAAGAACAGGGAGAAAGATTTCATCAGGACATCAAGGAGATGAAGCATTAATATCAAGGCAAGTGGGATGTGAACATGATGGCTGATTTCTACTGGACGCTCAAACGAAATGTCTCTGTGAAAGAGAAAAAACGTAAAAGGAAGCCATTGCAGAGAACCTTTGAAAATAAAAAAGTTAGATACAATAAAAAAAGGGAGTAAATTTTCTACGCTATTCATTCACAGAAACTCAGACTTGTCATACGTATTGAATTTTTCCCGTGTAATGTGGTTACGCAATCCTGTACGCTCCGGATTATACATTTGTGACCCAAACTGCTTTTACGAGGTGTTTTTTGAGGTTAGGAAAAAATGACCCAATTCTGCAATTTTGACCTTAAATTTCGATTCAGCGGGTTGTTATATATAAAAATAGACTAGTCTGGTCCGCCGGACCAATCACTTTTTTGTGTGTGCCTGTGTAATTAACTATTATTATAATAAAAATAAAATTAAAAAATTTTTTAAATTTTAATTTGTCTCTGACGACACAAATAAAAATAAGAAGCTTAAAAAATTACTAATTATTCTTGATACCTTCTACTATCATATATAATTTTTGCAAATTTTTTTGCAGATTTAATTTTTTATAAATAAATAAACAATTATATATTTTTGCGAAAAAAGTGAGAAATATGAAAATTTTAAAACTGATCAAATTTGTAATCAATAACCTAAAAAATCTATAAGTAATAAGATTGTTGTGTGAAATATATATATATACCCAGATAACCAAACCTGCAAAGGCAGAATCTCACAGCAAATCCATAGCCTATTGTGTCCGCGTGGACAGAGACTGCATACGATTGATCTGCTCTTTTTCTGCCGCCAATATGCTGTCAGATTTTGTCCAGCAGATTCTGTCTACAAAACACAAGCTTAATGCGGACACAGTAGGCTATGGATCTGCTGTGTGGAATTCTGCTTTTGCAGATTTGGTTACTAAGTATATATTTTTTTTTCGCTACCAGTGCATGAAAAATAGTTTTTTTCTCACGTGTCACTTCACACAAAAGGACCAATATTTCGATACACAGGTAACAAAAAATATTATATGCGACATGTGCGGATTATTGCCCGCTCGTGTGGGTGGACACACTTGGCTCCGGCTCGTGTGTGCCAATATCTCGCACTTACGGGCAATTAATAGATTTATCGCACTAGTTGCATAAGTATCTATTGTGTTACAAGTGCAGAAAATCGGCTATTTTCCACAAGTGCGGGGAGCAAACGCACGAGCCATAGTGCGTGCACCCGCACGAGTGAAAATAACTGATCCGCACGAGTAACACATTCAATTTTTGTTATACGTGCGTAAGAAACGGTAAAGGCAAGAAGTGGTTCATGGCGGAAGGTGGAGAGTTTAGGGCGGAGGGCGGGGAGTCTACGGGAAGCAGAACCCCCGCAATTAAAACAATTCTTTCTTCATTTTTGAACTATTTCCACTATACCGTATTGCTACTTTCACTGCTTTAATACGATGTGATGTGACACGATATTTATGCGACACGGGTTATTAACAGGTGATTATTTATTTAGAGTTAAGTTTGTTCAAAAGCGACGAAAGCGTCGAGAATTTACTGTAGATGGCGATAAAATGTCGGTAACGATCAGTAATGTTTGCAAAAGTTTTCAAGAGTTACTATATACGAGAGATGACGTGCCTGTGGTACGACGTGAGTGTCAGAATGAAGAGGAACGTGTGACAAAGCGATCAATTGTGCAGGATTTACGGAAATAGCCATGCGGAAACAATTTCTGCACGACTTTTTCACATGGTTGATTGATGGGGGAAAAAGTTACTTGTGGGGAGAAACTACCCGTGCACAATCAGCGACTTTCCGGCCGATAGAGAGCTACGAAAAAAACCATTTTTTTATTTACATGTAACAAAAAATTTATTTTTTCAATAATAGTAAGTTAATCTTTTTTTTTTTAATTTTTTCATTGACGGCAAATATCTTGAATCCGTCATATTAAATTTTTCAAATTTAACTTCAGATTCAAATCAGCGACCAGAAAAATATGGAAATACACGTTTTCATAAAAACCCATTGAGTCGTCTAATTATGCCCCTGAAAGAGTTGATGCTAGAGGAATCTCCTCTTATAAATCTAATAATCTAATAATCTCATTTATAATTTTTATGATAAGACTTTGAAACAAATTTTTTATTTTCAATCTTATTATTTTTGTGAAACATTAACCTAATCTTCAATTAGACACAATAAGTAAGTTGACACCAAAGAATAAAAAATAACAAGAGGGATCACATCGATAGTGATAGAGCACTAAAAAAGTAGGTATTCTCACGTCCGCCATTTTTCTTCAAACTAGCAGGTAACTAGCATAATGTTTGACATATATAATACATCGCAATAACCTTTACAGTCTCAAGATCATAAATATCGTGTCTTCGTTTCATTGTCGCATAAAGTTTGGTACTTCCAAAGATTATTGACGTATATATATACAAAATACCTATATATACCTAATTTTTCATGCTAGGTAGAAGAAAAATGGCGGACGTGAGAATACTCACTTTTATAGTGCCTTAATAGTGGGGGTACAATTTACTGGAGACGGAAGTAATTGGCAGTCATCTTAAGCACCTACTTTTGTGACATGTGCATCAGCATGTTTTCTATAATGTGCTTTCATGTGTTGTATGCATGGAGTGGATATAATTTGCTCACGTTCGGAATGGCCGCGTTTGGAATGGCTACGTTCGGAATGACCACGTTCGGAATGGCCACGTTCGGAATGGCCACGTTCAAATTGGCCATGTTCGAAACGGCCATGTTGGGAATGATTTTTTTCTTGTTTGCGTGGAAAGTTGCAAACATGTGGTGCAGAGAATGCTTTGCGCGCACACGCACACACACACACGGGGAGTGCAAAAGGGGCCTTCGGTCCCCTTCCCCACCCCGTCTAAGTCGCTAACCCATGTGCATTGTACTGGAAATTTTGTAAAACATACGTGGCCATTTCGAACGTGGCCGTTCTGAACGTGGTCGTTTCGAACGTGGGCAAATTGAACTCTGTGCAATATTTCTCGTGGCCATTCCGAACGTGGCCATTTTGGACGTGGCCGTTTTGAACGTGGGCAAATTGAACCACGTGCAATATTTCCCGTGGCCATTCCGAACGTGGCCATTTCAAACGTAACCGTTTCGAATGTGGCCATTTCGAAGGTGATCAAATTTACGCGTGGCCATTTCGGACGCTCCCGTATGCGTGTGTATGTATGTATGAGCGGCCATCTTGTATTTTTATATGTATAGCACATTCGTTTCCGCTTTTATATAAAGCTTACCGTTAAAACCAAATAATACCTCCTATTCTTTACTCTTTTGTCGACATTACGTTACTGAATAGAAGTACAAATTTTATAAGAAAAGTATATCAAACTAACTTTAGTTTCAAATTAACTTTTTTATAAAAATTAAAAAAATGTTTTAAAATTTTGTGTACATCTTAATTGAATATAATTGTATCAGATAATGATTATTTTAAGTGTGCAATAATGCAAACTACTACAATAAAGATGCGCCGCATTTCCCCATTCTTTCTTATTATTAAATTTACATATGGACAACTTACAAATCCATTTTCTTCGCATTGATTGTAGAATTTGATACAAATATCCTCGAAAGGTAGGTACAACGGAACTTGGCAAATGCAAAAATAATATCCTGCAGCGTAACCATGCCATAAGGCAGATAAAGTCAATGTGGCAATGGTTCTGAAATTTTTATAAGGGAATCGTTTGTAAATGCATACAGCCATCCAATATTGTATGCATGTATTCCACATTTTCATCGTGTGCCTAACAAACGGAGACGCTTCCACTTCCCACACGTTCATATTGTGCACCGTCTCGAAATTCTGCTCTTCTCTTTTTATTCTCTCGCAATCAAGCGACCTAGAAAATTATTTAAAACGTTACTTATTTTCATATGTCTCCTATGAATGGATTATATGACAAATAACACAAGTCAATTATTGTAAAATTGAAATATTAAGGAGTTCAGAATCAAAAGAGATAAATTATACTCCTTTTAATAAAATTTTTTTATCTTAAAAGATTTTTAATTTTAAAGTCTGTATATTGTATTTTTTATTTAAATAAATAAGAAAAACAAGATTGTATAGCAAATTTCAAGCAAAAATATTTAAATAATTGCTAGAGAAAAAATTCGTTTTTAAAAAATGGACATTTTTTCAATTTATTTATTTATAAAAGTAAATAAAACGCTAATAGAGCCAAAACTGGTTAGAGTTTGCTTAATAACAATTTAATAAATTAAATGTACAGACGTTTTGGCACATTGTTTTTGGCCATTTTCAGTGTACAGTAACAACTAAGTTCGTAGTTAAGGCATCAATCGTCAGTATGAGTTTCTATAGTCGAAATTAGCCATTCTTTCTTGAGACTCTTAAAAAACACCAAGACATTTTTGAAAAAATTACAATGTGTGTTAATAGATTAGAGTCAACATACTTACGAAGAAATTACAAATTAATAAAAGCTTACTTGGATGTAAATTTCAGTTTATATCATTAAAAATCATTGATGTCCATGTAAAAGCCCCCAGACAACACGCATGTCTAAAAGACGTCTTTAAGATGTTTTAAAATCGTCTTATTTTAGACGTCTTTTTATAAAACATCTTATTTAAAACGCCATTTAGACGTCTTTAAAACTTTAATAAAAGATGTCTTTACGATGTTTTAGAAAGACGTCTTTAAGATGTCGAATGATGCGCATGACGATTGATGCCTTAATTGCGAACTTAGTTGTTACTGTACACTGAAGATGGCCAAAAACAATGTACCGAAACGTATGTACATTTAATTTATTAAATTGTTATTAACTTGTATAAAACTCCAACCAGTTTTGGTTTTATTAGCGTTTTATTTACTTTTAGTTTATTTTTGCCCAATAATAAAGCCTGTGCTATATAATTTCAATTGGAATATTTATATTTTTAAAAAATGACAAAAAACTTGCTTTGTTTGTTGAAAATGTTAAATTCACTAATATTAAAAATTAATATGTATGTATTTTTACAAAATTTCAATGAAATGTTGCATCCGCTATATATATTATCCGTCATTTTAAATTTTAATGTCACGTTTAAAATTAACGACTTTAAAAACTTCTTAATAAGCATTTCCATACTCAGATAGCAAATACGAGTCATTTTGACGTCAAATTTGGGTCATATTGATACTAATGACGTCATATGACCAAAATGCGACCATGATATTTACATGACGGTATACTAACGTTATTCAATGGTATCATTATAACGTAATATTTTGATCCTATTTCTCGCCGTCATTCCAAGACGTTATTATGACATCATAATTTGATTCTGTTTCTTGATTAACAAATATAATATTTCTGATTTTACGTTTTTATTTTTTAATTTATATAAACGTAATCAAAACATAACACACACATATATACAGGGTGTTAATAAATCATCGCATAATATTTATATCATCGTGTAGCCCACAAAAATCGAAAACAAAAAGCTCTCTATATTTTTTCGATTCCATAGAAACGAAACCCACATAGAAACGAAACCTCCAGTGGAGGTCCAATATACAACTATTGGAAATCCATAGTTCCGCATTGCGTACGTCCACCCAAAGAATACGTACATTATAGTCAAAATGACATACATAACATTGATGTCATAATTACATCACGACAGAAAAAGTCAAAATGATGATTTTTGATAACAACATTTGATGGTTTATTGACGTCAAAAAAATGTCATGCTTGTAATATATTTAGTATTATAGTAATGTGCAAGGTTTTTCTTTGCTATAGTTAAAAGAATTTTTGCAATACATTTATAGAGTAAAAACATGTGAAACAAATTTATTAAAATGTTTATATCTTATAATTATAATAGATATAATTGAACAAACTATATATATATATATATATATATATATATATATATATTAGTATTATAGTTTTCATAATTTTAGTGTATTGTTTAATTTAGTGTATTGCTCTAAAAATAGTTGTATTGCAAAATTAATTATTACATATGCATAATGTACCATAAGTATAATTTCTATATAAGCTGATACGTTTATATATTAAAATTAGAGATTAGTCATCTTTTCGTCACGGAGCAAACTCAGATAGTACAGATGATCCTTTTAAGTTCAAAAAGAATTCACCTTTTTTTATTCTTTAATAATTTACATAATCTGTTCGAAATGAGTTCAAGAAGAGTACCATATTTAAATTTGTTATAAATTCACATAATTTAGTCAAAATGAGTTAAAAAAGAATTCAATATTTAAATTAATTATGAATTCACATAATTGATTCGAAATTAGTTTAAAAAGAATACCACATACAAATTTATTATCAATTTATATAATTTAGTCAATATTAAAATTATTATAAAGAACTGTAACACTATAGAAAGGTATAACAAATATAAGTGTCTTTTTATTTTTTTGCTTTTGACAACGTATAAAATTTTTATAACACATTTTTTGATTTTATTAAAAAGAACATAAAAATATATATGTCTTTGTACAGTCAAAAATACTATTATTATCTAAATAGTATATAAATACTTTATGCTATTATATATATATAGTATATGTATAGATATATATATATGTGTATATGTACTATACAGGGTCGTTCAGAACAACATTCGGTCCGTAAAATGACGCATTTCTGACGCAATTTTAAGAATATTTTTCCTTTACCAAAATTTTATTTGAAGCGTAGTTTTTGAGTTATAAGCCAAAATAGTTAACAAATTACGCGTTGAGTACAGAAGGCAGGCAGGGGCGGCGCGCCACGAGCGTAACGCGGGCGCGGCTGACTATCCGCGTCAGCTGACGGGTGATTACCACCGCGTAAGTTGCTAACTATTTTATCTTATAACATAAAATTTTTAAATAAAATTTTGGTAAAGAAAAGATTGTCTTGGAATTATATATATATGTTAGGAATACGCGTTCTTAAAATCACTGTAACAACCAAAAGTTGTTCTGAATCGCCGGCCGTCGGACGCTGCAACCAGCTGATTGCTACACGCGACGTGGGTATGTCGTGTTTGTGTAAAAGAGAGAGAGAGAGAGAGAGAGAGAGAGAGAGAGAGAGAGAGAGAGAGAGAGAGAGAGAGAGAGAGAGAGAGAGAGAGAGAGAGAGAGAGAAAGTGTATGCGTGCGTGTGTATAAACGTCTTTCCCACCCCACCCCCACCCTCTCTCTCTCTCTCTCTCTCTCTCTCTCTCTCTCTCTCTCTTTCTTTTACACAAACACGGCATACACACGTCGCGTGTAGCAATCAGCTGGTTGCAGCGTCCGACGGTCGGCGATCCGGAACAACTTTTGATTGTTACAGTGATTTTAAGAAACGCGTATTCCTAACATATATATATATAATTCCAAGACAATCTTTTCTTTACCAAAATTTTATTTAAAGCATAATTTTATGTTATAAGATAAAATAGTTAGCGACTTACGCGGTGGTAATCACCCGTCAGCTGACGCGGATAGTTAGCCGCGCCCGCGTTAAGCTCGTGGCGCGCCGCCCCTGCCTGCCTTCTGTACTCGACGCGTAATTCGTTAACTATTTTGGCTTATAACGCAAAAACTACGCTTCAAATAAAATTTTGGTAAAAAAAAATTGTCTTAGAATTGTGTGTGTGTGCGTGCGTTCGTGTGTGCGTGTGTGTGTGTGTGTGTGCGTCAGGAATGCGTCATTTTACGGACCGAATGTTGTTCTGAATGACCCTGTATATATAATAGCATAAAGTATTTATATACTATTTAGATAATAATATTATTTGTCATAAATTTGATATATAACTAAATAAATATTTTTTTTATTATAATAAACATATAATAATGCGTTTAATAAAAAATTTGTAAAAAAAATTGTAAAAAAGTACATTATTTTTATATAAAATCAGGAAATGTTAATTCAATAATATACTACAATAAAATATGCGAAAATTTTATACATAATTTATACATGTATAGTAACAATAAGAGAGTTTCTTACTTATTGTTATTATACATGTATAAATTATGTATAAAATTTTCGCATATTTTATTGTAGTATATTATTGAATTAACATTTCCTGATTTTATATAAAAATAATGTACTTTTTTACAATTTTTTTTACAAATTTTTTATTAAACGCATTATTATATGTTTATTATAATAAAAAAAATTTTTATTTAGTTATATATCAAATTTATGACAAATAATATTATTATCTAAATAGTATATAAATACTTTATGGTATTATATAATAATAATATACTAAATTCTCTATTTTTGTAGCAGTATATTTTTAAATTAACATTTCTTAAAATTTCAAAAAATCCTTTATTATTTTTTTTACACCAAAAAGCAATTCCTTTTTGTACTGTAAAAAAATCATAATAAATTCAAAAAAGTATCTCGATAAAGTTCTATTAGAATACTATTAAAAAATAATTTTAAATTCAATGCGAATTCTTATAGAACATAAAATGAACTTTATATGCATTACAAAAGGGGCTCAGAATTGGTGATATATAAAAAAACTTTTTTTGAACTCTTAAGAATCCTTTTGGTGCAGAAATAGATTAGAAAAAGACTTCATTTCAAAATTTGGATGTTCAAAAAAAATTCTTTTCGAATTCGTTGTGCTATCTGGGAAGTCATCTTTTCGTCACTAAGTAGCAGATACTGGAGTCAATTTTTGGTCATACAAAAAATGCGTGACTATTTCGAATCAAAATAAAGTCATTTTGACTTTTTGTTGACTTTAGTGTGTTCCTTGGGCATTGGATCTCCATTGGACGTTGTCAAAAATGTATACTGGACGTTGTGTATAGATCGTTGATGGAAGCTTCATGGAACCTCGATGGACGTCTGACGGATGTTTCGTGGATTATTACGTATAAAAAAATATATTCTTGATAAAATGCAAAAGTATTTTTATTCAAGAATATTTTATACTTAAAATAGCGTTGAGTATACATATTTCTTGATTAAATGTACTATTATGTTTCTTATAAATATTTTTTTAGGCATGATTTTTCGTAAATAAAAGTTTTAATTTTGTCCTTATTTTTATCAATCTTTTTTACAGACTGATATAGTTGAGCGAGTCCCAGATGCGCACAGTAATAAACAGACACAGCAAGCTGAGTGAAACGGACACAGTAACAAACAAACACAGTAACAAATGCGCACAGACCAAATGCGCACGGACCAAATGCGCACAGTGCGAAACGGACACAGTCGCAAACCCATGTGGTGCAGAGAATGCTTTGCACACACACACGCACAAACACACACACATACACACACACACACACACACACATACGAGGAGGTGCAGGGGGGTTCCCCCCTCCTGTACCCATTCCGTCGGTAGGGGTGCCCTGAGAAGTCGCAACCCATGTGGTAAGTTCGTGCGCATTTGGTCCGTACGCATTTGTTACTGTGTCCGTTTGATCTGTGCGCATTTTGTCTGTGCGCATTTGGTCTGTGTCCGTTTGTTACTGTGTTCATTTAGTACTGTGTCCGTTTGGTCTGTGTCCCTTTTGCATTGTATCCGTTTGTTACTGTGTCCGTTTGATCTGTGCGCATTTGATCTGTGTGCATTTGGTCTGTGCGCATTTGGTCTGTGTCTGTTTATTACTGTGCGCATCTTGGACGCTCCCGATAGATCATCTATCTGACTATCACTATAAAAGTAAATATTCCATAGAGCTGTGAAAGTTTAGTAGATCTCTAATGAACGTCCATTTGACTTCCACCATGGACATGAACGTCCCATGGATCTATGAAGCTTTAGTGGACGTCCATTGAATGTCCACTGGATGCCAATTTCTATGTGGGTGCGTACAGCTCTTATAATTATTGTCGGAAAATAATGAAATATGGCCAATGTACGCACGACTATAACGAAAACACGAGCACTGTGGGAAACAAGACGACCATCGTTGCGTGAGAGAAGATATCCGCGTTATTGCAACGCTGTTCGTAGCGATCAACGATGGGGACTAAGGGCTACTTGCATCAAGCTCTGATTAACCTAATCGTTGATTAAATGGTTACCAACTTGAGAATATAATCCAGTGTGACCAATCGTACCTCTGGCGATATCACTCGATAATACTTGATATTGCCAGAGGTACAATTGGTCACACTGCATTACGTTTTCAAGTGGCCCTTAGGATGCTCGACGATAGCTTATAACTAAAATTTACACATACATTTTTAAATTGCACTACATAAATTGCAAAGCAAAAAAAAAATTATACAAGTTGATTGAAAGCTCAACTATTTAATGTATAATTCGATGACATCTTTTGATGACAAAATTATTTTATAATTTAAAATTATTCGGCAACATTATTTGAATTATTTTAAAATTATTAAAATTATTAAAATTATTAATAACTAGAAAATTACTCAAAAACATATAAAGAAAAGAAATTATGTTACCACACCAAACTTTTTACACATTATTGACAATTGTATTGTCATAAATCGTAAACGTACACAAAAGGTAATTTTCATAAAATGTAAGTAGAAATTTTTACGGACGCCGGATTTTACAATTTGTGGAATTTATTCCAACATGCAAAATTACCAAAGCGAATAGAAAAAAACTAATTGTTCACGAATTATTCGCTTTCATTTATTTAAAATTTAAGTATATCAATGAAATTAATAACATATTCTCTGGAAGCTGTTAAGTGGTCTGCAAATATAAAAAATGTGGTCAAAAATATTAACTTTAAATATTTAATCGATAAAGTTGAAAAATTGCGAGAAAAAATCGGAAGCGGCAGACTTTTACGAATGATTCGGTTTTATTAATTTAAAACTGTAGTTTATCATTGAAAATACTGTAGTGCATTTTCTGAAAGCTGTAAAGTGGCCTGCTAGTATAATAACAAAATATATTAATTTTACATACAGTTTTGATAAGCTTGCAAAATTATGATAAAACATAAGTTGTAGTAGATTTCCAACAAATCATTCGCTTTCATTGATTTAAAATTCAAGTATATTAATGAAAATATTATGAAATGATTTTCTAAATGTTTTCAATCAACTTTTAATTTTTTTAGCTTTACAATTTATGTAGTACAGTTTAAAAATTTATGTAAAAAATTTTAGTTATGAGCTATCCTTAGTCCTCATCGCTGACCGCTATGAACAACGTTGCGAATAGCAATGAATTTTGTTTGCGCTCTCGCCTCGCAGCGAGCGACGGCGCGGATATCACCCCTCACGCGCAATCGTCTTGTTTTCTACCACGCTCGTATTTCTGTTATAGCCATGCGTACATTGGTCATATTTCACTATTTTCCGACACTAATTATAAGAACTGTACGCATAGAATCGAAAAAATTTAGAAAGGTTTTCGTCTTCAATTTTCGTGGGCTACACGATGGTATAAGTATTATGCAAGGTTTATTAACACCTTGTATATACAAAAACTTATAAAAATTATTAATTATTTAAAGATTAACTAGACGACACTATAAATAATAATTAATATAATATATTATATAGTTAGCCCCTTCAGCGGCAGGCAAAACTTCACTGTTCGTGCATTTTCTGAAAGCTGTAAAGTGGCCTGCTAGTATAATAACAAAATATATTAATTTTACATACAGTTTTGATAAGCTTGCAAAATTATGATAAAACATAAGTTGTAGTAGATTTCCAATAAATCATTCGCTTTCATTGATTTAAAATTCAAGTATATTAATGAAAATATTATGAAATGATTTTCTAAATGTTTTCAATCAACTTTTAATTTTTTTAGCTTTACAATTTATGGGCAAAAAAAAATAATTGCAATTCAAAGATACCTTGTATCCAGAAGTTTTTTGGATTGGTAAATATAAATCCAAATTTCAAATCCAAAATGGCGGATTTAATATGGTAAACAAAAAATTTTTTAATTTGGCTTATTTGGATGAAATTTATAATACAGAAATTTTCAAGATTGCTGATTACGAATCCGACATCAAAATTTTAAAATTCAAAATGGCGGATTTAACAAGCTAGACCAAAAGCTTTTTAATTTTATTTATCTGAGTAATATTTTAAATTCAGGGGTGTTTGGGGCAATAACTACAAACTTTACATCAATTTTTAACTTATTTATACTTATTAATACTATAAACTTCGGAATAAATTTTATATTATTATAAAAGTGTTAAAAAAGGGTCGATTTCTGTCCATCACATATAACCTAAACCTAAACAAACCTAATTTTTTTATTTTATAGGTCACCTATGTTGTAAAAGAAACAGTTATAAATGTTTTCCCAAAAACATTCCCTGCCTATCACATTTCATAAAAATAAAAAAATTTTCTTTATTTTTGAGTTATTTTAGATCCGCCATTTTGTAATATTGATCTTGGATTCGTACTCAGCAATCCAAAAAACCTCTAGATATCAGATTTCATAACAATTGGGCAATTTCGACTACTTTGATCGCCATTTTGGGTCTGCCATTTTGAATTTTAAAGTTTTCACCTTGAATTTATATTTAGCTACACCAAAATCTTTGGATATTAATTTTTATGCAAATCAATTCAGCCAATTAAAAAATAAACAATGTGCGCCATATGGGGGACTGTCTCGATTGCGCACATAAGCAATTAGACACAGTCGCGATTAGACACGGACTCGATTGGACACAGACCCGATTGGACACGGACTCGATTAGACACAGACCCGATTGGACACGGACCCGATTGGACACGGACCCGATTGCACACGGACCCGATTGCACACGGACCCGATTGTGCACCGACCCGTTTGCACACGGACCCGATTGCACACAGATCCAATTGCACACCGACCCGTTTGCACAGAGTGAGTCCCAGATGCGCACAGTAATAAACGGACACAGCAAGCTAAGTGAAACGGACACAGTAACAAACGGACACAGACCAAACGGACACAGTAATAAACGGACACAGTGCGAAACGGACACAGTAACAAACGGACACAGACCAAATGCGCACAGAGCGAAACGGACACAGTGCGAAACGGACACAGACCAAATGCGTACGGACCAAATGCGCACACTGCACATGCGCACACTGCACGTGCGCACGGACCAAATGCAATCCATGTACATTGCAAGCAGAGTAAAGTCTACATAGGTTAGCGATTTAAACGGGTGGGTGCGGGAGGGGGCCGAAGGCCCCCCTTGCACCCCCCCGTGTGTGTGTGTGTGTGTGTGTGTGTGTGTGTGTGTGTGTGTGTGTGTGTGTGTGTGTGTGTGTGTGTGTGTGTGTGTGTGTGTGTGTGTGCAAAGCATTCACTGCATCACATGGGTTTGCGACTTTCCGTGTATGCATTTGATCCGTGCGCATGTGCAGTGTGCGCATTTGGTCTGTGTCCGTTTGTTACTGTGTCCGTTTGTTACTGTGTCCGTTTCGCACTGTGTCCGTTTATTACTGTGTCCGTTTGTTACTGTGTCCGTTTCGCACTGTGTCCGTTTGTTACTGTGTCCGTTTCGCACTGTGTCCGTTTATTACTGTGTCCGTTTGGTCTGTGTCCGTTTGTTACTGTGTCCGTTTCACTCAGCTTGCTGTGTCCGTTTATTACTGTGCGCATCTGGGACTCACTCAAGTTAATAACAAATTTCACATGCATGTGTGCGTGTGTGTTAATAATTTTACAAAAATATGTGTTGTGCCCAAAAGCAACTGTGCGCAAATGCAACGTGTCCAATCAAACGGTGTGCAATTGCAAAGTGTCCAATTGTACTGTGCGCAAATGAAGGCTCCTCGTGGTAAATTAGATCGCAGAAGACAGATCGGTGAAATCCCTGTTCAAAAAGTACGATAGAAACTGATAGAAACATATAGAAATTTGGTAGAAATTTAATATAATTTTATCTGAATTTATCGTTTCTATCGGACACTAGATTTTCTGCCAGATAGAAAAGTTATAAAATTCTATCGTGTCTTATCGTATCTGAAATAAACAATTAAAACTTTATCTGAATACGACTACTTTTCTATATGATCCTATCTACTTATCGTACTGAATATGAAAATGACGATTCAAAGTCTATACGACTCTATATGAATTAATCTGAAATTGTTCCTATACGTTTCTATCAGATGTATTCCAATTTCGGCGGACATAAAGTTCTATCGTTTCTTATCGTATCTGAAATAAACGATTAAAACTTTATCTGAATACGATTACTCTTTTCTATATGATCCTATCTACTTATCGTACTGAATATGAAAATTACGATTCAAGGTCTATAAGACTCTATATGAATTAATCTGAAATTGTACCTATACGTTTCTATCAGATGTATTCCAATTTCGGCGGACATAAAGTTCTATCGTTTCTTATCGTATCTGAAATAAACGATTAAAACTTTATCTGAATACGACTACTTTTATATATGATCCTATCTACTTATCGTTCTGAATATGAAATTTACGATTCAAGGTCTATAAGACTCTATATGAATTAATCTGAAATTGTTCCTATACGTTTCTATCAGATGTATTCCAATTTCGGCGGACATAAAGTTCTATCGTTTCTTATCGTATCTGAAATAAACAATTAAAACTTTATCTGAATAAGACTACTTTTATATATGATCCTATCTACTTATCGTTTTGAATATGAAATTTACGATTCAAGGTCTATAAGACTCTATATGAATTAATCTGAAATTGTTCCTATACGTTTCTATCAGATGTATTCCAATTTTGGCGGACATAAAGTTCTATCGTTTCTTATCGTATCTGAAATAAACGATTAAAACTTTATCTGAATACGATTATTTTTCTATATGATCTTATCTACTTATTGTACTAAATATGAAATTTACGATTCAAGGTCTATAAAACTCTATATGAATTAATCTGAAATTGTTCCTATATGTTTCTATCAACTATATTACCATTTCGGTGGACATAAAGTTCTATCGTATTTTATCGTATCTAAATTAAACGATTAAATCTTTATCTGAATATGAGTACTTTCCTATACAATTTATCTGGCTATCTTACTGAATATAAAAATTATGACGTAAAATCTATATACATTAATCTGAAATTGTCCCTATATGTTTTTATTAAAAATATGTTATATACCAGTGCTCGGAATTAGTTGCACATTTCGCCTCGATTCCTGAGGCACCGCCTGCTATGCCCCCACTACCGCTCTAGGCTCGACGGCCGAGCCGCCGATCGCGCGCCTTGTGTCTCAGGAGCGTCCTGCGATAGATATGCCTGGATCCATTCGCGTGATTAAAATTTTTCTTGCGCTGTGAATAATTTTTTTATTTTTACACACAATTAAAGTTATTAATATTATTTTTACGTCTATAAACATATTTGTATGTACATATAATGACAATAATATAATATAATGTAATAATTGTAATTTTGTCAATAGCTTGCCACATCACCCAAGAGGTACTATTGTTGACGCGTTTTTTTTTAAGTGGTTTCCCCTATAGGCCTATTCCACTAAACGATACAAAATATGTGACTTGGCAGGAAAATTGAACTCGAAATGTATTAATTTTCATTTGATCTTCTGGGTCGTTTGCACGATTCTACAAGGGATGGTATATCCACAGATAATTTCGAAGAACTAGTTCGCATCAATGAGGATAATGATGCATCGCTTAAAGATGAACGTTTCTCTGTTTTTATATTTTTCATTTTAGAAAATGAGCATTCGCATAAATATGTGGACCCAAACATGGAGAAAATTCGAAGACCAAAGTTTCGGAGACGTGGATAACACGATGCATCTAAAATTTTGAAGAACTCAACTCCCTTTTCTAACCGTGCTTTTAAAGAGAGATCATGTTGCAAATCGCAAAGTTCTGCCTGAAAGTCTAGGCTTTGTTTCTCGATTTGCACAGTGAGAGGATTCTCAAAAAGAATTAAATCATTTCTTAGCGTTTCGAAGTCATTGAAACGCCTATCAAATTGATTTATTAGAGAATCGATTATATTTATATATTTTTTAAAATTACAATCTGTGCCGTATTCTTCGAAGAGAATCTGGCAGGACGGAAAAAAGTGAAGAATATTGCTTTCTAATTGATTTTTAAATAATTCTAATTTTCTACGAAAAGAATCGACATGACTAACTAATTGAGAAATTACTTGATTGGTCTTTTGCAGCTTTAAATTAAGAATATTTAAATGATTTGTCATGTCAGTTATGAGAGCAAGCTCGCAAAGCGAGTTTACATCCTCAAAAAAAGATTTGAATTCTTCATATTTTGCAGCAAAATTTTCTTGCAAGAAAAGGAAGATCTCTTTTCTTATTGCAAAGAATTTTTCTAAGCATCTTCCTGCGCTGAGCCACCGAACTTCACAATATAGAGGTACATCTGTGTACGTTGCGTTATGTTCCTGGAGAAATTGCTGAAACTTTCTATGACTAAGAAATTTTTGACCACCTTTGATAGTATTGATAATTTTTGTCACGGTTTGCATTGCCGTGGATAATTTCACAACTTTCCCACATAACGCTTCTTGATGAATTACGCAATGAAACAGGGACAGGGAACTTTAAACCTCGCTGCTTTATTTGACCGAATAATCCATTCTTTGCGCCAATCATTGCTTTTGCGCCATCGGTAACGATAGCTAAACATTTTACAAAATTAGTATCAAACTTTTTTAAAGTTTGATCAACGGCTTTGAAAATATCTAAGCCTGTTGTTCTTGAATGCAATGGAACGAAATCTAATAGCTCCTCGACATGTGAAAAATCGTTTTGCACGATTCGAACAAAAATGCTCAATTGACTTACATGTCGATTATCGGTGCTTTCGTCTAGGCACAATGAAAAAAAGGAACAAGATGTTAAGAGAGATTTTAGTTTATTTTCTAAAGATGAAGCAATATCACTTATTTGGGATTGTACTGTTTTGTCACTTAAAGGAATGCTAGCAGCTTCTTCAAAAGTCAATGAATTTCCAAATGACTCTACTGCTGTGATGAGGCATTCCTTTATAAATTTTCCCTCGCAGAACGGCTTGGAATTTTTTGCGATTAAATTTGAAATCGCATAAGAGGCTTTAAGAGCTTTAACTGAAGGTGTAACATTTTCGATATTCGAACTACAACCTTCTTGATAAATCAATTTTAATCCTTCGATTAAATTAAATTTCTCCTCGTCCACATACTTCGAGTACTCGTGCGAATGCTTAATCTTATAATGCCTAAGCAGGACATATTTTTTAACAATACTGGGTTTATACCCACAGAGAAGACAGATGATTTTATTATCGATACACGTGAAAAAGCTTTCTTCCCATACCTTGTCAAAATGTTGGTCGTATCTCTGCTCGCTATCCATTTTTTAAAGAAGATCTAGGATAGGACTTTTCACTCACAATGACAAAACAGCAGAAAATTTCGTAAATCTCAAACTTTAGAACCTAACACGAGACCCTGATCAAGCACGCGGCACGACTCGGCTGGCCGTTAGGAGACAGCGTAGGAGAGATAAAACAATTGCCTGTCAATACGCGGTAGGAGTACGCGCCTAAAACAAACCCGCGAAATTAGAAGGATACATAAACGTCTTGTGTTTAAGTCTGATTCACGGAAGTCTGATTTACAAATTTTTCTGCTGTTTTGTAACTGGGAGTGAAAAATCCTACTCTAAATCTTCTTTAAAAAATTGATAGCGAGCAGAGATACGACCAACATTTCGACAAGGTATGGGAAAAAAGCTTTTTTTCATGTGTATTGATAATAAAATCATCTGTCTTCTTTGTGGGTATAAACCCAATATTTTAAAAAATACGCCCTGTTTAGGCATTATAAGATTAAGCATTCGCACAAGTACTTGAAGTATGTAGACGAGGAGAAGTTTAATTTAATTGAAGGATTCAAATTGATTTATTAAGAAGGTGTAGTTCGAATATCGAATGCTACACCTTCAGTACAAGCTCTTAAAGCCTCATATGCAATTTCAAATTTAATCGCAAAAAATTTCAAGTCATTCTACAAGGAAAAATTTGTAAAGAAATGCCTCATCGCAGCAGTAGTCATTTAGAAATTCATCGACTCTTGAAGAAACTGCTAGCATTCCCTTAAGTGAAAAATCATTAATATTATTAAAACTGGTTAAAAATTTCTCAGTCATAAAAAACAATTCTTTTTCAGCAACTTCTTCAAGAACATAATGTAACGTACTTTGCAATAAGAAAAGAGATCTTTCTTTTCTTGCAAGAAAATTTTGCTGCAAAATATGAAGTTAAATCTTTTTTCGAGAATGTAAACTCGCTTTGCAAGCTTGCTCTCATAACTGACATGACAAACCATTTAAATATTCTTAATTTAAAGCTGCAAAAGACCGATCAAATAATTTCTCAATTAGTTAGTCATGTCAATTTATTTCGCAGAAAGTTACAATTATTCAAAAGTCAATTAAAAACAATATTCTTCACTTTTTTCCGTCCTGCCAGATTCTCTTCGAAAAATATGGCACAGAATGTAATTTTAAAAAGTATATAAATATAATTGATTCTCTAATAAATCAATTTGATACGCGTTTCAATGAACGCTTCGAAACGCTAAGAAATGATTTATTTCTTTTTGAGAATCCTCTCACTGTGCAAATCGAAAAATAAAGCCTAGAATTTCAGGCAGAATTTGCGATTTGCGACATAATCTTTTTTTGAAAGCACGGTTAGAAGAGACAGTTGAGTTCTTCAAAATTTTAGATGCATCGTGTTGTCCACGTCTCCGAAACTTTCATCTTCGAATTTTTTCCATGTTAATAAAAAATATAAATACAGAAAAACGTTTGTCTTTCACAGAAAAGCGATACATCATTATCCTCCTTGATATGAACTAATTCTTCTAAATTATCTGTGGATATACTATTCCTTGTAGAATCGTGCAAACGACCCAAAAGATCAAATAAAAATTAATACGTTTCGAGTACAATTTTCTTGCCAAGTCACATAATTTATTATCGTTCTTATTATCATTTAGTTAAATAGGCATAAGACATAAGGGAAACCACTTAAAAAAAAACGCGTCAACAATAGTACCTCTTGGGTGATGTGGAAAGCTATTGACAAAATTACAATTATTACATTATATTATATTATTGTCATTATATGTACATACAAATATGTTTATAGACGTAAAAATAATATTAATAACTTTAATTGTGTGTAAAAATAAAAAAATTATTCACAGCGCAAGAAAAATTTTAATCACGCGAATGGATCCAGGCATATCTATCGCAGGACGCTCCTGAGACACAAGGCGCGCGATCGGCGGCTCGGCTGTCGAGCCTAGAGCGGTAGTGGGGGCATAGCAGGCGGTGCCTCAGGAATCGAGGCGAAATGTGCAACTAATTCCGAGCACTGTTATATACTATAATAGTTTTCTATCATTGTCTATATAATTGGAGATATTTTAAACAGGGAAAAATTATTTCGCAATTTTGCCGAACATAACATTTTATCATTCTTTATCGTGTCTGAATCAAACGATTAAAACTTTATCTGAATATAGAATTATCTGAATAATTTATATAGACTTTAAGTCGTAATTTTTTTATTCAATAAGATAACCAGATAAGATAATATAGGGAAGTATCCATATTCAGATAAAATTTTAATCGTATAATTCGAATACCATAAAGAACAACAGAATGTTCTGTCCGGCGGAATTATAAAATAACACAGACACACAAAAAAAAAGGTTAGTCCGGCGGACTAGACTAGTCAATTCTTATGTATTTTGATCCGCTGAATACGAATCCAAAGTCAAAATTGCAAAGTTAGCTCGCATTTTCTAACCTCAAAAAAAAATTTTTTTAAATGTTGGTCTGGCGGACCAGACTATATAATCAGTCAATCCTTATGTATTTTGACCTGCTGAATCCAAATCCAAGGTCAGAATAAAAGAATTAAATATAATAGGAAAAGGGAGTGAATTTTCTACGCTATTCATTCACAGAAGCTCAGACTTGTTATAAGTATTGAATTTTCCCCGGATAATGTGCTTACGCAAGCTTGGCACGCTCCGAATTATACATTTAAGATCCAAGCTGCTTTTACAAGGTGTTTTTTTGAGGTTAAAAAAAAAGCCAATTCAGCAATTCTGACCTTGAATTTCGATTCAGCGGGTCAAAATACATAAGGACAGACTACTCTGGTCCGCCGGACCAACATTAAAAAAAATTTTTTTTGAGGTTAGAAAAAATGACCAAATTTAATAATTCTGACCTTGAATTTGGATTCAGCGGGTCAAAATACATAAGGATTGACTACTTTGGTCCGCCGGACCAACATTAAAAAAAAGTTTTTTTGAGGTTAGAAAAAATGAGCAAATTTAGTAATTCTGACCTTGGATTTGGATTCACCGGGTCAAAATACATAAGGATTGACTGATTATATAGTCTGGTCCGCCAGACCAACATTAAACAAAAATTTTTTTTGAGATTAGAAAATGCGAGTTAACTTTGCAATTCTGACCTTGAATTCGGATTCAGTGAGTCAAAATACATAAGGATTGACTAGTCTGGTTCGCCGGATCACTTTTTTTGTGTGCCTGTGATAATTGTTTTTCCTTGAAATATCTCCTATTATAAAGACAACGATAGAAAACGATTATTGTTCCATAACATATATTTGATAGAAACATATAGGGACAATTTCAGATTAATTTGTATAGACTTTAAATCGTAATTTTTCTATTCAGTAAGATAATTAGGTAAAATCATATAGGAAAGTATCCATATTCAGATAAAGTTTTAATCGTTTAATTGAGATACGATAAAGAACGATAGAATTTTATAAGTTTTCTATCAAATTTCTATATGTTTCTATCATTTTCTATCCAACTTTTTAGTTAGTACGCGGCGCCGCCGATAGGCTGGTAGGCGATTACTCTCTCGTGAGTCAAATGCAGCCGATCCGCTATATAAAGACCACCCGCAACACGATTAAGACAAGCAATAATCAGTTTCTTTCGCTACGAGAGGACGATGTGGAAGACGACTGCCACATTACTTTTATAATTTACTCATTTTAATTGAGTAAACGATTCTGTACAAGAAAAGTAAAACGTTTACATTTTTTGAACTAGATTTACGATAGGTAATCTATACGAAAAATATGATACAGAAAGATAAAAAGTCTATCATAAGTTTCAGATAAGCAATCTAATATTTGCGAACCAAAAACACAATAGAATACGATTAATTTATATAAAACATGACGATAGAAATTGATCAAAAACGATAGGTAACTATATGAAAAATACGATACAGAAATATAGAAAGCCTATCGTATATTTCAGATAACCGATCTAATATTTACAAACCAAAAACACGATTCAATTAGATAGAACTTTTTCTTATTTGATTTTATCGGATTTTTTGAGCAGGGATATCTTTGAGATAACATTAATTAATCTGGAACAAAAACGGAAACAAAAATATTAATAGAACGGTGTACATGAGTTAGATCAATCGAAATCTTTTAACCTACCGGTATCCGGAAACGGAGTAACTCAGTCGGAGACAAATTAC
Organism: Monomorium pharaonis; assembly: GCF_013373865.1. Lineage (NCBI taxonomy): Eukaryota > Metazoa > Arthropoda > Insecta > Hymenoptera > Formicidae > Monomorium > Monomorium pharaonis. The sequence continues at coordinate 19,224,256 of NC_050471.1, forward strand.
AGGTCGGACTCCGGATAGGTACGGTGCGGTATCGGAAATTCCACGGTAAAAATTAATATATGTTTAACGCGATTTATGCGCTTCGGTCTGGTCGCAACGGTTCAGATAAGACGCGTCGCGGTCTGGTAACAACGGTAGGGATAATACGCGTCGTGGTCTGGTCGGATCTGTACAAAAAAAATACTGGTATGGTCGCAATAATGCAGGTAATACGCGTCGCGGACTGGTCGCAACGGTTTAGATAATATGCGTCGCGGGCTGATCGCAACGGTTCGGATTGCATCTCGATTGATACTTTATAGTCGTGGTCGAAACGATCAAGAACAAATACGGCCGACGTGACATTGCAAAGAAGGTGAACGCCCTAGCGGTAAAATCCCAGCGGTTGTACGCACCAAAGTCTGTAGATGAACGACGAGAGGGGAAGGAAGGTCTACCGCATGGGCGCCATTTTGGAGTCAAGAAATATGTGTGAGTGTGTGTTGTACGAGAAGAGTGAGTAAGTAGTAGTAGAAGTGGAAGATGGGGAAGATAGGGGAAGGTGGAATTGATGTATCGTAAAATATATGTGTAATAATGTCGGGCTGTTGTGCGAAAAATTGTCGCAATCGTGCAGAACAAGAATTTCGTCTTTTTAGATTTCCTGCTGACGAAAAACGTAAATAAATTTGAGTTCAACAGTGTTAAATATCCAAAAAGAAATTCAAAGTTATGTGAAGTATTATTGAATCTGAGTAAATAATTGTGTAATACGATTGTTCAGTTCTAAAACATAGTACAGAACTGTAAAAAAATATTAAAAATTATTTAATATCAATTTTATTGAATTAAATAAGATATAATAGTTATCGAGGCTTAGCAAGTTTGTTATTAAAATTTATTACGTTAATTTTATTTTCAATACACTTTCTTTCCTTTAATTTTACCACTTCTTAATGTGACATTGATTATATTAATTTTTAAAGCATTTTTGTCTACACTTAATCTCTTTCGTATATTGATACAGCTCTGACTTTGGTTAAACAGCTGGAAGCTACGGCCGCCATTTTGGAGCCAAATAACTAAATATGAGTGGGAAGACCTTCCTTCCCCTCCCGTCGTTCATCTACAGACCTTGATACGCACTAGCGGACATAAGTCGAGAACTCCCGACGGAGGTAAGACACGCCCTGTCTCCCGGTGGCCGAAGCCTTCGCCAAGAACACCCGATAGATAAGCGTTACAGAAGAACAGCCCTTTGGCGTGAGGATGCCGAGCATGCCCGAACGAGAGCAGGGTAGCCGGAGTGTCCGGACCGGAGTCTGAACGGGTCTGGGATGACTCGGGTTAATAGTCGGCTTTTATATATTGAGCGGGAATCTTTACCCGAGGCGCTGGAGCAGGTGTCGGTGATGGTTGGGTTGGTCGCGACACCGCTAAGGTAAGAGTAGCGTGGACGAGGACGGCGGCGTGAACAAGGCGCGACCTTGAGCTCAAATCTGGCGTACCGATATTCTATCGTTACAGCTACATCTTTTCTAAAATTTTTTGTATAGAATAATCCGATATTTTTACTGCAGAAGTAAGAAAAAGGAATGTAAGTAATTTATTCGGATTTATTCTGTTACGTTTTTATTTTTTATATTAGTATTGTAATTTCAGTTGTTTGCTGTTAATATTGATGAAACTATGAGTTCAATTAATTTTTCAATAAATTGTACGATCATAAATTACGATCAAAAATAATTATAATTAGGGATTTAAAAGTTTTAATAGTTATTTCATAAGTGTAGATATATGTAGAAGTGTAGAAAAATCATTAAAAAATAAAATATAGCAAAATACAAATGCTCAGCTTTCGTATTTTTTGTTTAATTAAAAATTTTGTTTATTCTACTTTATTTGGGATATTTTTAAAGCGCGGTATTTATGTTCTAGTGCAAATGCTTTATAAATGGGGAAACGTCAATTTAATTGATATTGCAAACGCTTCGAACCATTCTTTGACTGGTCAATTCGTAAAATTCTTTGTTTTGATGATCAATCAAATGCTTTGCATAACATCGATTTGATCGCAGTCTGGGGCGCAACATTTGCGCCTGCACAGAATAAAGTATACGTATTTGCACTCTACTATTATCTGTATTAACTTTTTCAACATATATTGCACTATTATTATTACTTAATACCTTTATCGTTTTTATTCCCTAATAAACTTAATAAACATATTTTAACAATTATTTTATTATTTTATGTCTTCTTTAGCTAAGCTTGCGGCATACGATTTTTTTTCTAAATTCTTAATTAGATTGAGTGTTTGCTACTGTGTGAATAGCATTGCCGGCAGAACTTTCTGAATATCTAGAATGAGACACAATACATCATAGAAGGAAAATTGTCTTACAATTTTTCGACCATTTTGTAATCGCGCGGACCTAAACCGGGTGTAGATTGGCAGCAGATTGGGTAAGCTCCTAGTCCTGACATTTGACAAGCACATTCAGCCAGTGCCATACCGATAAACATTCTCAGGCGAAAACCAGCGAATGCTGGGTACATATAGAAAAATCTATAGAAGAAACAGTGCTCTTCAAACGCTACCGTTTGCGTGTACTGAAATAAAAAAGAACGTATCATTAAAATTATTCAAAGAATATACAATTACATTTGCTGTCCCGTCGGCAAACGCAATCAAGAAGTTTATGATCTTTTTTATTCTGCAAACAATAACGGGATATGCAAAACCCCAAAAATTCGTAAAAAGCAATTTTTTAACGATCAACAACGATATTATTACTGTATCTTTTAAACAATTCAATATAATTTTCAATCAAACTGCGTAATATTTTAATCAATTTTAAAATATTGAACAAATATAAAGGTTGAGCATCAATATACCCACGGCATGTAACATTGCTGAAATATTGTAACGTTTGGAAATGGTATAGAAATCACGGACATTGAAACATTGCAGAAATGTGCAGAAACGGTCATGAAATATTTCTGTAATATTGCTGTAGAAGTGTAACATTTTAAATAAAATGTTTCAGAAATACTACATGCGGAGTGGGTATAAATTGGTATTTTATTACATAGTAATGTTTCTACATCATATTTGATAATTTTTCAATGTTTATGTAATTTTACAGTTAAAAAAATTTCAAATCTGGTACATAAAATAATAGTACATTATGTAACTTGTGCAAAAAGTTGTTACGCTTGTGTTACATACCGTAATTGTTATTACTCGTGTGTCAATGTGCAGTCTGTTAAGTGTTTTGCGTTCTTGCAAATTGATAGATTAGCCAAGATTAGATTCGCGAAAGTGACGAAACATCGGTCAATTCTGCGAGAGATACCATATATACGTGTGATAACGCGCATGCAAGTGCTGAAGTGATTAAACGTGTTGAAAAAGTACTGGAATGTGTTTTTCGTCACAATTCACGCCATTTATTAAAAGACAAAAATTGTGTAATAAATATTAAATGCTGAAATTGGCGAGTTTACCCATAAAAAAATTGACACAAAAACACTTTTAACGCACGCGTAACAAAAAATACTTTTCAGAAATGTAGAAAGTCTTTTTTTCAGAATTTTAGATACAAATACAACCGTCAAAAAGTTAAAAATCAAGTTTTATGTTACTATTTTAAAGATTAGTTAATATTAACTAAAACGTGCTTATTAGATTTTGTGTTTATTATTGATAATTAACAATATTAAAATGTCATTAAATATTCTAGTAAATAAACTCGATTGTTTTAGATAGTATTAATTCAACTTGAAAATGATAATTATTTTAAAAATAGATTCTTGGTCAACTTTCTGATAGTAATGAGTGTATTCCTTGTTGGATATGAATAGCGATAAAGATAGAATAATAACACTAATAGCGTCTCCCGAATATACTCAGTGTATATGTAAATTTTGAAATATTTCAAGATTTGTCATTTCTAAAAAAAATTTATAAAATTTAAAAAAGAGAAAGTTTAAGCCATTTTTTAAACTATTGAGTGAATTGTGACGAAAAACACATTCCAGTACTTTTTCAACACGTTTAATCACTTCAGCACTTGCATGCGCGTTATCACACGTATATATGGTATCTCTCGCAGAATTGACCGATGTTTCGTCACTTTCGCGAATCTAATCTTGGCTAATCTATCAATTTGCAAGAACGCAAAACACTTAACAGTAGACATCTTTATAATTTAAAACATAAAAAATTCTTTAAGAAATAATGAAGTATGTCTTTTATCAAGAAAGTTATACGTTTTGCTCTTTATAATATAATATGAATTACATCGCTGGGGAAGAGATGATTTATCACCAGAAACAGCATAATAAATGCAGCAATCTGTTTGAGTTTGTAATAGGTGAGCGGCCACGGGTCAACATAGCTGGAAAATGGTCTATGCAGAGAGTCCCAGTACGTTCTATAACGATAATATGGACCTGCAAAAATTAAAATATAAACCTTGTACATCAACACATTTTGCATATTTATCATACTTTTATGTTTTTCTCATATAACATCTACCCAGATAGCCAAGCGAAATTAAACATATCGGGCAAATTAATGCACTGCATGTATGTTGTGAACTTGCCCACAATTTGCTGTCATTGTAATTTAACGTGGAACGAAGTTAACATCAGGAGAGCAAATAACCTTCATGAATTTATAAAATTATAAGTGCATGCATTGAGGAATAATAAACTTGTTACATTGACAGCAATTGTGCATGCATGTTGACAACTTGCCGTCAGTTTGTTGAATTCTAATGTAGAATTTTATATGATGTCAGAACAACAGACAGTTTGCGGAAACACCTTGGCTTTAGTTTGATAAAATTAATAGGGAATAAGTGATAGCAAAATAACAACACGTTGCCTTTCTTTGGCTATCTGGGTAATATATAACAGCAATATCATAACAATATTATAGTGAGATGAAGCATGAATATTATTGAAATATTACAAGAATATCATAGTAATATTAAAATGTCCGCTAAACTAAATAATAATAAATATCACAAAATAAATATTAACCTCTTAAGGACCGATAGCAAAAATCTTTGCCATTTAGGACTTGGCCCAAAAAACCAGAAAAAGGCAAATTTTTGCCATGAAACATTTTAATATACTCGTGTTTAGTTGCGTTTAGTTCTAAATAACAAACAAAAATTTTTCTAGATATTTTAAGACTCGTTAAACACGATCCCAATTTTTTCTATTTTTTACATCCTAAACGAAATACGGTAACTCACAAAAAACTTTTTTCAATTTTTTGTGAATTTTTGCCATAAAACATAACCATTTTGAGGCCCAAAAATCTGAAATAAACCATTTCCAATGTGTTTTTTGTACTAAATACGAATTTGATATAAAGATATCGAAATTTGAAATGGCTGATCCAATATACCCATATAGCCAAATGTCTCTGCAGTCGGGTTGCCAACAATCGTTGCAGCAACTAATTTAGACAAACTCAAAACAAAGTGAGATAGCATTATGTCTGTTAGGTTGAACTCATATGAATTCTATTTTTAACAATGGCAAATTGATAGCAACATCCCCGATAACCATTTCTTCTGTGACAAATGTTGGCAACAGATTCTGTTGCCAAAAAGGCAGCAAATGAGAAACATCTTGTTATTGCAAACACTGTTAGCAGATATTCAGCAAATATTTAGTAACATCTGTCATCAGAATACGTGACAAAATAATAGTAAACTGCGAACAGATTTATTGAGAGTATTGATGACAGATTGACAACAAATACCAAAATGCAAATAATGTCAGCAAATTGCCTGTAGAAATCCAACAGCATTTGTGCGTCAAGTACGCGTTAGATTAATGTCAGAAACACAGCAAATCTGTCGGAATATCAAATTAGTAATAAAAAACGCGGTACCGCCGATAGGCGGCCTACTCTCTCGGGAGTAAAATGCAGCCAACGCGTTACATAAAGACCACTTGCAGCACGGCTAAGGTAAGCAAAAATTACCTTCTTTCGCTGCGCCTGCGAAGGTGTCCGATGTGGCGAAGGTCCGCCACATTATACTTTTATAATTGCAAGACTGGTAGTATTTTCATTTTTTTGGAGAGACATTTAACTCCAAGAAATTTAGTGAAATTAATTCCACCTAGAATAGATAATATATCTGCGATATAAAAGGAGAAAATAGACATGTCAATTGAGGCCCTCCTATAGGAAATATTAGATGCTAAGCAGGTGTAAATTATTCAATCTGTTCCTACTCCTGTATTAATAAATCTTCCCAACAGATTTCTTACATCGATTCTTAAATAAAATCATAACTGAAAACGAAAAGATTCGATAAATTTTTCACTAATCTGTCGTCATTTATGAATACAGATCTGTTGCATATTTGACGCAATTCTGCTGTGAGTTTACGTATTATGCTGTGCATTAGTTTGCTCAAAATGCTACATTATGCTTGGTTATCTGGGTGGTGATATCAAAATTATTTTGAAAGAAACGCAAGCAATATTTTTACGTTAATAAATGTTGAAGAGAATTTATAATAATAAACATGCTAAAACAATTTCACCTTTGATATTTGCTAGTACACTTATTAAAAATGTACGCAAATATTATCGCGATTAACTCGTCATATTGGATCCGTCATTTTGAATTCTGCAATTTTCATATAAAATTCGCACCTGCGAAAATATTGACGCATGAATTTTTAATGAAATCCGATACATTTTAATTTTTGGTTCTTTGAGCCCGTTTCATGAATTTGGCTCGGTCCTTAATAAGGGGTTAATGAATATTACAATGATATAACAATAACATATCAAGATTTCTAACGTTACTTTATTAAGAGACACGATAGTGGTTCGCGCCAAGTGAGAGCGCAGCGCGAGACCGACGCGAGTACGCGACTTGCAAGCAACCAAGATTATCGGATCTCAGAAACGGCTAAACCGATCGAGTTCTAACTAGGCTCAATCGAAAGCTGGGGATCGATTTATATTAGAAAACTGTTTTTATTTTTCCTCTACATGTTCTATGAGTGGAAAAATCGTGACGCAAAGTCCGAAACGCCAAAATTTCATTTAAGATACGTCGTCGTCATCGTCATTATTGTCGTCAACTTTGTAGGTATCTCTACGGGTGCCGGCATGAGGGACGAAATTCCATCTCGCGTATCCGCTACCAAGTGGCGTTCACATCGTCACTATAGCACAGTGTATAAGTCACGTGCGTCGCCAGTGGCTCGCTCGCGCCACGCGTCAACTTGGAGTGGCCTTCACTTGGACACAGTACAATTGGACACAGTGTAAATGGACACAAAATAATGTACACCGTACATTTCTACACCCTAAAGTTGTACACCGCAAAGTTGTACACCGTAAAATTGTACACGGTACATTTCTACACCGTAACCGTGGACACACACACACACACACACACACACACACACACACACACACACACAAACACGCACGCACGCACGCACGCACGCACACACGCACACACACACACACGGGAGGTGTAAGGGGGGCCTTAGGCCTCCCTCCCGCACCCATCCCGTCGGTAAAGGTGTTCTAAACAGAAGGGTACAGAAATGTACGGTGTACAACTTTACGGTTTGCAACTTTGCGGTGTACAAAATTCCTGTGTCCATTCGAACCGTGTACATTTTGTGTCCATTTGCACCGTGTCCAATTGTATTGCGTCCAAGTGAGCCACTCCCTCAGCTTGCGTGTGATGTACAATGTAAAGTTATGTTGATATTATATTATGAATGACAATTTTGTGAAGCATTGTGAAGTAGTTCATTGTTATACCGTTTGATGTATCTTTCAACAATAATTTTAATTTTAACTAAGTTGTGATAAATTTCGGGAGACATGATAGTGGTTCGCTGTAAACGACGCGCAGCGTCAGGTTACAAGACAGTTTCGTGAATTGTGCTTTATTATTATTGATAATCGTGTGAATGGTAAAACCTCGAGGGGAAAGGGGAATAAAAGAGAGAGAGGGAGGGGGGGAGCGAGAGGGGGGAGAGAGAGAGAGAACGAAGAAAGCGGACAGCAGAAAGAGCCAAGACGGGAAAGAGTGAAAAATACAATCATATATGAGGTACTCAAGCTTTTACACAATTTCATATGCTTTGCGTAATGTAAAAAACGTGTACGATAGCTCAGATACTGATTGTTTTGAATAATGTTTATTAATATAAGTGTAGTAATGTAGCAAAGAAAAAGAAGTCTTACATAACCATAAGATTAAAACACACCGTAGTGACTCGTGCCAAGTTATGACTATTCATACAAATTTTTTATTGATTGTTCTCAGATTGTCATATCATAGATGTATTAAACAATTAACTGATACGTTACTCTGTGATTTATACTGGTGTCGATGAGATAGATGAGGTGCTGTGTGATATAGAATTGTGCATCAGTTAAATGTTGCTGTAATTGTCAATCAGTATTAACAATTATTAATTACCTTTAATAAAACTTTAAATAAATATTTTTAATAATACCACTTTTTACTCTTTACTTTAGTAGTAACGTATATAAACAATATTATTAGTATTTAACCGATGCACAACTCTACACCCAGATCAAAATTATACCTTATCTTTTTTAATCATCAACATCAATGTATAAATTAATTAAACACATAGTAACATAGCTCAGATTTTATAATGGTGTGGATGAGAATTATACTTTACAGAGTAATTATTACATATCTTAAGAAAAGCTTTAGTCTATTTTAAAGATGAGAATTAAACATTAGTTAAAATAAATCTAAAAAACAAATATCATATCTGAGATAAAATTAATATGACTTTTTATCATCTTGGGGATATTTCAGAAACATTAAACTTAAAATATCTTGATAGTAACTATTATTGCTACGCAACAGATATTCTGACATATAAGATATTTTTAAGATATTTCTGTTATGTATTTTGCTGCATTGAAATGTTTTCTTTGTCTATTGTAAAAGTTTGTAAATATTATCCATACAGTAAACTACATTTGAGATATAATAATCAGATATATATTTTTTGTATTTTCAGTTTTAAATCAATTTTAAAGTATCTTATTATGAAGTACTCATAATATTTTGCAGGACAATATTTGATTTAACGTATTGTTCATCCTTTTACTCCTCTCGAATAACAAAAAAATATTTGATATTACGTATTGTCTACAAAAGGATATTTCTGGAACATTCGTTTTAAGTTTATCTTGAGATATTTTATAACCAATAAGATGCAACATATTTTAAGATAAATTTTTGCCTATTTTAAATATAAGAACTTAAGATTAAAATAAAAGCCAAAGAACTTAAGATTAGAATAAAAGCCAAAATTTAAGATAAAATTAATGTTTGACTGTTTATCATTTTGAAGATATTTCAGGAAAATTCTTAAAATATTTTGATACTGTCCTTATAACGTTATCAATATTTAACCGATGCACAACTCTATGTTACACTTCATCTATTTGATCATCAACACTAATGTAAAATTAATTAATCAGAGAGTAATATAACTCATATTTTACACTGGTGTCGATGAGGTTAAGAGATATTGTGTGATATATAATTGTGATCAGTTACATGTTGCTGTAATTGTTAGTCAATATTAACTATTAATTTGCTTGTATAGAACTTTACATAAATGTTTTTAATAATACTAATTATTCTGTAGTTTACTAGTAACATATGTAATTACCAATACTTTGGTGACAAAAGATAGTTCTTATCCTTTCAACGTCAATATTTAACCGATTATTTGTATTAAGATATCTCAGTAGACTTTTGTTCTTGTACGCAACACATGGAGAAGGGGAGATCAACATTTAACCGATGCACAACTCTACGTCACACTTTATCTATTTAATCATCAACACCAATGTAAAATTAATTAATCAGAGAGTAACATAACTCAGATTTTACACTGGTGTCGATGAGATAGATAAGCTGTTGTGATATATAATTATCATTTAAATGTTGCTGTAATTGTCAATCAATATTAACTATGTTGTGTATGAATATCCCATCCCGCCGGAACGGGCCGCGCCATCTCAACGGCTATAGTATATAGTCAACCATATAGTCAACAAGCGGCGCCACGTACTAAGGACGGGATTCATAGACCGATCTTAAGCTCAAGCATTGTCTTAAGTCTAGCTTCGAGCCGACTTGAGACTTACTTAACCAATGAAATAACAGCATTGACGTCTCAAGATCGTGCTTAAGCTGGAACTTGAATAAGATTCGACTATGAATTCCGGCCTAAGACACTAGGGACGGAATTCATAGACCGATCTTAAGTTCAAGAATTGTCTTAAGTCTAGCTTCGAGCCGACTTGAGACTTACTTAACCAATGAAATAACAGCATTGACGTCTCAAGATCGTGCTTAAGATGGGTCTTGAATAAGATTCGACTATGAATATCGGCCTATAAAAGTGAGTATTCTCACGTCCGCCATTTTTCTTCAAACTAGTCAAATAACTAGCATGATGTTTTATATATATAATACATCGCAATAACTTTTACAGTCTCAAGATCATAAATATCGTGTCTTCGTTTTATTGTCGCATAAAGTTTGGCGTTTCCAAAGATTTTTGACGTATATATGTACAAAACATACCTAACTTTTCATGCTAGTTACTTGCTAGTTTGAAGAAAAATGGCGGACGTGAGAATACCTACTTTTCTAGTGCTCTACCTTTGAGTATATATCACAGACTTCTATAATATACTAGACTGCTAGGCTCGTTATATATTCTCCATTTAGTGTGTACCCGAAAAGTATGTACAAATAGGAGCTCATAGGCGGCAGACTGAATTACCGATTGGAATGTGGCTAATATTTTATAGTCCTACGACTATGGATTACTAGAGGAGTGAGTGAGATGTATGATACAATATATACATATATTATGTGATTATGAGAGCGTTCTCCTTGGACGCTTATGCGTACTTATGCGTTAAACGTATCATTCTTTTGCTCTTGTAATATAAAAGAAAAAGATAAAATGACAATAACCAAGGTATGTGATAAAAGGCTGCCCAAATATATATAAAAAAGCGGTATACATTTCTTTTCGTTTAAGTATTAAAACTAAAGGACAAATGATATAACCTCATTTTAAGAGCATTTTTGTATAAAATAACCTAATATTAATGATATTTATTAGTATTATTAAGTATCATTCTTTAAATATATATATATATAAACATTTTAAAAATGTCAACAAATTACTCGTAGCAACTATATGTGACATTTATTGGCACATATATATGTACATATACATTCCACTTGACGAACAATGTACATATATAGTAGATGACACATTCCGATCGATTATTCAGTCATGTACAACATGTACATTATATACTGGTACGCCTAGGGAATCAAGGTTAGTAGTCTAGTATATTATAGAAGTCTGTGGTATATATACATGGAGGAGGAATGCCAGCACTGAAAGTGTGTCCAAGATCTGTGCGAGAGAGAAAGGTATATCATGATACTTGCTCTCTCTGCGCATGCGTCAAACGCTATATGTACAATGGCTGGCATTGTATGTTTTACACACACATACAATCCGTAAATAAGTACAAAAGTGCACAAGAAGTGCACAAGAAGTGTTGAAACTGCGGTGCAGATAATGATATTAACGCATGCGCAGAGAAAGCGAGTATCATGATATACCTTTCTCTCTCGCAGAGATCTTGGACACACTTTCGGTCTACATGAAACCATAGCAATTCCTCCTCCATGTATATATACTCAAAGTGCTCTACACGTACTCTTGAGAAGCGCCACGTACACGCAAGGCCCCAGTGTTTTTTTTTTTTATAGAATAACACATTTGTAATGGCCGCTCCATATAACACATCCTTGTATTCACGTGCTCATCCCTGTTGTTCTAATTATACCACTGTAGTGTCTACTTTAATAAATATCGAGTTATAAGTACAACCGAATGCCTAATTATTGTCACAGACACAACAAATATCTTAAGTGGGATACACAAGCAAACAAAAGACAAGTAGAAGTGTGACAAGGATAGATCTCAGTGGAACGGGACAATGAAAGTATCGACCGAATTGATGCAAGCCATCACAAGCAAGCTAACGCTATCCAGGCATCACGTTGAACGCCGCAAACGAAACGACAAGAGGTACAGAACTGCCAACGGGGCAACCGCCGAGACCGCCACATTTCGCCGTACCGGAATATCGCTCGTCGGAATCCAGAACGGTCGCCGACTACTTCATACGGTTTGATTGGGCGCTAGAGCTAGGTACAATTCCCATCAACCAACACGCGAAATACGCGCGAGTGCACATGGGTGGCGAATTAAATAACGCACTAAAATTTTTAGTTAACCCGACTTCCGGAAGAGTTAGAATACGCGTACGAAATCGCACACGCGTTAGAGGCCACGCGCAATACAGCGACGGAAGTAAAGACCACTACGTCAACTGCATTAACGGAACCGGCAAATTTATTACGACACGCATCACGGCAGCGATTTAAAAAGTAAGGAAACTCTCGCGATCGACAACCAACACGTAACCGACTACGTCAGCGCATACCGAGTACGACACGGAAAACTACGCAAGACAAACTACACGCGCCCAACCTGTCAGGGGTGCGGAGGTCAGCATGTTTGAAAAGATTGCAGATTCTTAGAAGCGGAATGTCACACGTGTGGCAAAAAAGGACATATCGCAAAAGTTTACAAATCCGAGAAATAGGCGGCAAAACAAATAACCGCGGTAGAGTTGCCGGCTGAGAAAGTCGACATAATTCAACGACTAAACCGACTAAATCAAATTAATGCCATTAAACTGCAGGAACGACCAATGCTAACGGTATAAATAGATGGACAAATGGAACTTGATAGCAGAGCACCATGCGCCATTATTAGTGCTCAGACGTTGCGCTTAATTAAACCTCAATTTTTATTAAGATCAACCGATCGACAATTCGCGAGATATACCCACCATCGCCTGAGATGTATCGGGTATCATTCGGTCAATGTAAAATTGGGAAACACCACGAAAAGACTGAACCTATACGTCGTCAATGGAAATTACGACACCCTCTTCGGACGAGAATGGATCTCTCCTCAATTTACACATGAAATTAATTTTACTCAATTATTTGCATTTACAGGACCTATCAACAACATATCAGTCTCATCGCCATGTTTGATGTCACCGAAGCAGACAAACCGGCTAGATTTACTATTTCAAAGATACAATAATGTATTCAGTGAGACCCGGGAAATTAAAGGGACCACCAATAAAAGTATACCTGAAACCAGACGCAATCCCTGTTTTTGCACCAGCCCGCGAAATACTTCTCGCACTACGTAACACCTACATCAAAGAGATTGACAAGAAACTCGCTTCAGGATTTTATGAAAAAGTGGAGCATTCCAAATGGGCTTCGACCAGCCACATTGTGAGGAAAAAAAAATGGCAAAATGAGAATCACCAGAAACTATAAACCAACCATCAACCATCGTATGGTTGTCGACGAAAAGTGGCCTTCACTTGGACACGGTGTAAATGGACACAAAATAATGTACACGTTTCAAATGGACACGGTTCATTTCAACACAGGAATTTTAGACACAGTAATTTTGTACAGAAAAAAAATTCTGGACAAATTACAATTTAAACACGATAAAAATGTACACCGTGCAATTGGACAAGTAAAATTTGTACACTGCAAAGTTGAACACCGCCAAGTTCTACACCGTAAAATTGTACGTCGTTCATTTAGACACGTAAAAGTTGTACACCGCAAAGTTGTACACCGCAAACATGCACACCGCAAAATTGTACACCGCAAACTTGTATACCGCAAAGTTGTACACCGCAAAATTGTACACCACAAAGTTTTGCGTAGAAAGTCGCAAACCCATGTGGTGCAGAGAATGGTTTGCACACACACACACACACACACACACGCGCGCGCGCGCGCGCGCGGGTGGCGCAAGGGGGGGCCTTCGGCCCCTCTCTCCCGCACTCATTTCGGCGAAGCCGTTAACCCATGTTGTACATTGCAAACAAAGTGAAGTTTATATGTGTTTGCAGATTTCCAATACAATATACACGGTGTACAATTTTACGGTGTACAACTTTGCGGTGTACACCTTTTACGTGTCTAAATGCACGGTGTACAATTTTACGGTGTACAACTTTGCGGTGTACAAATTTTATGTATTCAATTGCACGGTGTACATTTTTATCCTGTCCAAATTGTAATTTGTCCAGAATTTATTTTTTATGTGTCCAAAATTCCTGTGTCAAAATGAACCGTGTCCATTTGAAACGTGTACATTATTTTGTGTCCATTTGCACTGTGTCCAATTGTATTGTGTCCAAGTGAACCACTCCCGTCGACTAGAGATACTATAACAGAGATTCGCCAATGTGCCGTCTTGGAGTAAAACCGGATATCGGATATGACGTTTTCGATGGCGGTTTATTTTGATTGTAAATGCAAGAATACAATATATATTTTTTTTATTTGTAGTTATTGATATTTAATAATCGTGAACAAAATAAATATTAAAACACAATATATTAAAAAAAAAGGTTTAGGCATATTTCATTAATTTTCCCATGTAAGGTTAAGTAATATAAATTGATTATTAAGAAATTATATATTATTATATATAAATACATATTATGTTTATTGTTGTAAGCCGATTACAACTATATCTATTAAAATTGCGACACGCATCTTTCGAAAGACGTTGCAAGAAGCACCTCTTTCGAAAGACGCACAAGAATCCGCCGCGCTCACGGAAGCCCCAATTAACTTCCGTGAGATTACAACAGCGCACTCGGAAGCAGTTCGTATCGCCCTGGAAATAGGCCCTACGCTGCAAAATCAAACCGCAAGGCTACCGCGTTCCGATGTCGAAACGCTTAGCCTCGCGGAAGCTATCGACGCCCGGTCACTGGCCCCCGAAATTGTGCCACATATCATAATATATAAACGCGACCACGCCGTGACCGAGCGGAGAGAAAACATAACAACGTCCGAGCCGCGTCGCGTACTATACACCTTATCGCGAGTGATACCTAACACCATCACAGCTGATTGTAAGCGCAAGAAACAGAAATAAAGACAACGAACAAGCACGTAAGAAGCGTCTTCTTTTCTCCTATACACCGAGCCGAACCTACACCCTTTGGGTCCCAACCCTTCAGGCAGAACGATCCCAACTACCGACGGGAAAGAATTCCCGAAACGAGCAAACGCTCACAACATTACATACACATTATGTATTATAAATATAATTTAAGCATTGTATTTAGACTCGTAGAAAAATATGTGCAACCTCAGGTTTCTCTGATTTTATATTCTATTTGGTAGACACGTAGACACTCTGTTTTCTTTTGACAGGTGACAGGTTAGGTCGGCTAGGCTTTCTCTGTCAATTATATCTATCTTTCTCTCTCATACTTCCGGTTATACCCCAAGCGACGGGAGCCAATCAGAAATCCAAAAGAAATCTTTCGTTTGGTCTGTGTCCGTTTGTTACTGTGTCCGTTTCACTTAGCTTGCTGTGTCCGTTTATTACTGTGCGCATCTGGGACTCACTCAAATCGTTAACGTATTGGCGAATCTCTGTTATAGTATCTCTACTGTCGACGAGCACCCGATACCGAAACCCGAGCACCTATTCCAAAAAATAGGAAAAACAATTTTCTATCATTTAGACATGACGCGTATACTCATCTTGAAGTCGACGAAGCATTTAGTCATGTATTAACCCTTACGTCAACACATGATTTCATTCGTTCAACGCGTGCGGTATATGGAGCCGCAAACATACCAACCATATGGCAGCAATGCAATGACACGGTATTACAAGATATCTCTAATGTTCTTAATTTTTTTGATGATATTTTTGTATTCGCAGACAATTTCGACAATTTATTGTCAACACTCGATGGTCTATTGGAACGATTCAGAGTACGAGGATAACAACTTAATCGCTCAAAATATACATTTGCAACGTCTTCAGTAAAATTTCTGGGACATCAAATAGATGGACAAGGATTACATAAATCAAACAAACACATAGCAACGTGATGTGCCGAAACCATCGACATCGGCCGAGCTTCAGTTGTTCTTAGGCAAAGCAACATACTATTGCTCGTTCATCCCAAACCTATCGACACGAGATTGACTACTTCAAGACATGCTTCGTAGGGAACCATTCATGTGGACGCCAGCAGCCGAAGCAGTGTACCAGAACATAAAGCATATTCTCACATCACCGCAGGTGTTGATGCCATATGACCCATCACTTCCCTTATTACTAGCGACAGACGCTAACCAAACAGGATTAGGAGCAGTGCTCCCACCTGAGCAATGAGAAGAATGGAGAAGAACGACCAATCGCCTACGCGAGTCGGACTATGAGCAAAACCGAACAACGCTACCCTCAAATTGATAAAGAGGCGCTAGCTATCGTCTGGGCCGTATGCAAATTTTTTTACTACTTATACGCCTGTCATTATACGCTCATCACAGACCACAAGCCATTGACACACATCCTGCATCCAGAAAAATCACTACCAGTCCTTTGTATTAGTCGAATGGCTAATTATGCCGACGAGTGGATATAATTTGCCCACGTTCAAAATGGCCACGCGTAAATTTGACCACGTCTGAAATGGGCACGTTCGAATGGCCACGTTCGGAATGGCCACAGGAAATATTCCACGGAGTTCAATTTGCTCACGTTCGAAACGACCACGTCCGAAATGGCCACGTTTGGAATGGCCACGTTCGGAATGTCCACGTTCGGAATGTCCACGTTCGAAATGGCCACGTATGTTTTACTTGAGCATGCGCAGCGGTCATCATGCTTCTTAGTCACAAGCGCATACTCTGTCTAGCATAAGCCATGCAAAAAATACGTAAATATGAATTGAGAAACCCAGCAAAAAACGATAATATGATAAACAGGTCAATGTATCGAGCCAAGACAAATTTTCTTAATACATTATAATTAATTAGATAAACATTATATAATTATAAACGTGACTAATAACACTGTGTTAAAGAAACGTTTCGACAATACTTAATCTTCTTCAGTTATAATACATTACCAATATGTATGAATGAAATGATGGATACGAAAATATAATTAAACAATTAAACAAGATGACCATTTAATTATTAAGACACACGGTAGTGGCTCGCGCCAAGTGAACGCGCAGCGCGAGCCCGACCGTGCTCTTTACGTAAGTACGTGACTTGTGAGCAGCCGAGATTACCGAGAAACGGTTAAACTGATCGAGTTCCAACTAGGCTCAATCGAAAGCTTGGGGTCGATTTATATCACAAAACTCTTTTTATTTTTCCTCTACATGCCCTATGAATGGTGATATCGCGACGCAAAGTTCGAAACGTCAAAATTTCATTTTAAGATGCATCGTCGTCGTCGTTATTATTGTGGCCAACCTTATAGGTATCTCTACGGGTACCGGCATGAGGGACGAAATTCCATCTCGCGTATCCGCTACTATGTGGCGTTCGCATCGTCACTATGGGTGCGTTCTTTTAGGCATCGGATGCGACAACCGCTGTGTTTCTGATCTGCCGACTATGCAGCTGATTTGAGAGAACGGAGTTCTGCGCTCGCGTATTTTCAAACGCGCGAGATTTAAAATTTAAGAAAAATTGTACAGAAAAAAGTACCAGTCAAATAGATACCATAATAATTATGGCATAATTGATGTGCTATGTAACATTTTACCTATTATAATTGAGGATTTAGTCAACGAAAGTACGGATAGTGATTCTAATAGTTCGGACAGCTCAGATGAAGAGGTTAAGGCAATTCATATATTTAAAGGATAAAATTAAACTATCGCAGGTTACAAGTTTTCAGTCGGTTTCTAATAAACATCATTCATACGTATTTACGCATCGCGATACAAAAAGTCTATTATTTTGTTTGGCTTGTCAACTGCATCGCCAACTAAAGCATTCCCTCTATCCTGCTCTTCTTCGTCATCTTGTTAATTTTCCTGTAATAATAATCGAGTTATGCTTATAATAATAAAGAAGTTATGCGTATCATTGTGTATAATGCAAATATTATGCAAAATGCAATATGTTATAATTACTGTCTGCATTTCGTTCTTGAGAAACATGTGTAAAATCGCAGTCTGCAAAATCTTCCTTTTAAAATTCCAAACGCTTGTTCCATGACAATTTTTTTGTAACTTACAATTTTATATTGTATTTGATTTGCTTTCGAGTATGTCCATTGTCACGAAATGGAGTTACGTGGTCGTTTCGAATGCCGGCAAATTAAATTCCGTGCAATATTTCTTGTGGCCATTCCGAATGTGACCGTTTCGAACGTGGCCATTCCGAACGTGGCCATTTTGGACGGGGCCGTTTCGGACGTGGCCGTTTCGAACGTGGGCAAATTGAACCACGTGCAATATTTCCCGTGGTCATTCCGAACGTGGTCATTTCGAACGTGGCCGTTTCAAACGTGGTAATTTCGGACGCTCCCCTCTCGCCATACCCTAGCATCATGTAATGAACCTGCAGGCCATTTTATAAATACACCAATAACAATTTTATTGTTTTTATTTTATCATATTAAATATATGTTTATAAAAGAGGAGGCAGATTGTAAAGATAAAGCATTATATGCAAGTTATTGCTAGAATGACTTCAGATACTTTCAAAAGTCACTTTCGACTCTCTCGCGCATCTTTCGATGTTACAGTAGTACTTCATGCAAATCAAATATTATTAGCAATACTTTTATTTATTGAAACTGCGCATTACTTTATGTTTGGCGTAAAATAAATTTATAATTTAATATTTTTGTAGATTATGAGACATGGTATATTACCTAACTATAGAGCAAGGAAAGTTCGATTAGGTACTCATGATACATCCATTGAGAAATCACTATTATTGACACTATGGACTTTGGCGAATCAAGAATCATTTCGTGAAGTGGGCGATCGCTTCGACGTCACTCGAAGCAATGGACATACACATTTTCTTTACGTCTGCAAATGTTTGCTTAGTCTTGCAAATGAATATCTACACTGGCCATCAGAGACAGAATTCAGACATATTAAACAAGAATTTTCAACTTTGAGGAAAGGTCATAGTTTCCCGAATATTGTCGGTGCAGTTGATGGTACGCACATTCCAATCCCTGCACTGATGGAAGATCCGGCAAGTTATTATAATAGAAAAGGATATCATAATTTTACAAGGTATTGCCGATGCTAAATGTAAATTCATTGATGTATTTGTGGGATGGCCTGGTTCATCACATGATGCTAGGGTATGGCGAGAGAGTCCAGTAGGCTGTGCTCTTGAAGAAGATAATATAAGAGTACCCGAAGAAATGCATCTACTAGGAGATTCCGCATATCCATTGCATTCATATTTAATGACTCCATTTCGTAAACATTTAACTTGAAGACAGATCAACTACAATACAAAATTAAGTTCCAAAAGAATTGTTATTGAACAAACGTTTGGACTCTTAAAAAGATTTCGCAGACTGCAATTTTTACACATGTTTCTCGTTAACGAGATGCTGGCTGTAGTTATTGCATGCTGTATTTTGCATAATATTTGTATTGTACATAATGATGCATATGAATTTGAAGATTATGTACAAGAAAATCAACAAGATGACGAAGAGCAGGATAGAAAGAATGCTTTGGTTGGCGGTGCAGCTGATAAGCAAAACGAAATAAGATTCTTTATTTCGCGCGTGAATACTTATGAACTACGTTTATTGGAAATTGACTGTAAACTCGTAAACTATGATAGTTTAAATTTTAATCCTTTAAGATTCCTGAGCACTCGCCGCAGCCATGTTGAATCATGATGTCAGAAGTGAAAAATGACAGGCTGAAAATTCTTGCGTGCTATTTTCAAAGACAAAGATATTTAGATAAAATAACACTTTAGATTGCTTTAGCACGCTTATAAAATAGTTCGAAAACTGTCCTTTTCCCTTGATAATTAATAAAATGCCGCAAAATGTAAACGTAATACAATTTCTAATCGCACGACGCTGCGTATACGCAATTCTAGTCATGATTAGGATTCATATTATATTCACATTTTACAGCTGTTTATTAACTGTCAAGGGAAATGGGATAGTTTTCTAACAATTTTGTAAGTGTGCTAAACGATCTGAAGTGTTGTTTTATCTAAATATCTTTATTTGAAAATAACACGCAAGAATTCTCAGTCTGTCATTTCTCATTTCTGACGTTACAATTCAGCATACCGCAGCGAGTAATCAGGAGTCTTAAATTTAAGTACAAATATAAATGTACATTTAAGCTTTTTAAAAATATTTATTTTAAAAAGTAATGATCGACACTTTTGTGTGAATCTATATTACGTATAAAATATATTTTAAATCTCAACCTTAAGATATATAAACAACAAATGTGTATCTATATAATAGTTAACTTAGCGTTAATAAGTCAGTCACTTTAATTCGATCACATTTATCACTTATAACTTATACATATAGTAGTACGCGAATAGTAACTTACATATTTTTGTACTCATAATATTACTGCAATTTTTGTTTATATATATATATGTATATATATATATACTGTATTAAAGAAACAACCATATTTATTATAAGATTAACATAATTTTTTATAATAATGTACTTAAAATTTATAAAATAAAAAATAATATACCGCAATGGCAATGGATAAATCCATGTTCCATGGACGTCAAATTAAAGTAATGCTTAAGAGAACAAATAAACCTGATTTCTTTATAACAGAAAAAAATTAATACGAAGAAAAAAAGAAAAGAGGGAAACATGTAAAAAAAGATTGCATAAAAGTAATATTTTAGATATCATTATTTTTCAAAGTTATTTTTTTAATTCTTTCAATGCAGCAGCAAGATTATTTATTGCATCTATTTTTTTTGTTCTATTTCCTTTTTTCTTCCCATCTCATTTTTTTTAATTTTAACATATGTTGACGAGATCTCTTATTGTTAGTAGTTTTATTTTTGCTAGATGGATCAAATGTTTTACTCATAGGAAAATTTTCATCAAAACATTATGTTGTATTACTATCATTTTGAAGTTCATTATGACCTACTGATACATTTCCATCAGTAATATTAGTTGTTGCAGAATGTATTGGACTTCTTAAAATTTTAAATGTACATCCCAAAATTTTTGGTGATGGGCAGACACTTTTTTGCGACTAAAGACTGCATGTATTGATTCAAAATATTCCCACGTTATAGCACTTTCGCCAGACTTGTTCATTTTATCCACATTCCTATTATATGTGAAGATTTTTGCATTTCGGATCTTTAAATAAATCATCAAACGAAAGTCTTGTATCGATCAAAAGTTTGATTTCTGCAGATGACCAAATTTTTTTCTGTAAAAATTTATGTAAGATTAAACAACAAAATTATATTTTCAATAAATTAAGAATAATTCTTAGAAACGGCAATTATTCTTACCTGGCTTTATTTGAGCAGTATGATGTACCAAAGATAACTTCTCAAGTTAACTCACCTTTGCAGAATTAATTAAGTTCCGCCATTAAAGGCGGATCTGAACTCACCGACGTATCAACATAATTACTTTCGACGTATTCTGAAAATATGAATATTATATTTGAATGCATCAAAATATACTTTGCATATAATTCCAATATTTTATAAATCGAATAATGCACAAATAATTAAGAAAGTACATTGTCATTATTTAAAGCAAAAAAATTGATCAAGTTTTTTAAGATTCCATAATCTAAAATTAGAAATAAAATTTAAAACCATTTATTTATCTATTTAATTAATTATTTATTTATTTATAATATGGTTTGAGATGGAGAGGAATGGCGTCGGTGAGAACGGGCGTGAATTTGGAAGCTCCGAAGTAAGGAGTAGTGAAGTGATAATGGAGAGGGATAATGTGAGAGGGAGAGTAGGAAAGTGAAAATTCGGAAGAGGACGAGTGGTGATCGGGCGATTCGAAGGAAGCAGGAAGACGGCGGTAAAGGAAAGATATGAAAAGATATTGTGGTGGAGTTTTGGAGATGAGAGAAACGAATGTGGAGTGAAGCAGCCGTGGAGAAGAAGACAGTGAGAGGGCGCTGAGAAGAAAGAAAAAGTCGGTTGGCAGGAGATGAAGACGGAAACGAGGAAGATGACGAGATGAGAGATGGCACGGATGGAGAAGATGGTGGAGAATGGGTTGGCAGGAGTGTGGCGGCAGACGGTAGCGTGCTTTGGGAACGCAAATTCGCACAGCACGTGGTCCGTCGAAAAGAGAAGATAGCCGACGCAGAGACAATAATAGCAGAGTGAGAGAAAGCAGATGAGGTGAAAATAGAGGCAGAGATGAAATTTAATAGTGAGGAGAAGAGAACGGGATAATGAAGGAGACGGGAGAGGACAGAGTGAAGGAAGAAAGTGCGGTAGAGAGGAGGATAGAGGAGATTGGAAGAGAATTAAGAAAACAGAGTGAAAATTTCAAAAGGGTTGAAAGAGGTTAGGGAAAGATTTAGAAGCCTGGAGGCGAGGCTGGAGAGGTGGGAGACGGAAGAAGACTGAGATCCAGACGAGGAAGAAAAGAGGGGAAGTAAGGTATGGAGAAGCGGCCAGGGAGAATGAAGAGGAAGCAGAGGGGAAGAAAAAGACGGTCTGATGGCGATAAGCGGGAGAAGAGACGGAAAGGGAACAAGGAGTAAAGAAGGTCGGGCAAGAGAGAGAGCGGAGTGGAGGGACGATGGAGACTGGTGGTGGGGAGAGAGCAGAGACAAGGAGGAGAAGAGGATGGAGGAGAGAGCGGAGAGGGTAGAAGAGGCAAAGGATGAGAGAGGAAATGCTGAATTAGAAGGGAGGAGGAAGACAGGAAGAAATGGCAAAGAGGGAGGAAGTGACAGGGAGGAGGAGGAGGAAGAGGATAGGCGGATTGCAAGAAGGAAAATAAGAGTTGTTTTTGTTTATAGGTAAAAGGAGTTAAAAGGAGGTGATAATAAAGAACGGAAACTGAAGAGAGGAGAGACAGAAGGTAGAAGAGGAGGCAGAGGATGACGGTAGGAGCCAGAAGAATTGGAGTTCGGGAGAGGACAGTCAAATGGAATGAGAGGGGAGCAGAGAGGAATTAACTGGAAAGCGGCAGTGAGGGCGTTTGGAGGAGGAATCGGGAGGGGATGGGGGAAATGGAGGAGAGGGAAGAAGAGGAGGATAAGGAAGGGGGAGAGGGAAAAAGAGGTGTAGAAGAGCCGTGGAGGGGAGGAGGGGTATAAGTCTGTAAGGCTGCACAATGGCCAGGTCGGTAGGAAGGGATTAGACATGTAATGTATTGTAATGAGATAATGATAGGGAAGAAGTTGGGGGACAGGTGGACTTCGGCTTCGTTTACAATTGTGATTGTCTTGTTATTGTATATTTCGTTTCCTGTATTGTATTATATATTATATAGTTTATATATTTTATATTTTTATATGTACGGCTGATATGTAGAGGAGTATGAATGTAAGGATAAGAAGTGTAAGGGGTTTGGTGAACCCTTTAAAACACCCTGGTAACCCCGAAAGGGAAACCAGAATAAACTTCTATTCTATTTAAATATGGTTTGAGATTTTATTTATTTATAATTTATTTATTTATAATATGCTTTGAGTTTTTTTATAATTTTAGGTTATGGAATCTTAAAAATTAAACATACCTGCAGGTTCCAATACAACTAATTCTTCAACATTAAAATCCAACGGCGATACACGCTGTTATAAATAAAATATCTGTTTCGATTGCACATTTTGATTCGCATAGAATTAATTTTTATTGCAGCTTTTATACTTGCAGGATCTAACAGTAGCCGGCTGCAGCAGCTAGTTCTAATCGTCTGCGTATCCACTGCGCAGTCAGTGCTAACAGAACAAAAATCTACGCTGCAGATGACTGTGCAGTCGCGCTAAAAGAACGA
Source organism: Monomorium pharaonis (assembly GCF_013373865.1). Taxonomy (NCBI): domain Eukaryota; kingdom Metazoa; phylum Arthropoda; class Insecta; order Hymenoptera; family Formicidae; genus Monomorium; species Monomorium pharaonis. The sequence continues at coordinate 19,248,270 of NC_050471.1, forward strand.
AGAGAGAGAGAGAGAGAGAGAGAGAGAGAGAGAGAGAACGTAGAAAGCGGACAGCAGAAAGAGCCGGGACGGGAAAGAGTGGAAGATGGACAATTATATATAAGGTACTCAAGCTTTTACACATTTTTATATGCTTTGCGTAATGTAAAAAACGTATACGATAACTCTGATACTGATTATTTTGTATTATGTTCCCAGATAACCAAATCTGCAAAAGCAGAGTCGCACACAGCGGATCCATGGCCTACTGTGTCCGCATTGGGCTTGTGTAGACGGAATCTGCTGGACAAAATCTGACAGCATCTTGGCGGCAGAAAAGCAGCAGACCTGTCGAATGCAGTCTGTCTGCGGAACGCGAGCTTGGTGCGGACACAGTAGGCTGTGGATTTGCTGTGGGATTCTGCTTTTGCAGGTTTGGTTATCTGGGTTTATTAATATAAGTGTAGAGTAATGTAGAAAAGAAAAAGAAGTCCTACATAATCATGAGATCAAGAGTCGTAGTAGTGACTCGTGCCAAGTTATGACTATTCATACCAATTTTTTATTGATTCTTCTCAGATTATCATATTATAGATGTATTAAACAATTAACTGAGCTACGTTACTCTGTGATTCAACTTTACACTGGTGTCGATGAGATAGATGAGATGCTATGTGATATAGAATTGTGTATCAGTTAAATGTTGCTATAACTGTCAAGTAATTTTATTATATTAATTTATTATAAATGTATTAAACATTTAATTAAGCTACGTTACTCTCTGATTCAACTTCACACTGCTGTCAATAATACATGAGATGCTGTGTGATATAGAATTGTGCATCAGTTAAACGTTGCTGTAATTGTCAATCAATATTAACAACTATTAATTAGCTTTAATAAAGCTTTAAATATTTTTAATAATATTAATTTTTATTCTTTGCTTTACTAGTAATGTATATAATTGTTGGTACCTTGGTGATAAAAGATGATCCTTATCTTTACATTATTAGTATTTAACCGATGCACAACTCTACACTCAGCTCAACATTACACCTTTTTTTTAAATCATCAACACCAATGTAAAATTAATTAAACAGATAGTAACATAGCTCAGATTTTACAGTGATGTTGATGAGATAGATGTTATACTTTACAGAGTAGTAAGTATAACATGTCTTAAGAAAAACTTTAGTCTATTTTAAATATAAGAATTAAACATTAGTTAGAATAAATCTAAAAATCAAACATCATATCTGAGATAAAATTAGTATGACTTTTTATCATCTTGGGGATATTTCAGAAACATTGAACTTAAAATATTTTGATAGTGACTATTATTGCTACGCAACAGATATTCTGACATATAGATATTTTTAAGATATTTCTGTTATATATTTTGCTGCATTGAAATGTTTTCTTTGTCTATTGTAGAAGTTTGTAAATATTATCCATACAGTAAACTACATTTGAGATATAATAATCAGATATATATTTTTTGTATTTTCAGTTTTAAATCAATTTTAAAGTATCTTATTATCAAATACTCATAATATTTTGCAGGACATTATTTGATATAACATATTGTTTATTCTTTTACTCCTACCGAATAATAAAAAAATATTTGATATAACATATTGTTTATCCTTTTACCCCTACCGAATAATAAAAAAAATATTTAATATTACGTATTGTCTACAAAGAAATTTCTGGAACATTTGTTTCAAGTTTATTTTGAGATATTTTGTAACCAATAAGATACAACATGTGGCGAGCCAGTAGGCGAAAGCGCGGCGCCTCAACTGGCAAATCAAATGATAGCGCGTAGCCTACGTAAGGAGACCACCCACGACGAGAGATCAAGCTAAGCTTCCAGCTTCTAAGCTGCATATGCTACGTATAGCGAGTTCATTACCGGGCCTATACAAAACAATTTTTTTGGTGAAGCTTCACAAGGGCCTTGGAATCTGACAGTCGATCCAAGTGAGCTCGTGGTCTTTTTGAGTCTCCTTCGGGAGACAACCGCTAAACGGCATCCTGCCGCGCTGCAAGAGGCCGGACCTTCGTGGTCCTCGGGCACATCCGGTACACCCGGATAACAAGAACAAACCGCCCGCTGCAAAGAAGGATAGCATCCCGTGGCGACTTTATCGACTCGAGATCTCTCCGCGGAAGGTCAAGGATCCGCGACTCCAACCACGGGACCCTCGCCGCTTCCCTCCGGTCACCAGGGCGACGCAGACGGCCGGATGTGGGAGTATCACCCGCTCGACGCAAACCGCAACCACTGGTCCTGCGATAACGGTTTCCTGGCCTACGCAGACCGCAATCACAGGACCTCGCATCGTATCGGATATAATCTCTAGAGGCACTCAGACAACCTCAGAGGTCTCGACAGATTCTCCCGTCGACCTATCGACGCCACGGTCGCTACCCCGCACATCAGGGAAACACCTCTCCCATGTTATCTCAGAGAAGAAGAAAAAGGCTCTCAAGGACTTATTTGAAAGCGACAGCGACTCCTACTAGGGCAGACCAAACGCCCTCAGGCACCTCCGGGTGCCGCCTAATCCTTCCACCACCAGGACAAACCGTCGAGGAAGATAGGCCTGCGGCAGACAACGACCAAACAGGCTACCTTCCGGGACTACCTCGATATCACATACACACTTACATATTCACATTTGTATACCAAGTAGTAAATATACAAGCACGTATCTTTATTTGAGGGAGCCTTCTGATTACTTCAACGCTAATCACCTCCTAACCACCCCACAAACATATTTTAAGATAAATTTTTGCCTATTTTAAATATAAGAACTTAAGATCAGAATAAATATAAAAGCCAAATTTAAAATAAAATTAATATGACTGTTTATCATCTTGGAGATATTTCAAGAAAATTCTTAGAATATTTGGATACTGATTATTGCTATGTGCAACAGATATTCCGACATATACATATCTTCAATACATTCTTAAAATATTTTAATACTAACTTGCTATGCAACAGATATTCTGATATATAGATATCTTCAAGATATTTCTGACATATTTTGCTGTGTAGAATATCTTTAAGTTATTTAGGTGATATATTTTGCTGTGTGGAAACGTCCTCTTCTACTTTCTTGTAATTTTGAATGTACATTTGTGCATTTTTATGCAAAAAATATATTTTGAGAAAAAAATTGATATCAATTTTTATCTTGGTATTAGGAAAAATGATAATCCTTATAACTTATCAATATTTATCAGATGCACAAAAATTTTTTTTTTATGTTAATCCGGCAGACCAGAATAGTCTATTTTTATGTATTTTGACCCGCTGAATCCAACTTTAAGGTCAGAATTGCTTAATTGGCCGGACTAAGATTTAAAAAATTTTTTTTTTTAGATTAGGAAGAAATGAGCCAATGCAGCAATTCTGACATTGAATTTGGATTCAGCGGGTCAAAATACATAAAGATAGACTATTCTGGTCCGCCGGACCAATTACATTTAAAAAAATTTTTTTTTTGAAGTTAGGAAAAAATGAGCCAATTCGGAAATTCTGATTTTGGATTCGGATTCAGCGGGTCAAAATACATAAGAATTGACTAGTCTGGTTCGCCGGACCAATATTAAAAAAAAAATTTTTTTTGAGGTTAGAAAATGCGAGCTAACTTTGCAATTCTGACCTTGGATTCGGATTCAGCGGGTCGAAATACATAAGGATTGACTAGTCTAGTTCGCCGGACCAACCACTTTTTTTTGTGTGCCTGTGTTATTAATTAGCTTAAATAAAACTTTAAATAAATATTTTTAATAACACTAATTTTTATTCTTTGGTTTACTAGTGACATATATAATTGATAGTATCTTGGTGACAAAAGATGGTCCTTATCCTTACAACATTATCAATATTTAACCAATGCACAACTCTATACATCACACCTTATCTATTTAATCATCAACACCAATGTAAAATTAAAAATAAAATTACCTTTTTAAAAAAGGTAAAAAAAAACGTCAAGTGTGTGATTTTTCTTTAAAGAAAAAAATTACAAAATTCAAGATAATACTTTTGATCATATCAAATTCAACCTAAGTGATATATATATATACATGATATCCAAACCAAATTACTTTTTTAAAAAATGCATGATATCCAAACCAAATTACTTTTTTAAAAAAGGTAAAAAAAGCGCGCCAAGTGTTTTTCCTTTAAGGAAAAAAATCACAAAATCTAAGAATACTTTTGATAAATCCAACCTAAGTGATATTTTTTTATAACGAAAAAATCACAAATCCGAGATAAAACTTTTAATCTAATTCAATTTAAGTAATATACATTCCTAAAATGGTACAACTTTGATTATTAAAGTAACAATTATTTTAAATAAAAAATTATTGTATTCACACACACAAATTAATTTCTCTACAAAAATAATGATGTGCAAATATTATACGCCAATTAAGAATAAACATTACAAAATGAGAGTATTAAGTTTTTTCTCTACGAAAATAATGATATGAAGAAATATGCGCCAATCTATAATAATAGATGTTTATTTCTTGACTGGCATAGTTTGATTCTTCATTAAGCTTGTATCAGACTAGAGATTGATATTAGAATTGAATTGAAATGTAATCAATTAGGAACAAAACCAATATTCTTTAACTTTGCTTTGAATGATCAAATTCCAATTAAATATAAATTTAAGAAAATTTAAAATACAAGATCAAATAAAAAACAATTGTCAGGAAACACAATAGCAAGAAATAAAAGACATAATATTGAGCTGGCAAATAAGTATTTTAATACAAATAAATTACAAATATTAGAAATAAATATTTTAATACAAATAAATAATTTACTATAAAAACTTGACGCCACTAAACCGAATAATTTGCCACCGCTTTCTTTTTCTTTTGTACATGCATCTGAATGTGAGCGTGCGTGCGTGGGTGGATGCGTGGGTGCGTGGGTGTATATTCTAATAATTCAGTTTTAACAAAACAGTAGTTGTCTGCGATGTCCGATAAGATATATATGTGTATGTTGTGAAACTGTAATAAGATTAATTACAATAAAGTACCTTATAATTTTAATAAGATTCTATTAAATATTAACAGTTGTATTATTGTAATTGGCTTTTTTTATAAATAATCTATAACGCTGTATAAGTGTGTCGAGAGCCAAAGCTGGATGTTAGTTGCTTAAATTATATTATTCTGTACAAATCTTGGATCACAGACGTTTCGGCGCATTGTTTTCGGCCACCTTCAGTGTAAAATTAATTATAAATATAATACAAATACATAGTTCGTTAACCTGTCGTTAGAAGTAACCCTCCAGTGTACATACTGTTGTAGACGATATAAATCCTATTAATGTATGTAGACGATATAAATCCTATTAATGTATGTTAAAAAGTAGTAGAAAAAATTACAAGTCAGAAATATTTTCTGCCTTTTTATATCCAGTATACATTATCTCAAGACTATCTCATTCAACACTAATAATTTCTGTTCAATCAATATTAAGATACCTATCTACAATAGTATAATATAAATAAAAGATTCTTTTATCTCGTATCAATATTTTACATTGATTTCACACAAATGAATGTACCATATCTCATAAGTGTGATATATGGTAAATTTATTTGTGTGAAATATTGATACCTTTTTTCGAAATTTTTATGGTATACTATTTAAGTTGATCGCGAATTAAATACACTGGCGCAAAAAAAACAAAACAAAATTTTTGACCGATTTTTAGGAAATCTTCAAAGTGATGCAACTTTGCGAAAAATCATCCGAATTACATGTACTTTTTTTTAAATTAAAGAGCAAAGACTCTACTTTGAGAATCCATACACAAAAGTTTGATTTGTTAAATGCGAACCTTTTGTATCGCATGAAAATCAAACATGTGTTTTTTCATTGAAAAAAATAAAAGTTTGTTATCATTTTTTACAAGTTTCTCGTTAAAATCTGGCTAATATTAATCCAGATTCTTAAAGTTCATTCTTTTCTAAGCAATTAAAAAAAACATGTCGATACAATGTTTTTTGTCGATTGCACACAAGTTTGAAATTTGCACTGCATTTTAGGGTATTTTAGCGAATAAATACAATATTTTTTGAATATCATGAATTTTAAGTATCAATATGATATTGCACATTGATTTTATTTGTATTTAACTCAATCATACCGCCGTCATCAAAGTGACCCGATGTGCACCACATGGAGAATGACGATTGGATTTTGTACATCATGCGGCTCTGAAATTCATCGGTGGAAATTTGTACCTACTGATCTGAATATAACGGATAGCTGACGCACCAATTTCACTGAAGTCAATAAAAGATCACATTCATCTATTTTCATAAACCCACACGTACACGTAAACATACATATACATACTTATACATAAAAAATAAGAGTTTAAATTTTATTTTAAAAAATCCGCTTTTTCAGAGCCACATATATGATGTACAAAATCCGACCGTCATTCTCCACGTGGTGCACATCGGGTTACTTTAATGACGGCGGTATGATTGAGTTAAACACGAATAAAATCAATGTGCAATATCATATTAATACTCAAAATTCATGATATTCAGAAAATATCGTATTTATTCGCTAAAATACCCTAAAATGCAGTGCAAATTTCAAACTGTGTGCAATCGATAAAAAACATCGTATCGACATGTTTTTTTTTAATTGCTTAGAAAAGAATAAACTTTAAGAATCTGGATTAATATTAGCCAAATTTTAACGAGAAACTTGTAAAAAATGATAACAAACTTTTACTTTTTCCATGAAAAAACATGTTTGGTTTTCATGCGATACAAAAGGTTCGCATTTAACAAATCAAACTTTCGCGTAGAGATTCTCAAAGTAGAGTCTTTGCCCTTTAATTTAAAAAAAAGTACATGTAATTTGGATGATTTTTCGCAAAGTCGCATCACTTTGAAGATTTCCTAAAAATCGGTCAAAAATTTTGTTCCGTTTTTTTTTGCGCCAGTGTATAAACTTTTTTTCACTAACATCTTTTATCATACAATGTTTATTACATACGTTTGTAACGTATATGATAATTAGTACTTTTATTACAATTTTCAATGCGTATTCTTTTCTAACTTAAAGAAAATATAGGAAACTTATTTGTATTATATAAGATTGGTATAAAAGAAATCTTGCATTAAACGTATTAATACATAATAAAAAATAAAATAGTAATTGACAACTTTCACTCAGATATTTTTCAATTAAGCAATTATATGTCCATCTCTCTGTTAAAATTATTTATAAACACATTGTAATGTTTATAAGAGACAATCATATATAAAAGCATATTAATAATTTTATATATAAAAAATTAACGAATTAATTCTTTGATACTTTTGTTTTACCACTGATAACGTTATGAAGCCAAGTTTTCATCTGTGGTACTATGCGGTCTCTGTAGATACGAATATTTTTGTCTAAATATCTCGGTGCCTCTTCCAGAGGACAAGCATGATTTTTATGTTTCTTTACGAATACCTATTAATATTAATTGAGTTTCCTCTCATGTCTATCGCTTCCTTTTTGTTGATCCAAATAAAATTGCTAAAGGAGATTATACGATTTATTGAAAATATTAGAGAAAGCTGTTGGATATGATAAGAGAACGTGGGTGAGAGATCTTCAACGAGAATGTAGCAGGAGATGATAAGGAAAGATGAGGAAGAAAGGAGAACAGAGAAAGTTAGAGAGTACAGCTATCTGGGGTATATCATGCAAAAAAACGGGGGACAAGAGGTAAGGGACAGTAAGGAAAGCGACGACAGTGATGGGTCAGGTTTGGGGGATTGGGATGAGAAGGTATGGTAGGGATTGGGGGAGGAGGTTATGGATGTTCGACAGGCTGGTATGGACTGTAATGAGTTATGGAGTGGAAATATGGGGTTAGAAGGAGAGAGATAAGATGGAAAGGTTAGAGGAAAGATATTTAAGGTGAGTGCTAAGGTTGGAACACACCTGGGTATATGGTGAAAGAAGAAATACAGAGGGATAGATTGAGAAGTAGAGTAGGAAGGAGAGCGTGGGCATATGAAAAGAGGTTGAATGAGGGGAGGGGCAATAAGTTGGCAAGAAAATGTTTATAGGAGATAAAAGCTAACGGTAGAATAGGAAAGGTGACCGTGGGGTGGGAAGATGAGAGAAAGGAGTCCTTTGAGCATAGAGGATGGAAGTTGGAGGAAATAGAAGGGGGGCAAAGAGAAGAGGTATTAAAAGCGATTATCAGTAAGGATAAGCAGTTACAGAAAGAGGATAGATGAAGGAAAATTAGAGAGTTGAAATATAACAAATAGGGGAGTGCGCCGGTTGTGGGCACGCTCTAGTTGTGGACACCCCTACGTAAATTTGGACAGCAAGCTACTGATCTGAGTACTGAAAAACGTGTATATTGACGGTACGCAGTTTTCGTGTTGATACCGAAACGAATACACACATTTGCGTAGTAGCTGTGAGCATAGTAAAAATTATTTGCAATAAATAAATAGAAAAGTGATTTTCTACTCTTTTCGAAGTGCGATAAATCGGTGTGAATTCTTTCAAAAAGGTAAGTGTTTCATTGTGTTTGCAGTGTTGTTATTGTATTTTGTGATTTCATTTCGTATTCAACCAAAATTTTTGCACCACATAATTTGTTAGTCTTTTGGAAAAATAGCTGCCATTCCCGGTTATGAGCACCTTCATGTAACCGGTTGTGGGTACCCTTGTTTTTTTTTCATTTAATGCGTGTTTGGTTGAGAAACTGCATAATATCGTTCTTTATGTTGACGTAACGTATTTTATCACTGTTTTTATGCATTTCGCGCATTTTTAGCCACGTCAACCTCGGAAAAATCATTTGATAAAAAAAATGGATTTTAATGCGCTGTTGCAAGCCATTAAGTGTTGCTTACCGGACAATAAACCATCAACTAAGCGCACCAAGGCAACACTATCTAAACCATCGGCTAAGCGCATCAAGACAAGGAGTCTCCACCATCTGACGATGATGTGGACTTCTGTCTCATCTGTCTGGACCTACTGCCACGGAAATTGACCGCTGCAAACTCCATTAAATGCAATGAATGCAGTCGTCCGGTGCATTTAAAGTGCGTTGATATGCGTGCTAGCTACTTCACATGCAAGCATTGTGCTTCTGATTTCGAAGATGAAGAAGGCGATGAGTAATGTGAAAACGTGTCATCTTTTTTTGTTTTTTTTGCCAGTGAAGGCTTCTAAAATAAATAAATTTTTATTTTCCCTTTATTTGTGGTGGTTTTCCTTCATATTTTTCCATTTTTAACGGATTTTTCAAGGGTGCCCACAACCGGGTACAAATTCTTTTTTTGTCCAAAAATTGTCACTTCACTAAATTTTTAATAAAATTTTTCTAGTTGAAGAAATCAATTTAATTCCTTCACTGACAGTTAACTAAGGCCTCTAGCTTTCCACTGGTACATATATGTCTGCATAATATACATTTAGTCAAAAATTATGAGCTAAAAACAAAACGGTGCCCACAACCGGCGCACTTCCCTTACTATAAATGGGTGAAAGAGACAGGGATTCTAGGGTATTTAAAAAAAGGGTGGGGAAAGAGTAGATGGAACAGAGTCTTGAGATTTAGGCTAGGCAATAGGATGAGAGGAAATAGATATTGGGAGGACCATGAAAAAAAGATGTGTAGAGTGTGTGGATAAAGAATTGAAACCTGGAAGCATGTATGGAAGGAGTGCAGAGATTGAGGTAGAGTTGACAATGGTTGGCAGTAAGCAATGGAGAGGATTTTAGAGGCGGAAGCAGAGGGAGAGAATTGGTTGAGGGAATTAGAGAGGGAGAGGGAGGAAAGAAGGGCGAAGGGATACGCAGAAGGGGTAGAGGTAGAGAAAATATTCGACGGATAGGCAGAGGAAGTCTTCGGAGCGGTGTGTGTGTGTGCACGGCGGAGGAGATGTGGAGGCGTTAATTAGGCCAAAGCATCCCGGCATTTAGGTTAAGTAGTTTTAAGATTAGTTGTAAGTTAGTTTAAGAGAATAATGTACAGAGATTATAAACTCCAAGAGGAAACAATAAAAAATTATTATTCTTATTTAATACTATTCCTTTACAAAACCTTGAATTATTGTTTCTATATTTTTAAATAATAGTGGAATGGCAGTTTTTAAATTAATAAAATTTAATAAATTTTATTTACTAAATAAACTATATATTTACTTTATGTAGAAAATGTAATATCACTAATATTATAATATTATAATAAAATTATATTATAATAAATATTATATTAAAATTATAATATTATAATAAAATTATATTATAATAAATATTATATTAAAATTATAATATTATAATAAAACTGTTCATAAACATATTCAACGTATATAAAGTTTAAATTGTAAGTAATAAATTATACGTTTTTTTGTATAAATATTTATACTTATTGGTAATTTTTGGAACTTTATATATAAAACTGATAAAATAGTAGTTACTAAGACAGGTCCTAAAACTACCACGATAGACATATATAGCTTTCAGGACCGTCCTGAAAAGCATTAAAATCCTCAAAGCTACTATTTCAAAATGTTAAAAATCGTTCCAAAATCTGCCTCTTGATGTACATATACACTGGCCAACCAAATTAGCGCATACGAAAATTTGTGTCAAAACTTTGCTTAATTTTAAATAAGTATAACACCGCAAAAGTTATTGCATTTTCATTTTCCGAAAAGCATCTTAAAGCTTGAACTCTCTACTTTCGAATGAGTTTTGGCGATTTCAATTACCTTTTTTTCATGAAGCGACACAATGATAAAGCTTGACCTGTCAAAATAAAAATTTTTATGCAACTTTGCTGCTTTACACCTGCTATGGAAAAAATCGCAAAAACTTTTTGTTATTTATATCTTACAGCGGAATCTTTTCCTTTTATTTTGAGTGGTCGTTCATTGTTATGTGATTTTTGGGGGGCCGAGTTATCAATGTTTGAATAAAAAGTGGTCACTTTGACTTTGATTGCTTACAATTCGTAAAAAAAATCGACGTATAGCATTCAACAAAAAAGCAATAGAAAGCTGAAAGTTTGCACTTTCAAATGTTATTATTGCTTTTTTCGTAGATTCACTTCTTCTAACAACAAATAGCATTCAAAGCTTACGTAAAAAATCGCATATTTTACGGTTTTTATTTAATTCAATATATTGTCGTCAAGAAAGATCCAATCACATCATTAAAGCAAAGTTTTATAGTACGATTACTCTCCAGTAATAAACACTAATGATCTTTAATTAATTACTGTTCGTAAACGTTCTTATATGTTTATGCACCTCTTAATAATGTCCTGTGGAATTCCGTGCCAAATTTGCCTAAGCGCTTTTCCCAACTTATCAATCAATTTAACATTCAAAAGTGCAAACTTTTTTCATCATTTTGGGGAGAGCGCTATACGTTGATCTATTCACGAATAATAAGCGATGAAAATCAAAACGACCACTTTTTCTTAAAATCTCAATAACTCGGTCAAAAAAAATCGCACAGCAATGAACAACCTCAAAATAAAGAGAAAAGATCCCGCTGCAAGATGCAAATAATAGAAAGTCGCGATTTTTTTTACAGCAGATGTAATGCAGCAAAGTTGCATAAAAAGTTTTATTTTGTCTGGTCAAGCTTTATCATTGTGCAGTTCCGTTAAAAAAAAAAATAATTGAAATCGCCAAAATTCATTCAAAAGTATAAAGTTCAAGTTTTAAAATGTTTTTCAGAAAATAAAAATGCGATGATTTTTCGTGTATTATACTGATATTCTTCTATTGTATGCAGGGCTTAATATTACTGCAAATTGTAATATTGTTTATTGTAATATTACTGTAATATTACTGAATTATTATGTGTTTGATGAATTTATCTGCTACATTTTACCTGTTAACACACCCATATAACCGAAGCTATAATGTATTACGTCCATGAAATCAATTTTCTTCAGTGCATCGGAATTCACTCCTTGAGCATCATCAGTTGATGCTGTAGATGCAGAGTTGATCTCAAACGCTAGTCCAGGTAGTTTTAAGGTGAGAATCATTACAACAAGATTCGTGTGAGTCGGCGGGTTCGGTAAACCGAAATAGTCGCCCAATCGGAAGATCACAAGTAAGTAGAAAAAGGAGAAATATAAACTAATTAGGTGACATTTTCTGCAATTAAAGAAAAAAAATTTATCAAATTTATCCTGGCAAATATGATTATACAGTGTTCTAGATTCGGGAAAACCTGGGTTTCGTTTTCTAATAAATTGATTTGTAAATCTTCTGTCTTTAATGTAAAAATTGTAAATCGAAAACTTGCGAAGTAAATACATTGCTAAAATACATTAACTATGGTTTTCCTCTAATCCGGATTACCATTTATTACTTAAAAGAAGGAGCCTCATGTAAAAGGTCAAAGAAATGTTTTTTTGTTTGCATAAATCAATAGTACTTAATGTAAAGAATATGTTAGCAAAATCATAGAGCTAGATTGTAAAGTTGAGGACGTTTTAATCGATTTTAGTGATGTGCTCCGCTCGATGACGGACGTAGATATAAGAGTCGCCGTCTGGGATGTTCCGCTTCTCAGTTCCTTCGTACAACAGTTTATGTCCTTAGAAAGAAATGTATTCGAAGAGGAAAGATACATGTTTGTAAATTTAACAAATGTGGACTTGATATCGCAGAATAATATATGTGTAAAACAGCTATAAGTTTGTAGAAAGTGCGATTCTTCTGTATCAAAACCTTTAAACGCGTTTTCTCAAAATGTGAAATTTTAAGCGCTGGAAAGCATAGCTCAAAAAGTTTTCAATTAACTTCTTTTACACACATATTTTTTAACATCTTCCTCGTAGCATGAATGTATCTGTTTATAAATATTTTTACAAATGTTCTTTTAACATTGTTAAGAAAGAATTACCTTTTTTACTCATGCAATTTTAAATTTTCTAATTTAGATTTAGATTTATGCTGAGCATATATACTCATAAATTAACGTTTCCTTTTTAAATTTTCTTTTTGATTTCTGATGAATGTGGTAGCCTCTATAGTCCCTGGCGCATTTCGCGAGGAAGTGAACAAACGGAGTCATTGTTTAAATAATTTCAAGTTTTTCACAATATAAATTCTTTTAGCATTGCATATGCAATAAAACATACTTAAAATTTCAAAATAATTAATTCATTACACACCTCAAAAAATTCGTAAATTTTGGGCTGTTTACATGAAGCTCCACACTTAAATGGGCTACATGTAAATATTAAATATTCCATGTTTTAATTACGTTTCATTGCGCGTTTTTTTAAAATATGATTAGTTTTTGTCTTCAATCTAGGAATCTGTTTAGTCTGCTGAATACCACCTACTAATCATGTGTTTACCATGTGTTTTATGTTGCAACGTTTATATAATTAATAATGTTACACTAATGTTATTAATTTAATGTTATGAATAACACCCTGATGGAAAAAATTTCTATGAATATGTAAAAATATTTAAAATATTTACAAATTTGTAGAATTTTTTAATGCTTTATATACATATTAAATAGTTTTAATTTTGTAAAAAATGGTGTTTTTCAAAAATGCTATTTACAATTTTTTATTTGAAAGAATTGTAATGTGTGCTTAATTTTTAAAAAATTTCTTAAAACTATTTAATATGTATATAAAGCATTAAAAAATTCTACAAATTTATAAATATTTTAAATATTTTTACATATTCATAAAAATTTTTTATCACAAAAAATTTTTATCCTATTTAAAATTTTATTAATTAAAATATTTACTTACTCACATAATATTAGAATTATTTACAAATAATTGTAGAAATATATTAAAATTTATGCATTACGTAAACTACAGAACTTTTGAATCTTTCCTATTTTTAGTTTCTTATAAAATACTGCAAATTGTATATAAAATAAGACTATTTCTTTAAAATTCTAAAAACTGTCTGTAATTCATAAAAGTTTATAGTTTTATTTAATATTTAAATTTGTGTTCTTTCTATAGAATATTAAAAATTCTTTCGGATAAGTACAAAATTCTAGTCTTCTATAATTCATCATCGTCTGAAAACCCTGGCAGAGAAAATTTCTATGAATATGTAAAAATATTTACTAAAAGTAAAAATTTGTAGAATTTTTGGTAATTATTCAGTTTAGGGGAGGCAGCTCCGATGACCTTGACCTTGACATGGTATCAAGGTTACCTTCCTGAGCGACCTTCAAAAAATTTTAACTGTCGCTCGTGATTTGTCAAAAAGTTTTATAAATACGACACATAATTATTTAGCATAAAAGTACATCACATAGGTTTGCGTAGCAAGGTCCACCCTTCCCCCCGCTTACAGAGCGAAATGATGTCCACGCTTGTACTTTACTACAAGGGTTTGCAACTTCAGATTTAAAATTGTGGCTAAATAGCAAATTTAAAATGTTTGGGTTAGGTTAGGTTAGATTAGGAAAAAATACGGGGAGGGGGTGCAGGGAAAGAGACGAAGCTTCTCCTCCTCACACTTTCTCTGCACCACACTTTGAGAATGGCCGAACAATGAACTGAGAATGTTGTAATTGATGTATATATACTACAATTGTATCTATATAGTGTCAGACAAAGTCACAAATTTATGTGGTACAGTACAAATAGGAAATTTATAATTCTTAAATCTTAATTATTGATGTGGAAAGAATTAAATTGCACAATCATTGTTATCTATCTTAATTTCCAGAATATATATATTTTATATCACTTAATAATATATGAAATGCGTGATTTGCATGTTTGCTAATCTATATGCAAAGTGTTATACAGAGAACGTGTGGGCGGAGGAGAGTCTCCGCTCCTCCCCCTGCACCCTCTTCCCGTATTTTTTCTTAACCTAACCTAACCTAAACATTTTAAAGTCGCTATTTGGCCACAGTTTCAAATCTGAAGTCGCAAACCCTTGTGGTAAAGTACAAGCGTGGACATTGTTCCGCTCTGTAAGCAGGGGGAGAAGGAGTGTGGGTAAATCTCGCTACGCGTGAAAAGTCACAAACCCATGTGACGTACTCCTATAATGAATAATTATGTGTCGTATTTATGAAACTTTTTTTGTTAATAACTTTTTAACGAATCACGACCGACAGCCAAAATTTTTTGAAGGTCACTCAGGAGGGTGACCCTGATAACATATGTCAAGGTCGAAGTCATCGGAGTTGCCTCCCCTAACCTCTATAATTACCGAATTTTTTATTAATTTATATAAATATTTTTTTTGTAAAAAAAATTTTCAAAAAAATAATCACAAATTACTATTTCTTATTAATATTTTATGATTATATAGTTTAGCTTTATCAGAAAAACGGCAAAAACAAATATTTTTATAAGTTATTCCATGTATTATTTCGTATACGTTAGTAGAAAAATCAGTACAAAACTAAAAATTTATATTTATCAATAAAAATATTATTTAACTGTACATGTTTTACCTTTCTGACATGTATTGAACTGATCTATAACAAATATACAGGGTGTTCCAGATTAACCGGAGGAGCCGGCATGTACGTACTCCTCATGAAAAACTGAGTCGAAAATGTCAGTAGCAAAATCTTGAGGGATCAATAGTTTTCAAATAGTAAGCCTTTGAAACCTTCCAACCACAGGCCGTGAAGCTCGCGCTGTCAGGCGCGGCGCGACTAAGCGGCTGGCCGGTCGCTTTGACGAGTATCGCTAAACAGTATGGTACCGAACGAATATAAATCTGTGAAATCTTTATTAATATTTGTTGCTGTATTCTTAAATCGAGTCTAATTTAATTGACAAAAAGTAATATTAGTTGTAAATTCGATAAAACGTCATTTATATCAATAAAAAATATGTGTTTCTGAGATACGTTTTATGTATAAATAAATTAATAAATAAAATCAATAGTAATTAAATTATTTAATCAAATAATATTAAAAACATCAGTGGACAACATTTCCAAAACTTTTTTTCAAAAAGTTTTGTCACAAACAGTATTAGAAAACATTTACATTTGAAATTCGCATTTGATGTAAATAAATATTTCATATTTAGCAAATGAAATGAACAAAATTCCGAATTATGATATAAGAGAAAAAAAAAGTAATACTATGAAGGAATCGACGTAAGTAAATAATAAGTATTATTATTACAAATTACATTTTGAATAATATTTTAGAAACTTTTACAGTAGGTGTTCGAAATGGCCACCACCCATTTCAATACAAAGCTGAGCACGTTTAATTCGGAATTTCGTTCATTTCATTTCCTAAATATGAAATATTTATTTACATCAAATGCGAATTTCAAATGTAAATGTTTTCTACTGTTTGTGACAGAACTTTAAAAAAAAAAGTTTTGGAAATGTTGTTCACTAATGTTTTTAATATTATTTGATTAAATAATTTAATTAATATTGATTTTATTTATTAATTTATTTATACATAAAACGTATTTCAGAAACACATATTTTTTATTGATATAAATGACGTTTTATCGAATTTACAACTGATATTACTTTTTGTCAATTAAATTGGACTCAATTTAAGAATACAGCAACAAATATTAATTTCACAGATTTATACTCGTTCGGTATACATTAAATGTGTATACATACCGTTTAGCGATACTCGTCAAAGCGACCGACCAGCTGCTTAGTTGCGTCGCGCCTGACAGCGCGAGCTTCACGGCCTGTGGTTGGAAGGTTTCAAAGGCTTACTATTTGAAAACTATTGATCCCTCAAGATTTTGCTACTGACATTTTCGACTCAGTTTTTCATGAGGAGTACGTACATGCCGGCTCCTCCGATTAATCTGGAACACCCTGTATATTCATAAACATCAAGTGTTTCTGGATCATCATGAAATATTAGGTTGTGTACGATCTTCGAAGTCAAGCAACTATCGATGGCGGCTGACAATTGGATGGGTGACCATTTTTCTGATCGCAGAAGTTAAGCAATGTGACTATGATTTGGGTGACCGTGCTTGCTAAGTAATCGCAATATCAATAACTGTTTAGAGAAACAACGTAAATTTAACATTTTTTACATCATAATTATGTTATTTTAACATTTTCACAATGTTATTTATACATTTTTGCAATATTAAAAATATATATTTGTAATGACATTGCAAATGTTATTTCAACATTACCGAAACCTCCAAATCTAAGCCAAAATATGTTCATAATGATATTTTATACAACGTTAAAAATTACATATTTGGAAACGTTACTATATTAGTGAATATTGTTATAATAACGTTGCAGCAATGATTTTATAGTTACTGGGTAATGTTTTAAGAAAACCAAATTGCAAAATCTGGCTCTTTAGAAACTTTTGTAACTTAAAATTAAATAAAAATAAATTTAAAAATCTGATAGCTAAATATTTTTTCTAAGACAAAATATGACAAAGTATATCCCGATAGGAAAAGATTTATAAAATTGTATGACAAAATATTGTAAAAGATTTTATAATCGGTCATTATAAGAGTATAGTTGAGAAAATAGATGTAGAAACATTAACCTTTTATAAAACATTAATAAATGTTTGCGCAATTAAATTTTTAAATATATTGGCATAACAATAGCAATATGGCGAGTCATCTTAACAGCACATTTGCAAAATTAAATTTAGAAATAAATTGTGCAATAATTGAGAAAAATATTTCAGTCTATAACATGTTTAAAACATTTAGAAATAATTGTGCACAAAAGACTCAAATTATTCCCCAATTATTCCTAAATTATGATAAAACATGGAATGTGTAATATTGCACGTTTCAATATTTGTGCATTATAATGTAGGAATGATTTAAGAGTTTCTGACCGCTATTACTATCAATGAGATACTTAACTCTCTAATGGACGCAACTAATCTGTCAGACAAAGTGCCTCTTTCAATTTTTATTAAATGTTTAATGAATAAGCGATATTTGTTAAACTCATTGTAATATCTTTTGATATTAATTTTGAATTAAATATTGAAATTAAATGTTGTAAATATTGCACATTATTATTGCTGCATTATATTGTGAATATATTGAAGATTATAATGTGATAATTTTAAATGTTGAAATAATTGCAAAATATTTATGTTTCAATATTTGTCTAATCTTTAACAAATATTATTTAAGAATTATATTCTGACAAAACTGTTGCGTTATGGCGAATCATCTTAGCACAATCTTTAATGCCATTATTGTGCAATGTTTGCAAAATCTTCCTATCGAGGTAAATATGGATCTGTTTTGTAGATAAAGATTAGTTGGTCGATTCTCCTGATCCTTAACCTTTAGACTGCCGGAAAATAGACATCAGATATCATTATAAAAAAGTTACACAAAAGTACACCTATATACTAAATACATGCTATGCAAAATTCGTGACAAGTCCCGCGCCACTATTGTGGCTTTGTCAGCAATCTTAAGAGAGCACATACATTTGGAGCTACAAAAAAGGCATTTTCATAAATTTTTTTCAGCGCTAAGAGACAAACTATAAAAATGGGACATTTGCATAATAAAGTACACCTTTTGTAATCTTCATACAAATTTTATTACAATGATTTTGTCGAAAAATCCCCCTCCTCTTCACCATCGTATATAATCAATGATACATGATTCCGCCGATATAATTTCTCTTTTAAATGTATGTTTTTGTATTGCTTGAGTATGTTTTCAAATTTATTGTATATGTGACTTTAAAAACATTTTGATTGCTTCTTATATCCCAAAATTTTAGAAAAATCTTTATTCCAACTTTTCATATAACATTTTGCAGAATTTTTTTCAGAATTGCCGCACATGAAGTGTAGAGTCTTGAACACTCTACAGTAGTCAATGTTGAATGGAAAACTTGTTAACATTTAGTTTAAAATAGGTATATAAGCATTGATAAAGAAGTTAAAAATTGGAAAGCATTAAAAAACAGAGAAAAGTAAAATAACTAAAATAACATGTTTCAGTAATATCAACTAAATAAATAAGTAATATCAGCTAAATAATAGCTAAAAGTTATAACAATTTAAAAACTAAAAGCTTTTTATAGATTTATTTTTTCAACAATAAAAACTTTAATCACGAATATTTGAATTGTGATTTTGAAACTAACTGGAAAGAATTAAACAACAAATAATTTAGTTTATAATGCATGCAGCATAATCACTTTTAGTTACATTTACCGTGTTTAAATAAAAAATTTTTAATAAGTGAATCTAGATAAACTTTTGCACAAATATATTTATTAAAGTTTTGCTAGTAGATATAAAAAACTTGATTTAATTTGTAATGCTATTTTCTAAGCAAATCTATAAATAAGTATTACAAAACACAATTTTACAAATCAAGAGAAAACTTAAAAGCTTAAATAACTAAACTAATTCTAACAATCAAATCTAAAAAGACAGATTATACACAAAGTCTGCTACTAGAAGAAGCTGATGCCAGAAAGGTGACAAATTTCAAACAGACTTTTTGATATGTGACAATGTCACAAACTGTTGCCAAAAATCTGATAGGACCTAACATTCTACACCAATAGACTGTGTCAATAGAAATAGAGTAGATCCTGCTGATGGGACCTGACAACAAATTAATGGCAGAAAACGAACAGGAAAATAGCAATCTGGTAGATTCAAAGCAGAATCTGATTAATTTCTGCTGATGTAAAATGTCAACAGATTTTGTCAACAAAATGTTAATAGAATAGAACCTGATGAGTTCAGTCTACTAACATTTTCATCTATTGCCAGTCTATTGACATTCTGCCAACATTTTGTTGACTGGAAATAAAAGAATCATGCTTAACTTTTACACAGATAATTAAATTTAATACTAAAACAATCTATAAATTTTATAGGTACCCAGATAACACAGTGTCTTCTTAAAGAATTCATAAAGTAGTCTTCCTTTCTAAACAGTAATTCCTGAGGAATTCATAGAAGAATATTTTAAGAATAACGTAGGAAGTTACATGCACCATGATTCGAATTCCTCAGGACTTCTTAAAGTATTCATATAGAATTATTTGTTAGAATTCCTCAGAACTTCTTAAAGTATTCATATGGAATTACTTGTTGGAATTTCTCAGAACTTCTTAAAGTATTCATTAAGACTTCTCCAAGTAGATATCTCAAACGGAATTAAAAAATTTATTTTCAAGATTTCTGATAAATGTTCCAATTTTTATAATATTGGAACGTTTCTCAGAAAAATTTAAAAAATAAAAAATTCTGATTAATTTTGTAAGAGGAAGAAGATTATACCATGTTTCAGCCAAGCCATAGTCGTACCTGTTAAAGCATGTTTAATTTCTGTACCTGAAAAAACGGTCACCCATCCAAGTATTAACCATCGCCAACGTTGCTTGCCTTCGAAGACCGTACACATCCTAACGCCCCGTGATGATCCATGAACACTTCTTGTTTATGCATACATATTTGTTAATATATTGTTTTGTTAATTATATATAGCGCATTTCGTGTATAAAAGTATAAATTAGCGTTTATTAAGCAATATATAATTATAAAAATGTAATTGAGATTATCCAAACACTCGAGTAATTTCTGATGAATACTCAAAGTATTCCAAATAATAAATCGCGAGATATTCATTGCAATGAACTCTTAAGGAATACTTCAATGTGAACTCATTGGGGCTAATTCCTCAAGAATTCTTTATGTATTCATTTTTCTACTTCTCCAAGTATTCATTAAAATGACTTCTTTAGCAATTTCTGTTCATCTCTGTGTTATCTGGGTAATTTACCTACCAGATAAGCATGTGACTATCTTCATTTCTTTTCTTAAATAAATAAAGACAAACATATATTTATCTGATAGGTAAATTTATCAAGAAGTTGGAACAATCGACCCTTAGTCTCGTCGATGTCATATACGTGCACATTTGAAACTCGCACACTTTTTGTATGCACTTGTGGCCAAGGAGTGTCCGCTACGCATGTTCATATCGCTACATTTTGCCAGTATGACAGATATCCTAACCTGAATATTCGCCAACTTTAACAATTAATATCTCGCTTTACGAGGCAGAGCAACGCTTTTTTTCTGCTAGATTCTTTCATTTCGTGCAAAAACACTTCGAATAAGCACAATGTTATCGATTTTTAAAGATAAGTCCCTAAACTGAATAATTACCAAACTACATATATTTATATAAAATTTTAATGGATCCCTAAGTAATAGAGCCACTGCACAAACTTCTGCATAACACGAAATGCATAATGCATAAGAGAATTAACCAGAGGTCTTTTTTCTATCCTGGGTAGGAAAATAGACGACTCTGACTGATTGATTCTCTTATGCGTCAAGCACTATGCGTTATGCAAAAGTCTGTACGGGAACCCATACTCTTAATGCAGGTCATAATATTTCATCAGGAGATACAAGATTCACTTTGAAATATATACATATATTTTGTGTGGTGTGTGTGTGTAAACACATTCATACTTCCATGATAAGTTGGTTATAATAACGGCGTTGACGAGAACTGTAATGATCGGATGTAGGACTGATGATCCTGAAACACAGAGCACTAACGCGAAGCCGATGAAGGTCGCGACCCATTGTTTTGCACGAGGTTCTTCTATTTTGCGATAGAACGGTCCGATTGCTATGGAAAGCAACAGCAATAATACATAAACGATATCATTCCACATCGTTATCTGAATATAAAGGCGAGAGAGTAATCCTAAAACAAGCACCAATTACGACTGTTAAAAACTGATTTTAGTTACACACACACACACGCGCGCGCGCGCGCGCGCATACTCCCCTCTTTTGCATGAACAGTAGTATCAACCATAGATAATATAAGATACTTAGGTCGGTTTTTATAATCGAGCCTTAGGGGCCATCTACAATGGAGAGTCGTAGACCGTAGCAGATTCGCTCACACTTGACCGAAAGTAAATGTTTTTTAAAATAATTGCTATGTGTAATTGTTTGTATTTCGTATGAAGAGGTTTAAAGTGTAATTAAAAAGGTTTGTGAGTCATTTGTTTATTTATAATTAATTAATTATTTTTCCACCCGACTTAGGGATCCTTTTCATGGGCGACAAAATCGCGGCGATTAAGTTTTAAATTCAGCGACTGTCGCGCGCGCGATTTTTGGAGCGTTAAATAAATTCTAACCTAAAATGGAGTAGATTTCGCATAGACATAGGTCTAGTTTCCACCGTAGTTTTCAATCCGATCATAGAGCTTGTATTAATGGAGAGACCATTGCTATATGCCGGAGTCCGCGCAGGGAGAATCGACAGAGAAATGAATATATTCTCATATATTCTGTCTCTTTTCGTGTTGGACACCCCCATCACTCCGTTTTCTAGAAGGAAAGAAGCGCCGCACATACGAGCAGTACGACAGGTACGAGCCTAATACTTACTTGGTGTCTATTTGGGCCTTGGGCTGTTACAATTAGAACAATTTTTACATACGAAAGTAATACTGTGCATTCATTGATTGGCATGCATCTTTTAGATTTTAAATTATGTACCACTTAATGACGCACAGTGTTATCTTTGTAAGCAATTTTTTTTTCGTACGAGTTCGAGAATCGGGCCTCAGATTGTATAGTTACAAACCTGTTCCCACACAAAAAAAGATAGAATATATCCACCTCTCCGTCGATTCTCCCCGCGCGCGTCGCGATGCATCAAGGCCCCTCCATTAATACAAGCTCTATGGCCGGAATTCATAGGGTGCGTTCCGAAATCTACTGCCAGTACTGACAGTACTGTTTTTTCGTTCCGAAATCGTTTTCAGCGTGCTGTCAGCAACTGTAAATTACTATCTATTCTACAAAAATAGACCCTAGGGAATTACTGACTTCCGGCTAATTTTACACATTGTCCGGAGGTAGTGCAAATTCAGTAAAGCATATGGCCGCCGTCCGCCGTACATTAATGTGTATAATTAAAATTGACGAGATTGTTAAAAAATTAATTGTAACAATGGAAACTGTTCGATACGAACTTATTGATGGCGACAATAACATTTATGAAGTGTTTCTGAAAATCACGCGATGATTATATCACACAATATTTTGTTCAATAATGAAATAATAGAGAAATTCTATTTTTTTATTATAATTCCTACCTAAAATGTGCTTTGAATCCTTCATCCGAAAGTAAAGCAATAACATTTTCAATATAATTTTTTATGCGTGGCCTTAATTCCAATGGTCTACGCTTAGTAATCATGTTTAAGACATTTAGAATTTCTTCCTCATCGTCTGATGAACTGTCACTGTCACTATTAATAACATTCACAATACCTTGCACTGCAATTATAATTGCATTGACATTTGCCATAATTAGATTGTATAAAGTTAGGTTTTTATGATGGCATCAACAGTTGCTGGTTTGACTGTAAACGCATTCCGTTTTTTAGTGTTGCCAGTATTCACTGGCGTTTCGGAACAGCTCAAACCCAGTAACTTCAGTAGCAGTACTGTCAGTACTGTCAGTAGATTTCGGAACGCACCCATAGTCGAATCTTATTCAAGTTCCAGCTTAAGCACGATCTTGAGACGTCAATGCTGTTATTTCATTGGTTAAGTAAGTCTCAAGTCGGCTCGAAGCTAGACTTAAGACAATGCTTGAGCTTAAGATCGGTCTATGAATCCCGTCCTATGAATCCCATCTTGTTCCGGTGCGAATCAAATTTAATGTCGGTTTCCACTGGAAGTCAAGTAGAAGTGAGAAAAATTGATATTTCAGTAGAACCAACTTAACTTAGCTTGTTGAATATTAACAAACATAATCTTTGAATAGCCTACATACACTAAAGTGTCAAAAAAACAAAAATTCCCAGTGAACACAGTAATATAGCAGCAGTGTAACAGCAATGTAACCGAATATAACAGGTTACGTTACTCTGAAATTACACGTAACTTACATGTAAGTTACAATTTCCGACTCAGCAATATAACATGTTATAATTACATGTTATTTAACCGTTACACAACAGTTACAAAGAAAAATAAAATAAAATAAAAATTTTATTTTTTAAAAATTATTTTTATCAACAGCACATACTACATTTAGAATAAAGTTTTATTAATTAATTAAATTTAAATTATGTAATTTTTTATTTTATTCTTACTTGCCGCTGCTGGGTTTGAACCCGAAACCTTAGGATGACGAACCTTCCCAGCGAGAAACGATAATGAATTCGACATCAATTCGACGTCGAATCGACATCGAAATGATGATTTCGATGTCGAATCGATGTCGATTCGATCTACTATTTCTCACTGGGTTGTACTCTACCTACTACGCCAATTTGACTCATCGATATGGGTACTTGTTATTGTCTACATATACTTATATGTTATAAACTGACGCAACTATATTATTTTTTATAAAAGCAATTAAATTTTGCAAAACATATTAAAAATAAATAGCATTAATTTAAATACTTATTAATTTCATTGTTAAATTTATCTTTTTCCATAACCTTAATAATTTGATGGAAATTGCGATCTATTTAGCACTAATCTTTGAAGCGTTCAAATGATTAATTAGATGGTTAACTATATAGATCGTAATTCTAAGAAAAATTGAATAATATACATTTATTATTCTGTTTTTGTTCAGCACATGCCATGATGAATTTCGATTTTGTGCATTTTTTGTGTGCAGTAATTGTAGACAAACCGTTATTTTTGAAAACATTATCTTTATAATAATTTTTTTTATTATCAAATAGATTTATCATTCAGGATGTTATAATGTTGTCTGATTTCTGAATCAACTACGACGCATCGTTCCGTAATAACATTGATACGAACGTGTTATGTTACGATTATACAATTTTTGTTGAATAACTGTAACGCCAAAACGATGTATAACAGCTATATCACTTGCGTATAACAAATATTACATAACAGGTTATTTCCATGTCATATAGCACCTACATATCACAAGAATAACAATGTTAAATTACTTGTAACTTTCATGTTATATTGCCGCTATAAAATGTGTTCACTGGGTTATATCTCGTTTATTTTCCATTTTGATTACTAAGGTTAGATTCCTTTTTGAGAAAATATAACCTAATAAAATAATTTAAGTAACTGTTATACTAAAAAGTAAAGGTTGGCACTATCTATTTCGATCTTGTTTCAACCGTTTCCACCGACTAAAGGACCCCGCACACATCTTATGGAAAAATGTTCTCGGTCAAATTGGCTGAAAGTGAGATATAATGTACTCCATGACGTGCTGATCAAATATGTCCATAGGACCAGCCCAGGTAGCAAGCCCACGTCATTTTGACGTCCCAAAATGGTCATATCTGGTCATATGTCGTCAAAATGACCATTTTTTTACATGACCTAAAATTGACGTCATGATGACGTCATTTCGAAGTCATATTTCAGTCATGATCTGACGATTATTTTCCCAAATAACACACATCCAAAATCGGGACATAAAGACGTCATTAAGATGTATTTTAGACACGGTCTAAAGCGGTATCTATACAATGAGATTTAAGGCGTAAGGCATAAGCATATTATACAGGGTGTTCCAGATTAACCGGAGGAGCCGGCATGTACGTATTCCTCATGAAAAACTGAGTCGAAAATGTCAGTAGCAAAATCTTGAGGGATCAATAGTTTTCAAATGGTAAGCCTTTGAAACTTTCCAACCACAGGCCATGAAGCTCGCGCTGTCAGGCGCGGCGCAACTAAGCGGCCGGCCGGTTGCTTTGACGAGTATCGCTAAACGGTGTAGTACCGAACGAATATAAATCTGTGAAATCTCTATTAATATCTGTTGCTGTATTCTTAAATCGAGTCCAATTTAATTGACAAAAAGTAATATCAGTTGTAAATTCGATAAAACGTCATTTATATCAATAAAAAATATGTGTTTCTGAAATACGTTTTATGTATAAATAAATTAATAAATAAAATCAATATTAATTAAATTATTTAATCAAATAATATTAAAAACATCAGTCGACAACATTTCCAAAACTTTTTTTCAAAAAGTTCTGTCACAAATAGAAAACATTTACATTTGAAATTCGCATTTGATGTAAATAAATATTTCATATTTAGGAAATAAAATGAACGAAATTCCGAAGTATGATATAAGAGGAAAAGGAAGTAATACTGTGAAGAAAAATCGACGTAAGTAAATAATAAATATTATTATTACAAATTACATTTTGAATAATATTTTAGAAACTTTTAGAGTAGATGTTCGAAATGGCCACCACCCATTTCAATACAAAGCTGAGCACGTCTAATCAAATTTTCTCTCGATCATTGTACCATTTCAGGCGTAATGGTTGCAAGCGCCTCATCAATTCGATCACTCTAAAAGTTTCTAAAATATTATTCAAAATGTAATTTGTAATAATAATACTTATTATTTACTTACGTTGATTTTCCTTCACAGTATTACTTCCTTTTTCTCTTATATCATAATTCGGAATTTCGTTCATTTCATTTCCTAAATATGAAATATTTATTTACATCAAATGCGAATTTCAAATGTAAATGTTTTTTGTTTGTGACAGAACTTTTTGAAAAAAAGTTTTGGAAATGTTGTCGACTGATGTTTTTAATATTATTTGATTAAATAATTTAATTAGTATTGATTTTATTTATTAATTTATTTATACATAAAACGTATTTCAGAAACACATATTTTTTATTGATATAAATGACGTTTTATCAAATTTACAACTGATATTACTTTTTGTCAATTAAATTGGACTCGATTTAGAATACAGCAACAAATATTAATAGAGATTTCACAGATTTATACTCGTTCGGTACCATACCGTTTAGCGATACTCGTCAAAGCGACCGGCCGGCCGCTTAGTTGCGCCGCGCCTGACAGCGCGAGCTTCACGGTCTGTGGTTGGAAGGTTTCAAAGGCTTACCATTTGAAAACTATTAATCCCTCAAGATTTTGCTACTGACATTTTCGACTCAATTTTTCATGAGGAATACATACATGCCGGCTCCTCCGGTTAATTTGGAACACCCTGTATAAGCATATTATATTCAACTTTAAGAGAACTTTTTTAAGAAAACATTTAGATTTTTTGGAAATGATGTCAAAATGGCCAAATTAACCATTTGAGCGCTTCAAAGTATTAGTGCTAAATAGATCGCAATTTCCATCAAATTATTAAGGTTATGGAAAAAGTTAAATTTAACAATGAAATTAATAAGTAAATAAGTTAATGCTATTTATTTTTAATATGTTTTGCAAAATTTAATTGCTTTTATAAAAAATAATATAATTGCGACAGTTTATAACATATAGGTATATGTAGACAATAACAAGTACCCATATCGATGATTCAAACTGGCGTAGCAGATAGAGTACAAGGTTTGTAATCCTAAGGTCCCGGGTTCAAAACCTACCACCGGCAATTAAGAATAAAATAAAATAATATAATTTAAATTTAATTAATTAATAAAAATTTGTCCCAAATTTAGTACATACTGTTGATAAGAATAATAAAAAAAAATTTTTATTTTATTTTTTAATCTCTAGTTGCATTTTAAAGATATCCGATTTAAGAAATCTTTTAGATATTAGTTTCATAATATCTTTCTGTTCTCAAAAAACGACGCATTGGTTAACATTCTGACATTATATGTTATCTTTTAGAAGTCTCTTTATGTTATCATTTTCAGAAACAGGATATCTTTTAGAGATCTTTTTGACAACATATTGTTTACGTCATTCTATGACGTCAGGAATTTGTGACATTCGACCGTCATTTTAACGTCATAAGGGCGTCATTTTGTGACGTCAAGAATAGTCAGTAAATGACCATTTTGGGACGTCAAAATAACGTGAGCTTGCTACCTGGGGTATATACACACTATAGTGTATATGTACTATACACTATACTACAGTACTATACACTACATGTATATGGTCATTTACTGACTATTCTTGACGTCACGAAATGACATCCTTATGACGTTAAAATGACGGTCGAATGTCACAAATTCCTGACGTCATGAAATGTACCGTATTTTGACGTCATGGAATGACGTGAACAATATGTAGTAAAAAAAATCTCTTAAATTACTGTTTCTGAATATAATAACATAAAGAGACTTCTAAAAGATAATATTATAATGTCAGAATGTTAACTAATGCGTCGTTTTTTGAGAAAAGAAAGATATCATGAAACTGATATCTAAAAGATTTCTTAAATCGGATATCTTTAATGCAAGTAGAGAAAAATAAAATAAAATAAAAATTTCATTTTTTTTTTAAATTATTTTTATCAACAGCACATACTAAATTTAGGACAAATTTTTATTAATTAATTAAATTTAAATTATATTATTTTATTTTATTCTTACTTGCCGCTGGTAGGTTTGAACCCGAGACCTTAGGATGACGAACCTTGTACTCTACATGCTACGCCAATTTGACTCATCGATATGAGTACTTTGTTATTGTCTACATATACCTACTCCTATAACCATTTCTGCTGTGACAAATGTTGGCAACAGATTCTGTTGCCAAAAAGGCGACAAATGAGAAACATATCTTGTCATTGCAAACACTATTAGTAGATATTCAGCAAATATTTAGCAACGTCTGTCATCAGAATACATGACAAAATAATAGTGAACTGCGGGCAGATTTATTGAAAGTATTGATAACAGATTGACGACAAACACCAAAGTGCAAACAATGTCAGCAAATTGCCTGTAGAAATGCAACAACATTTGTGTGTCAAAGTACGCGACAGATTGATACCAGAAATGCAGCAGATCTATCGAAATGTCAAATTGGCAATAAAAAGTGCGGCACCGTCGATAGGCGGCTTATTTTCTCGGGAGTAAAATGCAGTCAACTCGCTACATAAAGACCACTCGCAGCGCGAAGGTAAGCAAAAATTATCTTCCTTCGCTGCGCCTGCGGAAGAGTCCGATGTGGCGGAGGACCGCCACATTATACTTTTATGATACAGAACTGGTAGTATTTTCATTTTTTTGGAATGAGATTTAACTACAAAAAAATTTAATGAAATTAATTGCACCTAAAATAGATAATATACCTGCGATATAAAGGGAGAAAATAGATAGGTCAATTGAGGCCCCCCTATAGGAAATATTAGATGCTAAGGAGAGGGTTGGGTAAATTATTTAATCTGTTCCTACTCCTGAATTAATAAATCTTCCCAGGAGATTGCTTACATCGATTCTCAAATAAAATTATAACTGTGATGAAAGAAGAATTGAAAAGATTCGACAAATCTGTCGCCAATCTATCATCATTTATGAATACAGATCTGTTGCATATTTGGCGCAAATCTGCTGTGAGTTTACGTTGCAACATCTGTTCTCAATTTGCTGCGTGAATTTGTCATTGTATTGCTAGTGACAGGTCTGCTCTGGTGTTGCACCCAATTTGATATCAGGATTTGATAACAATTTTTGCTTGCAATTGGGGCGCACTCGACGACACAGTAAGCCATGGTTTTGGCAGCCTGATTCCGCAAGAAATTTATAGCAGTCTGCTGACAATTTGGTAGCAAATGGTTAGCTGGGTATATGTTATAAACTGACGCAATTATATTATTTTTTATAAAAGCAATTAAATTTTGCAAAACATATTAAAAATAAATAGCATTAATTTATTTACTTATTAATTTCATTGTTAAATTTATCTTTTTCCATAACCTTAATAATAAAGGATAACATTTTCAAGAAACTTAAATGAAATTCTTCAATGAGATATCTCAAAGACCGCTCTTAGTAGACGTCTCTGATATGTTACGTCCAGGGGACTTCACTTTTATTGCCCGCTGACCTTTTCAGAGATAAGCAAACCAAACGAAATTCTGAGACTTATCTGCGGTCAAGTGTCGCGAGAAAGAAAATTAAATAAATATCTCTGCACCGCGAGGGCGTCTGTTTCCCATAATCAGAGGAACCCAAGACATTAAAAGCCCATAAAATTTGGTGGGGGTTAGGCCCCGGCGAAGTTAAAATTCAAATATTTGCCCTTGACGGACTAAGGGCACTTACAGAATTCCTTTACGACCGCAGATAAGTGCCAGATGGAAAGTTAGATTACTCGAAAAGGGGCAAGGGCACATTTGGTTTTAAGAGTAAAAACACTTTTTATTTACGGGCGAAATGTTATCGAAAGAGAGCCAGACCACCTCAAATGTCAAAGGAACTATAAAATTTTCCTTTGGAAACCAGATGTGCCTGCCACCCCTGGGAAATGCGCGGGCCGGGAAACATAAAATTTCCTCTCCTTATTTAAGATAAGAGCATCAGAAAACCTCCTCCCACCTACCAGATTTGAAAATGTTAAGCGGAGGGAACCAACGAACCAATAGCCAAAAAGGCTAATGAACACCACCCCAAGACCAAACAACCACCCATCCAATGAAAACCTTAAAACTTAGTTCCCATGCATTCCCGCCAATTAACATCCCCGAAACACCCACACCTAAAATTTTACCTTTTGGGGAGAGTGCTATATAAATCTGCACTCCGAAAAATCAGACAGTTCCTGTCTCGGTTACTGTGCCAGTCGGTTTCACTGTCTCAGTCACTTAGTCACATAATAGCTTTCGTGATAGTTACCGCTGCTCCGATTTCGGATTGTCTGCTTCCTTTGACGAGTGAAGTGTCGAAAGTGCTAAAATCAAACTCTAGTGCAGAACTCGTAACTCAACTCAGCGAGTGCACCTTTTCTCTCCGAACTTCACCACTCCGCGGGCCCACCACCTTTGGACTCGGCCAGCCGACTTCAAATCCAACCTGTCCGGCGAGGATCGACCTAAGAAGGAGATTTTTGGATTCAATTCCCTCCTACACGCCGCTCATCAAGTAGTAGTCTCTTAATCTCAGCTGTTAACCCCCTCTCCCGGCTAACATACTGTTGTCACTTTAGTGGACAACTATCCCCAACGAAAACGATCTCGCCAATCCATAAGACGGGAGCGTCGGAAACGAGTCAGAGCAGCACGAGCCATCCTTGACCAGGTGTACCAAGAGTATCTAGAGGCGACGCGATCTCCTCCCCAAGGAGACTCATATCGAGTCCCTACTCCCCCTCCTACCCAAGGAGACTCATCTCGAGTCCCTACTCCCCCTCCTACCCAAGGAGACTCATCTCGAGTCCCTACTCCCCCTCCTACCCAAGGAGACTCATCTCGAGTCCCTACTCCCCCTGCGTATTCACCTGTAAGCTCACCAGAACCGGAAGAAATTCCACCCCCACCTCCCCCTACACCTTCTATAGAATTCTTAGACGAATTCGACCGAGTACCACCCAGGCCGCGCCATTATTATTATAATGGTACCCAAAACTCGTTGATAGAACTCTTAGAACAATTCCCAGTAAAGACAGATCTTTCTCTCCAAAACTATCGCGAATTTACCCTCACCCCAGAAGCAATAGACCCAGATGTTTTATTTAATGTAGTTTCTGCACTCGATCCCACAGATTTTATCCTCACCTTTACCCCTCATTACCATGATCCCTTCGCAGTCCCAGTAGATTTCTTTTACAATTTCTTTCCCCCTTCCTCAGTAATCATCCGAGAGATAATATGAAACTTCTAACTTCTTCCTCACCCGTCGATTCACCCCAAGAATTTGGTATTAATATATATATATATGTAACAAACTATTGTAAAATCCAAGAACTAGTATGTTTAAATCCATTGTAATCTTTATACACACATTATTATAATAACTACCGCACCAACATTAGCACTAACACATATATACATATATATACATATACAGGGTGATTCAAAATAACTATATGTCCTTGCATAGACGTATTCTTAGTAATATTCTGAGTCAACTTTTTCTTTTGCAAAAAATTATCCAGAGCTTAGATTTCTAGATATAATAAGAAATAGTTTACGTATCCTGAATCGGATACAAGAGGTAAGCAGGGGTGGCACAACTCACCGCTGCTCGCAGGCACCACGAGCACCGCGAGGCATCTGCTGCGCTCAATAATCGATAATCATCTCAATTATCTTTAACGATGGTATTAAGTATTTTGAATCACCCGAATATTATGTAATAAAGGAAGAAATGAATAGGTGACAAAGAGAGAGAGAGAGAGAGAGAGAGAGGGAGGAGAGAGAGGAGGGAGAGAACTTGTTTGAACCTGTTTACGCACGTACCATCCTGCAATCAATTGATTGTTCTCACGATCCATCCTTTAGTTTATCGGATTAAAAGTCTTTTTTTCTTTCTTCTTACATTTTATCACTTACACTCATTTACACACACACACACAAACACACTGTTCACTCACTTAACCGAATTTATTTACACATCAAAAAAATAGTACGAAACATTTAACTATTAAACATTACTAATCACTCGGCGCGTCAAAATTATTCGAAGAAAGAAACGCATATTTACTCGACGAACACACAACGCGTGTTTACTAGTTACTCGATGTCAGCTGACATCGAGCTCAGCTAAGCAAGCAGACAACTGACTTTATTGGTTATTGTGTGGTAACACTGTCGAATATGTGTCTGGAAACGCGGCAACTTAAAAATAAAAATATTGATTAATATGATTTACTATTATAATTTGTTGAAGAATATGTTGGAAATGCATACACGGAGACCCGGAGAGCAAAAAATTTGACATTCTAGCAATCAATTCGAATATTCTACGTAATTATTTAGATGATAGAAAATTAATTTTAAATCTGTATTAAAGATCTGTGTTAAAGATAATTGAGATGATTATCGATTATTGAGCGCAGCAGACGCCTCGCAGTGCTCGTGGTGCCCGCGAGCAGCGGTGAGTTGTGCCACCCCTGCTTACCTCTTGTATCCGATTCAGGATACGTAAACTATTTCTTATTATATCTAGAAATCTAAGCTCTGGATAATTTTTTGCGAAAGAAAAAATTGACTTAGAATATTACTAAGAATACGTCTATGTAAGGACATATAGTTATTTTGAATCACCCTGTATATAGATAAATAGCAAGTATTAGTATTACCAACAATGTATTCCATTAGGAATTAAGTATACATAATTAAAACAATAGTAAATATCAACCTCAGTTTTTTTTTTCTGTATGAAACCACCAACATTAGAATAAATATGATTATAAGTTAAATCTCTTGATTTATTTATTAGTCGACCTACCCCCATTCCCCAACTAAAGACTGTATCGGGTCCGATCCCGAGTTAAAACAATTAAATTTGTTGACTCGAAAGCAGGACCAACAGACGCACAGCCGAGAGATAGGGGTTATAGTGAGCCTACCGGCACACTGACCCACATTTCTGGCAATAAAGAGTGCGTTTGCCCCTAAGGCACTTGTCTTTTCCTCGAGCCTGTGCCTTCGGGAGTCGTGTCATGTTGCGTCCTTCCTTCTTTATCTACCATACCCAACCAACCTTCCGATCCTAGTCAAAACCCCATAAACCTGGATGTAACAGATAAATGTTACCATTTTGACATCATTTCCAAGATATCTAAATGTTTTCTTAAAAAAGTTCTCTTAAAGTTAAATATAATATGCTTATATAATATGCTTATGCCTCACGCCTTAAATCTCATTGTAGACACTGCTTTAGACCGTGTCTAAAATACGTCTTAATGACGTCTTTATGTCCCGATTTTGGATGCGTGCTGTCTGGGAAAATAATCGTCAGATCATGACTGAAATATGACTACGAAATGACGTCACATCATGACGTCAATTTTAGGCCATGTAAAAAAATGGTCATTTTGACGACATATGACCAGATATGACCATTTTGGGACGTCAAAATGACGTGGGCTTGCTACCTGGGACATGTATACATGTATATAAGCTGCGTTCGAAAATAGCTTTAGCTGATGGGAAAAAAGTTAAGAATCGAGAGTAAAATGAGCGCAGTCAATCACGTTTCCATGGATTTACATCTGGTTCTACGCCATACTAGGAGCGAATTAATGCATCGGTGGAAACTAGACCATAGTAAGTATAGACCAAGCATTCCACTGTATAAGCGTGATGCATACAATATAAGAAGACCTTCTTTCTCTTTTTAATGCCGGAGAAGTGGGGAGCACTTCTCCACATCTCTTCGCGTCGATTCATTATTTCCCCTGTCAGGCTCTCCCTACTACGATGATGTCAGAGAGAGAAAGAAACTCTTCTCACATCTTTTCTCTTTCTTTTCGTATGCATCACGCTTATACAACAAATGCTTGGTCTATACTCATAGCGTTTTCGATTGGAAAAAAGTTAATGCGCACCAGGGGCTCGATTCTTGAATTTATTCGCAAGAAAACGTATGCGCAAATACCCGCTCTAACAGAAAAGTTGCAAGTTTATTGGTTAAAAGCCATACGACCCAGTGAACACATTTTATAGCGGCAATATAACATGGAAGTTACAAGTAATTTAACATTGTTATTCTTGTGATATGTAGGTGCTATATGACATGGAAATAACCTGTTACGTAATATTTGTTATACGCAAGTGATATAGCTGTTATACATCGTTTTGGCGTTACAGTTATTCAACAAAAATTGTATAATCGTAACACGTTCGTATCAATGTTATTACGGAACGATGCGTCGTAGTTGACTCAGAAATCAGACAACATTATAACATCCTGAATGATAGATCTATTTGATAATAAAAAAAATTATTATAAAGATGTTTTCAAAAATAACGGTTTGTCTACAATTACTGCGCACAAAAAATGCACAAAATCGAAATTCATCATGTGCTAAACAAAAACAGAATAATAAATGTATACTATTCAATTTTTTCTTAGAATTACGATCTATATAGTTAACCATCTAATTAATCATTTGAACGCTTTAAAGATTAATGCTAAATAGATCGCAATTTCCATCAAATTATTAAGGTTATGGAAAAAGATAAATTTAACAATGAAACTAATAAGTAAATAAATTAATGCTATTTATTTTTAATATGTTTTGCAAAATTTAATTGCTTTTATAAAAAATAATATAGTTGCGTCAGTTTATAACATATAAGTATATGTAGACAATAACAAGTACCCATATCGATGAGTCAAATTGGCGTAGCAGGTAGAGTAAAAGGTTCATCATCCTAAGGTCCCGGGTTCAAACCTAGCAGCGGCAAGTAAGAATAAAATAAAAAATTACATAATTTAAATTTAATTAATTAATAAAAATTTATTCTAAATGTAGTATGTGCTGTTGATAAAAATAATTTTAAAAAAATAAAATTTTTATTTTATTTTATTTTTCTTTGTAACTGTTGTGTAACGGTTAGATAACATGTAATTATAACATGTTATATTGCTGAGTCGGAAATTGTAACTTACATGTAAGTTACGTGTAATTTCAGAGTAACGTAACCTGTTATATTCGGTTACATTGCTGTTACACTGCTGCTATATTACTATGTTCACTGGGGATAGTTAATAAATTTTCAACTTTTCTGTAAGAACAGAATTTGCGAATACGTTTCTCTTGCAAATGAATTCAAGAATCGAGCCCCAGTGCGCACTCAGTTCACACCAACACTGGACAAGTTCCATGGATTGCACTGAATAGTGCAAGTACAAAAGAACACGCCGAAATTTTCAGTGCCAATTATATTTTAAATAAAGTATAGGTTATATACTTATATGGAAAGATGTAACACTTACAATATCATTATCCATTTGTTTCACATATGCCACATAATTTGGGGAGCGTCCCAGATGCGCACAGTAATAAACGGACACAGCAAGCTGAGTGAAACGGACACAGTAACAAACGG
Organism: Monomorium pharaonis; assembly: GCF_013373865.1. NCBI lineage: Eukaryota > Metazoa > Arthropoda > Insecta > Hymenoptera > Formicidae > Monomorium > Monomorium pharaonis. Next base: position 19,284,095 of record NC_050471.1, read on the forward strand.
ACACAGACCAAACGGACACAGTAATAAACGGACACAGTAACAAACAGACACAGTAACAAACGGACACAGTAATAAACGGACACAGACTAAATGCGCACAGAGCGAAACGGACACAGTGCGAAACGGACACAGTAACAAACGGACACAGACCAAATGCGCACAGAGCGAAACGGACACAGTGCGAAACGGACACAGACCAAATGCGCACGGACCAAATGCACACGGACCAAATGCGCACACTGCACATGCGCACACTGCACGTGCGCACGAACCAAATGCAATTCATGTACATTGCAAGCAGAGTAAAGTCCACATAGGTTAGCGACTTGGACGGGGTGGGTGCGGAAGGGGGGCCGAAGGCCCCCCTTGCACCCTCCCCCGTGTGTGTGTGTGTGTGTGTGTGTGTGTGTGTGTGTGTGTGTGTGTGCGTGCGTGCAAAGCATTCACTGCATCACATGGGTTTGCAACTTTCCGTGTATGCATTTGGTTTGTGCGCATGTGCAGTGTGCGCATTTGGTCTGTGTCCGTTTCGCACTGTGTCCGTTTGTTACTGTGTCCATTTTGCACTGTGTCCGTTTATTACTGTGTCCGTTTGGTCTGTGTCCGTTTGTTACTGTGTCCGTTTCACTCAGCTTGCTGTGTCCGTTTATTACTGTGCGCATCTGGGACTCACTCATAATTTGTGGTTTTTTGAATTATTATTCTAATTCTGAGAGTTGTAATTATTTCTTCTTCCTCGCATGAACTTGAAGAAGATTCCAAAAATATCTCCAAAATATTAAAAAGAGCCAAATCCGAATTGCTCATTTTGTCGAATTTGAAACAACCCAGGTAGCAAGGTGTCGTCATTTTTTGGTCATTTTATGACGAAGCAGACGTCACTAATTGACGTCTTAATGACATTAAAATGACGGTTTAATGTCACAGACCGTTGACGTCACAATAAAGACGACATTTTAACGTCATTTTTATGACTATCCCAGGTAGTAAAAGTCGCCGTTATTTTGACGTTTTAGAAAATATTTCGGGTATATGTTCTACATATGTAGTACTTGCATTGTGAAAATATTGAAATAACATAATTATAATCTAAAAAAAAATTTACGTTGTTTCTAAACAAGCATCGTTACCCACCACATCATGGTCACATCTAGGATTGCCTAACTTCCGCGGTCACCTATCCAATTCTGAACCGCCGTCGACGTTGCTTGATTTCGAAGATCGTACGCAACCTAGCACTTCGTGATGATCCCTAAACACTTGATGCTCATGAATACATATATATTTGTTATAGATCAGTTCAATAGATGTTAGAAACATGAAACTTGTAGTTAACTAATATTTTTATAAATAAATATAAATTTACAGTTTTTTTCCCGATTTTTACATATGCGAAATAACATGTGAAATAACTTATAAAAATTTTTGCTGTTTTTTTAATAAAACTAAATTATACTCTAGACAACACGCAATATTTATAAAATATTTATAAAATATCAATTAACGGACGTTATTAATTAGTCAAGCATATGACGTCGGAAATACGTTGTAGAATGGATAAATGACTGACGTAATTAATAGGTGAAAAAATGACGTTACTATTACGTCTTAATTTGGTAACATGACGTCCGCGAAATAACGAATTATTGACGTCCAGTGGACGTCACCTTGCTGGGAAAACATTCAAAACGATGCACTACATGGTGTCTGCATACATCCAATGCATTGAACTGGCACCGTCAAAATATCTCGTGCCACTTAGTGCGCACTGAGTGCGCACTACGCAAGTGTCGTGCGGTCAAACGAACACGTGACACTAGCCAAGTGCGCATTGGCACTGCCAATCGAACACGCTCCTGACACTGAGTGCAGCCAGTGCATCTCAATCGAAAACGCTATTACTATGTTTATGGAATTTCGGAAGATAATTATTTACAGTAGTTATTACAAAAGAAATATCAAGAGTGATTATTACAGCGCAAATTATTTATGAATATGAAGAAATATTAAGGAAAAGAAAAATTGCTGCAGTTGTGGCTCTTTTCGTAAATGAAAAGTTACAAGAAAAAAAGATTTTGCGTGGCTTTAATTTTAAAAGAAAGAGAAGAGCATGGTTTTCATCATGCTCTTTTTCCAATTTTGCAACTTAAAGATCTTCGCTTTCATAACTATTTAAGGATGTCAGCTACGTAGTTAGAAAAACTAATAAATTTCCCACCAAACACCAAGTTACATGTAACGTACCTGTTAGTTGTAATTTCCCACTCAACAATGTAATTGTAATATAACACGTGTGTTATATTGCAATTATATTATTGAGTAAAAAATTACAACTAACTAAAGACCTATAATCAAAGATTCGCCAATGGCGAACACAATTTTGATTGGTCACTTGAGTCACATGGTTTATCCGCCATTGCGTACCCACGCTGGGCGAGGAAGAGGGGAGAGTGCTCTGTGTTGAGCAGTATAGGTTAAAAGAATATGTTTCAGAAATTATAAGGTAATTCAATCTCTGCACTCTCGAGGGTCACTATATTTTGACGATACACTCAGGAAGAACAAGAAAAATTAAATTTGCATCTGTTATATGGCTGCGTACAACTTGGAGCAGGCTCGCATTGTTTACTATCTCCACTACTCCAGATCCAGACCCCAGCCCCCGGCCCCAGCCCCCATCCAGTCTCCGTATGGGTACAAGATGGTGGATAGCAGTGGATAGCATGGTGGGGGGCCATTGGCGCATCTTTGATTATAGGTCTTTACAACTAACAAGCACGTTACATGTAACTTTGTGTTTGCTGGATTTAGTTGGTCATAATTTACAAAAAAAATTGTTATAAGAAATCCAATAGGAGTTACAAATTTATTTATTTATTTATTTATTTAGTTACAATTTTATTCGTTAACATATAGTTGAGATTGATATTTTAGCATATTATATACATATATGTTTATAAACATTGTATTTTTTGATATTTTACTTGAATGTCTACTAAACATTAAAATACTCACTTCTGACATTACGTTTTTCTTCATATTATTAATAATTAATCACCAATTTTAATAAAATATTAAAAAAGTTGAGTCGATTTTAACACTCAGCGATATCGCTTGTAATTAAAAAATTTTTAATCCGATTGCGGTGACAAGACATCATGTGACACAAATCGCCGCGACAGAGCGATTAACGAAATTGCGGCCTTATGGCTCTCGCACACTAGACGCGATAAGCGACGAGCGATGAGCGATATCCAATGAGAGCTCTACATTTTCGAACATTTCATCGCCATGTTGGAAAAAGCAGAACTTTTATTGGATATCGCTTATCGCTCGTCGCTTATCGCGTCTAGTGTGCCAGAGCCATTAAAACTCCAGCAGACCAGCGCGATGTCCAATGAGTGACCGCCTTTCCGCTTATCTCTGCTCATTGGATATCGCGCGTCGCACGCGACGGAAATCGCGCTGGTGTGCCAGAGTCCTTAAGCCTTGTTCGTTTTGTCTGTTCTGGATCTACTCGGAGCAAACCCAACCACAGACTTCTATAATATACTAGACTGCTAGGCTCGTTATATATTCTCCATTTAGGCCGGTATTCATAGTCAAATCTTATTTCAAGATCGTCTCAAGCAATGTCTTAAGATGCTAATACGACTCTGTGATTGGCTGATGGCATCTTAAGACAGTACTTAAGATGATCTTAAATATAAGATCCGACTATGAATACCGGCCATAGTGTGTACCCGAAAAGTATGTACAAATAGGAGCTCATAGGCGGCAGACTGAATTACCGATTGGAATGTGGCTAATATTTTATAGTCCTACGACTATGGATTACTAGAGGAGTGAGTGAGATGTATGATACAATATATACATATATTATGTGATTATGAGAGCGTTCTCCTTGGACGCTTATGCGTACTTATGCGTTAAACGTATCATTCTTTTGCTCTTGTAATATAAAAGAAAAAGATAAAATGACAATAACCAAGGTATGTGATAAAAGGCTGCCCAAATATATATAAAAAAGCGGTATACATTTCTTTTCGTTTAAGTATTAAAACTAAAGGACAAATGATATAACCTCATTTTAAGAGCATTTTTGTATAAAATAACCTAATATTAATGATATTTATTAGTATTATTAAGTATCATTCTTTAAATATATATATATTGTGAGCGTTAGGTTGGTAGTCCGGGAGTGAGCTAGGTTGGTAATGCGAGAGTTAGGTTGGGGGAAGAACGGCAGTAGGAAAAGAATAGGCGGCGAGACAAGAAGTAAATAAAGCATGTGCGAGTAAATGTATTACGAGAAATTTAATTGTCCAATAATCCCTCACAAAATCAGAAGTGGGATTCGAGATCCGGGATTTGGAATTCGATTCTCTCGGGCATCTCGAGTGGCAAGGCACGACAAGAACGGACATCGTTTGGTGGCGATTGTCGCGGATGTTGTGCGCTGACGAATGGCCGGCGTAGTTTGGTGACGAGCGGCGGCATATCGTTCGGTGACGATTACCAGTGATATCGTTCGGTGACGATTCACTGGCATAGTGTGATTGCGAGCAGCGGCATATCGTTCGGTGACGATTGCTACAGATTCGCTCTTCGCCATTGATTGAAGTGGCGATTGCGCGTAAGATTGCGCAGATCTCGTTCGGTGGCGAGTGTGCAACAGATATCGTTCGGTGACGATTACGAGAGACATTATAGAGAGTGTCAAGAGTGGTGCATTGCTCGGTGGCATTGCTAAAAGACAGTTACGACACGAGAAGAGCGCAAGAAAGGACGACGTAGTGGAAACGCGGTCGGCCATATTGGAAGATTTTGGCGCGAAAAGTGGTAGTGTGGCCATTGTGCATGCCGGAAGACGGAACGGCGGCCATATTGCCATCGAGGTCGTGAGGATACACCCGCCATAAGAGGACGCTGGCTGGCGGTATCGATACGCAGGTGGCGTCAGAGTGTCGATCGATATATCGATAAAGCGCAGTGCAGAGACATTAACCTAAACCTAAGCAGAGGAATGGAGAAGAATCTAGCGCAGTTAAAAGTGGCCGAACTGAAGGAACGGTTAGTAGCGCTAGGATTGTCGACCACAGGTACGAAAACGGAACTAGTGAGCAGATTGTGCGCCGCGGATCCGTCAGGAGAGTATATCGGGAATTTCCAGATGGAAGAAGAATCGCCGGAAGCGGCATCAGGAGCTGCGGAGCCCATGAGAAGTGCATGGGGGATGGAGGAATTGGTACGAGAGGTTGCCTTGTTAAAAAGAGAGAGAGAAGTAATGGAGCGAGAGCGGAGATTACTGGAGAGAGAAAATGAGCTGCTGAGAGGCTCGCCAAGTTCAACGGCAAGTTTACAGCAAGCACCTCACAAAATTGGTGTAAAATCTGTAATCGAATTGTTGTGCGATTTCGATGGAGTCAAGCCATTGTTCTGCAACTGGGAACGTCAAGTAAAGTTGTTATGTACGACCTATCAACTAGATGACAACGCGGCCAAAATTCTCATCGGTGCGAGAGTGAAAGGGAAAGCCTTGCAGTGGTTACACTCTTCACCGGAGCATATTGAGATGAGTGTGGAAGAGCTATTGAAGAAGATGACGGATATGTTTGACTTGCGGCCAAGTAAGATGGTGCTGCGTAAGGAGTTTGAGAGCAGAAAGTGGAAACCAGGTGAAACTTTTAGCGATTATTATCATGCTAAAATCGTGCTCGCAAATAATGTGCCTGTAGAAGAAACGGAACTCGTGGACTATATTATTGACGGCATTGCGGACACACAACTACAGAATCAAGCAAGAATACAGCGTTTCAAATCCAAAGCGGAGCTGCTAGCGGCATTCAAAAAAATTACTATTTCGGATTGGAAAAATCGGAGCGGACGGAACGTGCAGAACCAGAAGACAGGCAGTCGAACAACCACTCCAAGTTCGTCTGAGAAAACTGACAAAGACATCAGCAAGGGTCCACCAAAGATAGTCAGGTGTTACAACTGTGACAAGACAGGACACTGGGCCAAGGAATGTCAACTTCCAGCCAGAGAGAAAGGAGCGTGCTTCAGCTGTGGAGAAACAGGACATGTAGTAAAAGACTGTACTAAAGGTCAGGTGAACTATGTACATGAAATGTCGTCTCAGGAGGAAGAGTTTAAACAGCTGGTAACTTATAAGCTAAGTAACTCGAAAGTAAGTTACACATTTCAATTAGAAACGTTGATAGATACCGGGAGTCCAGTTACGTTTGTAAAAGCAAAACATTTACCTAGTCATTGCATTAATAAATTGAATATTGCCAGTGAGCTTTGCGGTATTAACAATAGTAAGTTAAATATACAAGGAAGTGTTAACGTGCACATTTGCTTTGATGGAGTAGAAAAGAAAGATTTAACTGTATATGTGGTTCCTAACGATACCATGAGAGTATCAGCTGTGCTAGGTAGAGATGTTTTAAAAATATTTGGGTTAAGTTTGACCAAACCGTCCCGTGTAAATTATAATACGGCTGTAGCTGAAATTTTAAATATTGAAATTAGCAATGATACGGACATTGTGAATAAGATGAATATAAGTTCGGAAATGCCGGTTGAATATCAGGAGAAATTAAAGGAAGAGTTTAGGCATAAGTATGTTGAAGCAGAGAGTCCGGTAGAGCCAAAAATTAAAACGGAGTTAAAACTTGTTCTTACCGATACTAAACCTTTCCATTACAATCCGCGTAGATTATCACAATATGAAAAGACAGAATTAAAGAAAATTTTGGATAATTTGTTGCAGAAAGGTATAATTAGAGAAAGTGAGTCCGAATATGCCTCTCCCATAGTTTTGGTTAAGAAAAAGAGCGGTGATCTTCGTATGTGCGTAGATTACAGGCATTTAAATAAAATCATTTTGCGGGAAAATCATCCAATACCAGTAATCGAAGAGCAAATAGAGATAGTTGGTAATAAATGCTATTTTAGTATCTTAGATCTGAAAGACGGTTTCTACCACATAAATATTGTAGAAGAATCGCGGAAGTTCACAGCATTTGTTACTCCGTTTGGAGTATTCGAGTTCACGAAAATGCCTTTCGGGTTGAAACCAGCTCCCCAAATATTTCAAAAGCATATATATAAGTCATTTAAGAAGCTAATAGAGAGTGGTGATGTAGGCGTGTATATGGATGATGTGATTGTAGCTACGGTAACAATAGAGGACCACATAAAGGTGTTGAGTCAAGTTTTTGAAATATTAAACGAAAATAACCTTGTACTCAGATTAGATAAGTGTAAGTTCTTATATACTAATGTAGATTATTTAGGTTATTCGGTATCTAGCGAAGGCGTAGGACCAACTAAAGCGGGCGTGCAAGGGGTAATAGATTTCCCCATACCGCGGGATATTCATAGAGTTCATTCCTTTGTCGGACTTTGTTCTTATTTCCGCAAATTTATAAAAGACTTTTCGGTTCGAGCGAAACCATTGTATGACCTATTAAAAAAGGATACTAGTTTTCAGATGGGAGAGCGAGAGTCGAAATCCTTCGAGGATTTAAAAGATGCGCTAGTCAAAGCTCCTGTATTGGCTGTGTTTAATGCAAAAGATAGTACGGAGTTGCATTGCGACGCCAGCTCTATAGGGTTTGGAGCGGTGTTATTACAAAAGAAAGCGGACCGTAAGTTGCATCCCATTTTCTATTTTTCAAAACGTACGACTAATACTGAGAGTAAGTATCACAGTTTCGAATTGGAAACTCTGGCTATCATTTATGCGCTGAGACGTTTTCGCAATTATTTGATTGGCGTAAAATTCAAGATAGTTTCAGATTGTAACGCGTTGAAGCTTACCCTAGATAAAAAAGATTTGAATCCTCGAATTGCCAGATGGGCATTGGAGTTGCAAGATTATGACTACACTATCGAACATCGCAGTGGAAATAAGATGAAGCACGTCGATGCTTTAAGTAGAATAACCGATGTTCTAGTAGTAGAAGACAATCCTTTCGAGTTTAACTTATCAGTTTGTCAAAGTCAAGATGCCACAATCAAGGAGTTGCGTGAACGTCTAGAGAAAAAGGAGGATCGCGACTTTGAATTAAGAAACGGTATTGTATATCGGAAGATGGGAGACAGCTTATTATTCTATGTTCCTGAAAATATGGAATCTAATGTAATATACAGATATCACGATAGCATGGGTCACTTAGGATTAGATAAAGTAAGAAGCATTATTAAGAGTAGCTATTGGTTTCCGAACATGAAGAGAAAGATAGAGAATCACGTCCAAAACTGTCTTAAATGCATAGCGTTTTCACCGAGTAGCGGTAGAGTAGAGGGGTTCTTGCATTGCATCCCAAAGGGAAATGTTCCTTTTGCAACAATACATATCGACCATTACGGTCCAGTGGATAAGCAACGTTTGTGTAAACAATACATATTTTTAGTAATTGATGCATTTACTAAATTTGTAAAGCTATATGCTACTAAGTCTACTACTAGTAAAGAAGTTATTGTCTGTCTTTCTCAATACTTTGCGTATTACAGCAAACCAAACGTTATCGTCTCGGACAGAGGAACAGCGTTCACCTCTGCTGAATTTACTGAATTTATTGAAAAACAAGAGATAAAGCATGTCAAAATAGCGACTGGCTCTCCTCGAGCTAATGGACAAATTGAACGCGTAAATCGCGTTGTGACTCCGATGTTGGCGAAGATCACTGATAGTTCCGTGGGTGACCACTGGTATAAAATGTTAGAAGAAGTTGAATACGCGCTAAATAACACAGTACATAAATCGACCAAAGAAATTCCTAGTAAATTGCTGTTTGGAGTTACGCAGCGTGGTAAAGTCACTGACTATATAAAAGAATATGTCGAAAACGATGTAAACGATAAAGATCTAGATTTAGGCAAAGTTCGGGATACTGCTGCAAAAGAGATTGAGACTAGTCAAAAGTATGCAAAAGATCACTTTGATCGCAAAAGAAAAAAGCCACATCAGTACGAAGTAGGAGATCGCGTAATGGTGCGAAATTTCGATAGTAAGGTAGGCGTGTCAAGAAAGCTGATTCCGAATTTTAAGGGTCCGTACGAGATATCAAAAAAATTGCGAAACGACCGATACGTGGTTAAAGATATAGAAGGACATCAGATAACTCAGAAACCGTACATGGGTACGTGGGAAGCGGCGAATCTGAGACCGTATGTGGTTTCTGCCTAAACAAAGTCCATTTGAAGAATAGTCATAAAACACGATCGAACCAAAGATACTCGTTTGTTTTTGTATTATTTAGTGTTAAGTATATTATACCACTGACATGTATTTTGAGTTATGGTTATGTATTTCAAATTGAATTATTATATATGTATTCGGGAAAGCCCGAGACGGGCTAGTGTCAGAATGGCCGAATTGTGAGCGTTAGGTTGGTAGTCCGGGAGTGAGCTAGGTTGGTAATGCGAGAGTTAGGTTGGGGGAAGAACGGCAGTAGGAAAAGAATAGGCGGCGAGACAAGAAGTAAATAAAGCATGTGCGAGTAAATGTATTACGAGAAATTTAATTGTCCAATAATCCCTCACAATATATAAACATTTTAAAAATGTCAACAAATTACTCGTAGCAACTATATGTGACATTTATTGGCACATATATATGTACATATACATTCCACTTGACGAACAATGTACATATATAGTAGATGACACATTCCGATCGATTATTCAGTCATGTACAACATGTACATTATATACTGGTACGCCTAGGGAATCAAGGTTAGCAGTCTAGTATATTATAGAAGTCTGTGAACCCAACGCACTCTAATAGGTTGATTCCGATGACGCCAACTTATTAGAGTGCGTTAGTCTGCTTGGGTTTGCTCCAAGTAGACCTAGAACAGACAAAACAAACAATACTTTACCCGGAATATATTAATTAAACAAAGTTATTATATGAAATCGTTTGAAGTTTGTATGAAAAGTTATGAAGTTTGATTAAAAAGGTTTGTGAGTGATCCGAATACATTTTATTTAATTCGTGGAAGTTAGCCAAAATTTACCGACAATATGTAACAGCATGAGCATGTGCAGCGGTCACATTTACATGCTCTTTAGCTGTAGCATGAGTCTTATGCTATCCCAGTGAACACGTTTTATAGCGGCAATATAACTGGAAGTTACATGTAATATAACATTGTTATTCTTGTGATATGTGCATTACCATGTGCACTACAAGACTACAACCCATATGCATTACAAACAAAGTAAAGTTCATATGTGTTTGCAGATTTCTAATACAGTGTGCATGGGTTAGTGACTTGGATGGGATGGGTACGGGAGGGGGAAGGCCCCCTTGTACCCCCCGCGCGCGTGCGTGCGTGCGTGCGTGCGTGCGTGCTCGCGATTCTCATTAAATACATATGCGTTTGAATTTTGTGCACTTTTTGCACCACTTGTGCTTATAGAGCAAAGGTTCGTTTTTTATTCCTGCACTGCTGCACTTGTGCAATGTTAGAATAAGACAAATATATTTTTTCTCATTCTAACTTATTGCACTAGTGCAGAGTGCAGGAATAAAAAACAAACCTTTGCTCTGTAGGCACAAGTGGTGCAAAAAGTGCACAAAATTCAAACGCATATGTATTTAATGAGAATCGCGAGCACGCACGCACGCACGCACGCGCGCGGGGGGTACAAGGGGGCCTTCCCCCTCCCGTACCCATCCCGTCCAAGTCACTAACCCATGCACACTGTATTAGAAATCTGCAAACACATATGAACTTTACTTTGTTTGTAATGCACATGGGTTGTAGTCTTGGGCTGCGTTCCGTTTCAACGTATGATGCGCATAATGCATTGTTCATCCTTGTTTAACGTTTGACAAACAACAAAGATGAACGATGCATCATGCGTATTATGCGTGAAACGGAACGCACCCTTGTAGTGCACATGGTAATGCACATATCACAAGAATAACAATGTTATATTACATGTAACTTCCAGTTATATTGCCGCTATAAAACGTGTTCACTGAGATAGCATAAGACCGTTGAACCAATCAGTTCCCAACATAAAGTCGCCATATTGATATACATAAGATGCTTATTGGCCTAGAGCTCTTATGCTATACATATGCAGATTATGCCATTTTGTGTGTGATGGCCCTAAGGAGCATGCAAATGTGACCGCTGCGCATGCTCATGCTGTTACATTATTGTCGGTAAATTTCGGCTAACTTCCACGAATTAAATAAAATGTATTTAGATCACTCACAAATCACAATGAGTTAAATAAAATGTATTTGGATCACTCACAAACCTTTTTAATCATACCTTTTCATACAAACTTCAAACGATTCCATATAATATATGACTTTGTTCAATTAATATCCCTGATGAAAATATTCTACTAAAAATCTCTTTCAATTGACCCATTTTATAGAAATTTATTAAATTCATTAAAATTCATTAAAACTCATTTAATTCATTAAAATTTTATAAAATTCAATAAAATTCATTAAATTCATTAAAATTCATTAAAACTTATTTATAAAATTCATTAAAATTCATTAAAACTCATTTAATTCATTAAAATTTTAAAAAATTCATTAAATTTATTTTATTGTTATTTAACAAAACAAATAAATTATATGAATCATAAAGAAACCTTAATAAATTTTAATAAATTTTAATTAAATTTAACAAATCTTATTAAATCTTAGTGAAAAGGTGTCAATTGAGAGAGATTTTCAGTAAAAATTTCTGTAATATATTTCCATTAGGGATATTCCGGCTAAGTGTCGGGTGGAAAAATAATTAATTAATTACAAATAAACGATCGAATGACTCACAAACTTTTTTAATTACACTGCAAATCTTTTCATACGAAATACAAACGGGATTACACCCCAATCAGAAAAACAATATTAAAAAAATGTTTTTAATAATATTTAAAAAACATTTCTAAAAACGTAAAAATAATGAGATAAGTTCCCCTTTTTAAATTAAAAAAACGTTTTTTTAAATGTTTGGACAATATTTTTTAACATTTAATAAGTATTTGTTTTAAAATTTAAGAAAATGTTTTTTTGACATTTGGTAAATGATTTTTTAAATATTTACTAAACATATTTACAACAAAAGCAAAAAAATGATTGCATTATTAAATAATTTTATAAATTTAACGTAACCTCATCAATCTAATAAATTTCTACGATAATTTTGTAAAGGGGAGAAGACTATGTTTCAACCAAGTCACAATATCTGTTAAAACATATTTAATTTCTACGCCTGAAAAAACGGTCACCCATCCAAGTGTCAACCACTCCCAACGTTGCTTGACTTCGAAGATCGTACGCATCCTAATGCTTCGTGATGATCCATGAATACTTTATGTTAACGCATACATATTTGGTATACATTATTTCAATAGATGTTGTCAGAAGGATGAAACATGTATAGTTAACTTATATTTTTATAAATAAATATAAAGTATGTGACGTTGCTTTCCCTCGGGAACGCCAGGTCCGAGGGGGCTACGCCCAATTAAACGGGAATCTCTGTATATGCGGTAACGAGTAACGCTCTTCTAGTTAGATTCGATAGTTTACTAGACGGTAGCTTCAGTATTTCTCGAGAATGCTCTCTATACGGTATCAGTACTTGCATACGGTATCCCCCACTCGCTCGGGATTGCTCTCGAAGCGAGAACGGTAACTTGTAGACGGTATCCCCCAAATATCGGACGAGATTGCTCTCGACACGATGACGGTATCTTGTATACGGTATCCCCCAATATCGATCGAGATTGCTCTCGATACGATAGCGGTAACGTGCAAGAACGGTAACTTCCCAAGGCTCTAATTTGTTGGGCGCCAGGCGCGATTTCTCGCGCCACACAATAATCAACGATAATACGGTAACTAACTAGAAAGCGTTACAAGTGCCGGTAGCTCTTTCTCTCGAGACGGTAGAGTGGCGTGGTTCTTATTGAGACGGACGGTGTGGAGATGTCGGATCGAGGCAGGTCGTATAAAGATTCGATACTCAATTTGGTAGACAATTAACGAGTTATATTGTATTTCTGTAGTCACAGTTTGAGAACGGTAACAAGGCGACAATGAGCTTTACTCAAGGAATTTTCACAATTAATTCACGACTATAACTTTACTGAAGACGGAAACGAATTATAGATACAAGAAATGCGGAAACTATAGAATTGATAATACGCGGCGGGAGGCCGACGAGGCTCTCCGCTCGAACGAAGACAAAAGTACGAATGGCTGAAACTAGAGATACTATAACAGAGATTCGCCAATGCGTTAACGATTTCTGATTGGCTCCCGTCGCTTGGGGTATAACCGGAAGTATGAGAGAGAAAAATAGATATAACTGACAGAGAAAGCCTAGCCGATCTAACCTGTCACCTGTCACCTGTCAAAAGAAAACAGAGTAAACCGCCATCGAAAACGTCATATCCGATATCCGGTTTTACCCCAAGACGGCACATTGGCGAATCTCTGTTACAGTATCTCTAGCTGAAACAAGTCGCGGTAACAATGATTCTACTATCCTATGACTGTCGGCTCCGGCGTAGTCCGAGAGGGACGTACTCGCGGTATCAATTATTCGGGGCCGGTCGGTCCGAGCCCTCGTGCGGCCACAAAACTCTACTCTTTCTTCGAGTTACTTTACACACTAATATCACTAATAATATCGGATTCGGATGACCGATGTCCTCAGAGGAAACGGTATCCGGTATCCGGTCCCGCACGAGGGTTGACCGCCTTTTCCGAACCTTACTTATCGATGGCTGCCGAGTGCTGGCCTTACAATAATGAACGGAGTCCTGGTCCCTGAAGTCTTCGGTAACTGTCGCGGTATCTGGGGCTCGTCCTCTGCCAAGTACACGCAGTCACGGCTTGCCGAACAGTAAGGAACCCCGGTCCCGCGCCGGCCGGCTCGAGCCGCCGCGCATGCGCGTGCTTCGATTTTCGGTCGATCCGCACGCCTCGATCCCATGCTGCGCCACATCGCCTCTCCGAGGGCCTCGTGGTCCGTGCGTGACGACTTCCGCCGATGAGGGTGCTATAGCTCTGCCATTTTCGGTTGTCCCGGCTGGCCATGCCGTGGCGAACCGATCTGCGTGGCGGGCTGTTGACAGTCTGACGGTCGCTCCCCCGGTCTGCAGCCCGGTGGCGTGCCTCTTGCGTGATTCCTCTCAAAAATCTCTAATGTTGCCATGCGGTATCATTTCCGCCACGGTATCCTTGCGGCTCAGGGCGGTAACAATCAGCCGGGCTCGCGCACGGCTCGGCGGGGAAACTCTGTGCGGGGCACCTCGCCCACTGTCGACTGCTCGCGATCCTTATCCCCCGATGGCTGCTCCTCCTCCGTTCTTGGTACAATAAAATTAAGCCCTCACTCGGCGCCTTAGTGCTAACTACCCTAATTATTCTGACAAGGTAATACGGTAACTAAAAAAAAGAAAAGAAATAATCGTAAAACAAAGTCGTGTCCCCCTCGGCTCGGCGAGGAGGAGTCCCAAACCGACCCCCTCGGTCGGACTTACGCCCTTGTGACGAACGCGACCGGACGCGTCACGTCACAAGTATTACAACTTTTTACTGATTTTCACATATGCGAAATAGTATGTGAAATATGAAAAGATCCATTTTTGCTCTGTTCGTAAAAAAATAAAAAATAAATGTCATTTCTTATAATTTTTGAGTATTGTTAATATGCCATATTGTTTCAATAAGTGCAATGTTATCTTAATCTCCACTTTAAATTCTTTATGTTCCGATGTTTCAATCTGTGCCTCAGAGGTTTTATTTATACGCTTTTGTGACTCTTTCTTTACATAGATTCACTTCCTCTTTATACTTAATTCACGCTACATAATTAGTGAAGCTTCCCAACCATAATTTAAATATTTTTAAAAATATTATTCTAAACAACTTTTTAAATGCAAAATAATTATTACATAAACATTAAATAAATGTTACGTAAATATTATTTTAAACAATTATTGAAATATTAATTAATAATAAATAAACATTAATTAAATATTGTATAAATATTTGTCTTAAATTATTATAATTTAATTATTGTAACTTAAATATTAAATCAATATCAGATAAATAAATATAAAATATTATTTTAAATATTTTTTTAAAGATAAAGTAAATATATAACATAAACATTAAATAAATGTTATATATATATTATTTTAAACGATTTATTAAATTGTTAAATTAATATTAAATAAATATAAATTAAACATTACATAACTTGTTTTTATATATTATATATTTGTCCTAAATTATTATTTCAAATAATTAATTGTAACATAAATATTATAATAATTTTAAAAAAATATTTTTAAAGTATTACTTTAAATATTATTTTAAAGATGAAATAAATATTACATGAACATTAAATAAATAATGTTACGTAAATATTATTTTAAACGATTTATTAAAATGTGTAAAGTCAATATATTAAATAAATATTAATTAAATATTATATAAATATTTGTCTTAAATCATTATTTTAAATAATTAATGATTGAAATATAAATATTAAATTAATATTAAATAAATATTTTTTTAAGTTTTATTTTAGATATTTTTTAAATATAAAATAAATATTAAATAAACATTAAATAAATATTGCGTAAATAATTTTTTTAAACTATTATTTTTAATAAAAAATTAATTATTTTTAAATATTAAATAAACGTTAAATAAACATTTCTTAAATATTTTTTCTAAATCGTTGTTTAAAATGAATAAATTCTATAAAATAAATATTAAATAAATATTAAATAAATATTATTTGTACAATAAACATTAATAATGTAAAAATAATTAAAAATAAATATTTGAAAAACATTAAAAAAATATTGCTTGTTGATTGGGACATAGTAATTATTTAAAAAAACATTCACTTTCGGTCAAATGTGAGTGAATAATAAAATGTCTTAAATTATTACATATAAACATAGGTTTAAGAATTAATTGTTCTACAATTGATTATTAATATAAAAGAACAGTAATCACTTGAAAAATAATTAAATTAAACCCAGTGAACACAGTAATATAGCAGCAGTGTAACAGCAATGTAACCGAATATAACAGGTTACGTTACTCTGAAATTACACGTAACTTACATGTAAGTTACAATTTCCGACTCAGCAATATAACATGTTATAATTACATGTTATCTAACCGTTACACAACAGTTACAAAGAAAGATAAAATAAAATAAAAATTTCATTTTTTTTAAATTATTTTTATCAACAGCACATACTACATTTAGAATAAATTTTTATTAATTAATTAAATTTAAATTATGTTATTTTTTATTTTATTCTTACTTGCCGCTGCTAGATTTGAACGCGGGACCTTAGGATTACGAACCTTGTACTCTACCTGCTACGCCAATTTGACTCATCGATATGTACTTGTTATTGTCTACATATACCTATATGTAAACTGACGCGACTATATTATATTTTATAAAAGCAATTAAATTTTGCAAAACATATTAAAAATAAATAGCATTAATTTATTTACTTATTAATTTCATTGTTAAATTTATCTTTTTCCATAACCTTAATAATTTGATGGAAATTGAGATCTATTTAGCACTAATCTTTGAAGCGTTCAAATGATTAATTAGATGGTTAACTATATAGATCATAATTCTAAGAAAAATTGAATAGTATACATTTATTATTCTGTTTTTGTTCAGCACATGATGAATTTAGATTTTGTGCATTTTTTGTGCGCAGTAATTGTAGACAAACCGTTATTTTTGAAAACATTATCTTTATAATTTTTTTTATTATTAAATAGATCTGTCATTCAGGATGTTATAATGTCTGATTTCTGAGTCAACAGGTTATTTCCATGTCATATAGCACCTACATATCACAAGAATAACAATGTTAAATTACATGTAAC
This sequence comes from Monomorium pharaonis, assembly GCF_013373865.1. NCBI lineage: Eukaryota > Metazoa > Arthropoda > Insecta > Hymenoptera > Formicidae > Monomorium > Monomorium pharaonis. The sequence goes on from NC_050471.1 coordinate 19,301,037, forward strand.
TTCCATGTTATATTGCCGCTATAAAATGTGTTCACTGGGAATATACCATTAATAATAAGCTATACTTACAAATGATAATTATATACAAATTAATAAAATTTCTGATAAAATTGGTAAATTATTCCTTGATAGCACAAAGAGTTTCAGTTATGTTGCAGAGACGTTTCAATGTTATAATTGTGTATCACATTTGTAATATTTCTGAGACTACCTTTTTTTTAAACATTACATTTGCAACATTTCTGCAATCATCTTGATTAAAACTTTACATTTGAAATGTACCTGCAATGTAGTATTTTATAATATTACAAATACAAAATTTCTGAAACTTTTCATATGATATGTTTGGTGCACATTCTTGGCAACGCGAGTACAGTGCCAAAAAGCATTATGCAAGTTACGTGTCATGTCATCCCAGATAGCACACGGACGTCCTTAGGACGTCCAGGACGGACTTCGTGGATATCCTGAGGACATCCTGATTTTATCCCGGGACGTCCTCAGGACATCCTGAGGAATAGCAAACGAGCGCCACTTTTTAGTCCTCAGGACATCCTGAGGACAGTCCATCGGACATCCTGAGGACAGTCCATCGGATGTTCTGAGGATACCATAGGATTTCCTCAGGACATCCTCAGAAATAGCAAACAATGACCATTTTTTGTCAGATTTTTTAGATTTTTTTTTTTTTAGGATTTTTGATAAATGTATCGATTTTTTATAAGAATTGAAACGTTTCTCAGAAAAATTTAAAAAATAAAAAATTCCGATTAATTTAGAAAATTTTTTAAATATTTCTAAGTATTTTTAACAGTTTTTGAGAATTGAAAAAAAACTTTAACAAAAAATTAAAAGTTCAAATTATCTCTATGATAATTTTGTAAGAGGAAGAAGAGACTATACATGTTTCAGCGACTGTTGTACCTGTTAAAGCATGTTTAATCTCTGTACCCGAGAAAACGGTCACCCATCCAAGTATCAACCATCGCCGACGATGCTTGACTTCGAAGACCTTACGCTTCCTAACGCTTCGTGATGATCCATGAGTATTTCTTGTTTATGCATACATATTTGTTATAGATCATTACAGTAGATGTTGTCAGAAGGATGAAACATATATAGTTAACTTATATTTTTATAAATAAATATAAAGTTTTACAGTTTTTTAAAATCATTTTTACATATGCGCACGAAATAGCATGTGGAATAACTTATTAAAAAAACTGTTTTTGCGCCGTTTGTATAAAATAAAATAAAAAAATTATTTAATGTCATCTTTTATAATTTTTTAGTATTGCTAATATGCCATATTGTTTCAATAAATGTAGACATTCAATCTGACTTTGAAGTCAACATTTTTACACATTTGATTTTGCAATACATTCTAGAAATACGTACGATATTCAAAAATTTCTCACTTGCTATATTAATTTACCCGTCTTTTTCAAAAATTACTATACGTCCAGGATGTCCCTGAATACTATTTTAGGATGTCCTGAGGACTTTCGTAGGATGTCCTGAGGACTCTCTTAGGACGTCGTAAGGACTTTCAGAATATCATATTCTTAGAACATTCTGGGCTATCTAAAATGTCTGGTATTTATACAGTCATTATATTTAGTTTATTTTCAGACATTTTGTAGCTAATCAAACTCTTTATACAATATTTTAAGAATAACGTTTTTAGCTAGAATACATATATCCTCAGGACATCCCAAGGATGTCCTCAAGACATGAATAAAATTTCAATTTATATTAATACTATTACAGAATTTAACATTCTAAACTTACTTTAAAAGTCAAATTTATACATAAAATATTTACAATAATACAACTATTATATCCTGACAAGATCCCAGGACATCCCGGGACATATTCAGGATGATCCTGAGGACGTCCTGTGCTATCTGGGATCCCAGATAGCACACATGATCCTTTTAAGTTCAAAACGAATTCACCTTTTTTAAATCTTTAAGAATTTACGTAATCTGTTCGAAATGAGTTCAAGAAGAGTACAATATTTAAATTCATTATGAATTCACATAATTTAGTCAAAATAAGTTAAAAAGAAATTCAATATTCAAATTCGTTATGAATTCACACAATTTAGTCAAAATGAGTTAAAAAGGAATTCAATATTTAAATTCGTTACGAATTTTACATGATTGGTGATAAAAATTACATGATTGGTTCAAAATTAGTCCAAAAAGAATACCACGTACAAATTTATTATGAATTTATATAATTTAGTCAATATAAAAATTCTTATGAAGAACCGTAACACTATAGAAAGATATAACAAATATAAGTCTTTTTAATTTTTTAACAAAGCAAAAAAATTTTATAAGACATTTTTTGATTTTATTTTAAAAAATAGAAAAATATACATTTTGTTATTTGCCGTAAATACGATTGTATTATTATCTAAATGTATATAAATACTCTCTCCCTCTCCCCCCCTCCCCCTCCCCCCCCCTCTCTCTCTCTCTCTTTCAACGCGACCGAAGAATCAGTCCATCCGAATGTGGGAGTTTGCTGTAGATTCAACGCATCCTGCACGAACTGCAGCAATCGCGTCAGCAACACGATCGCGTTCAACTCAAGCCGCGGCACGCTGATTGTTTTTATCGGCGCTACCTTGGACTTCGAAGTTAGTAGCGTTATGGAGAATTTATTCGCTAAATCAAGCACTCTCAGATAAACGACAGCGGCGTATGCTCGATTAGACGTGTCCGCGAATCCGTGCAACTCGACAAATAGACTTTCCGTGCGAATTCCCGCCCAGCGCGGGATACGTATTTTGTGCAAATCAACAAGCTCTGTGCAGTATTTCTCCCACGGTCCTAACAATTTCGGGGAGATCGTGGAACCCCAATCATATTTCCTCAGCTCTTGAATCATTATTTTAGATGTAATTATTACTGGAGATGCCCATCCCAGGGGATCAAAAATTTTCGCAATGAATGAAAGAATCGATCGTTTTGTATTGATGCTGGTATTTAAGGGCGCGATCAAAAAGAATCTTCCCGCGGTACCCATGTAAGACCGAGTACTTTTAATGAGTTGTTTTTATCGAACGAGTGCTCGAGTGCAAGTTCATGTGCACCCGATAGAATGTCTACTAATAGTTCCTTTGAATTGGCGGCCCATTTTCGTAAATGGAAGCCGCCTCTTGACATTAGGAATATAAGTTGCTCGCGAGCCTCCCGAAGCGACCGAATATCGTCGGCGCCAAATAAAACGTCATCGACGTACAATGAATTCAGTAAGATTTTGCGCGCTTTCGAAAAGGAAGGATCGTCATCGTGAGTCAATTGTTTTAAAACGCGCATGGCTAAATACGGGGCTGGAACCGTACCGTATGTAACTGTTAACAACTGATATGATTGAATCGACCGATCAAGTTGCGGTCGGAATAAAATTCGAGAAAAGTCGACGTTGTCTAGATGTACGCGAATCTGTCGAAACATCTTTTTAATGTCGGCAGTATATACGTATTGGAATTGTCGCCAGCAAAGTAGAATGGACGACAAGTCACCTTGCAATTTAGGTCCAGTCATTAGATGATCATTTAATGTAGTGCCATTGCTTGTTTAACACGATACATTAAAGTTTAATGATTAAACACTACACGCAGTTTAGTCGTGCTGCTGGCTTCGCGCAAGACTAGATGATGCGAGATGTACACTGACCGAAAACGCGTCGGCAAATTCTCGGAAACACTTTTAATATGTCCCAGCGCTTCATATTCGCGCAAAAATTCGGAGTATTGCTTCTCGAGATTTGAGTTTCTTTGCAATCGACGTTCTAATTTTAAATATAAGCTAGCAGTAATTCCGCACGTGGATCTGATATCGATCGGAGGGCCGGTTCGAAACGATAGGCGTACTATGTATCGGCCGTCGGCGTCGCAAGTATGAGTTTTCTGAAAATGAATTTCGCATTGCTTATTTTCTTCCGACATAGACGGTGCCGAAGGAATTTCCTCGATTTCCCAAAATGTCTAGAGTAACGAATCAATTGATAAATCCGTAACACAATTTAGGAAACTAACCGATCCGGATATCGAATTAATACTTTCGGTAGGGCCTGATAAGATCCACCCCAGTGCAGTAAACTGGGGCGTCGGAGAATTAGAACCCTGTCGAATTTCATTTTTTAATAACGACCCATATAAATCCGCTCCAATGAGCAGATGGATCGGATGATTGCTAAATGGATCTGGATTCACAAGCTTTAAATTTTTTAAATGAGGCCAGGAATCCATCGGTTTAGATCTGGAGCAGGCATAAGCAGTAATTTTTTGATAGACAAAGGCCGTTAATGAGAACGATTAATTTTTCTCGCCGTTCGCCTCAAGCGTGAGGAAGACTCGAGACCTCGCTACGCCACTGTATCGCTCATCGAAACAATGTACCTGCAAGCTCGCGCGGGCCCGCCTCGTACGCATCGTCTGACACAGAGATTCCGAAATAAAACTAACTGCGGAACCCTAATCTAATAACGCACGCACTTTGAACTTGCGGTTTTCTTGGATGCGCAAGATCACCCACGCGGTCGCCAGTAACATGCTCGGCGGTTTTTTGACCGATGTATTAATCATTTGCACGGAGACCGTGGCGGTCTCACTCTTAATCTCGGAGGAGCACAAGTCGTTCAATTGCAACTTAACTTCTTTGTCTTGGAAGACAGAGTTCTCGCTAACAGATTGTACATGAATAGCGGTATCGCGATGCAGAAGGGTATGATGCGCTCGTCGACACAAGTTACATCGTTTTTTACTCGGACAATTCGTCGGAAAATGTCCGTTATTAAAACAATTGAAACAGCACTTATGTGCGCGCAGCAGTTGAGTTTTTTGCTCAACAGACAAGCTCTTAAACTGGTCAGACTGTATCAAACGATGGTTCCCGGAACAACTGGAACATTTATCATCCGCGACATTATTGATAGAGGCACGGTTTAAAATTTTCGTTTTGAAAATCGGCACTTCCGGTTTAGATTTCAAATAATCGGTAAGACCACGGATACGCAACGTCATAAATTCGCGAATCTCTTGGTAAATAGGGTGTACCGTGGATCCGCCACGTTGCAGGTTCCACTCGTTACGCGTGCGTGGACTGAATTTTTGAGAAATTATACGAACTAATAAGTCGTCCCATTGATCGACAGGGCGGTTTAAATTGCTTAGAGCGTTTAATAATACGGCAACAGTGTCTCGTAAAGTTTTTAGCTCAGTAGCGTTTTCTGTTTTCATTATAGGTAAATTCGCAAAAGCATGAATATGAGAATAAATAATAGCTCGTTGATCATCATATTCCTCAACAAGTAGCTTCCACGCAGCGTCGTAATTTGCGTCTGCAATTTGAATGTGATTTATTAATACCGCGGTATCGTCCGTGACGCTGGCCTTTAAGTAGTGTAATTTTTGCGTATTCGAAAGCGACTCCTTAAAGGCTACGAGCGATTCAAAGAGTTCGCGGAAGTTTTTCCATTCTGAAAAATTACCGGAGAACTTTGGTAACGAGATGCGTGGTAATTGCAACAATATCGCACTGGAAGGATCTCTCACAGATACATCGCTTATCGAAGCGTTTCCGCTATGCTCAGATGCGGCGAAGTTACCAATGACGTCGGAGAGGCAGTCCGCGGCTTCATGATACGCATCCTCGGCGGTGAAGAATTTCCCTTCCGTAAAATATTTGTCAGCGCGTAACTTCTCCGCCGGCATCAGTTGGAGTAATCGGATGTTGAGTAGTTGACAGGATTCTCATAATCCTTCTAGGTCATCTAATCGTTTTTTAGCTTTGTGTAGTAACGTTAGCTCTGCTGATTTTTTAAAATTTGGCAGAACTCTTTTGATCGAGGCAATAACAGTAGCTTGTTTAATGAGGAGAGCTTATAGATCTGCTATGGTGGCAAGTGGACAATTCTCGTCCTATAAACTGCATGGATGCAAAGCGCAATTAACGTGCAAAATCAATAAATTCACCACGCTAAGGAGCGATGGGAAATGTACTTCAATACTGCCTAGACAGTCGGTCCTCAAGATGGGAACGCACTAAAGAGCGCGTAAGTTTGAGTGCGCGGCACTGCGGATCACGCAGAGCGCTCATGAAGATACGTGACAAGAGCACGTTTGCTGATCATAAGATGTGCGAAGATGCACGATAACTGCGACTTCTTCTTTCATCCGAGAATTTTCCTCGCGGATTGTGCAGGTTTAATTGTTATAGGCTCACTTAGCGGTTCCCAATGCAGTGGATGCTGAATCTCCACGGGAGCACGATTGTTTGAATCTTGTTTCGACGGCCGCCTTCACACTCGCAAATAAAGTATTCCCAGGACTCGTTTCTCCCCAGATCCCAGGCTCGAAGGACCATTCAATGTGACCGCGCCCTCAACGTTATGCGCTTCATCAACCGAGTTGATTTAATTCGCCGGACGAGAGAAAAAATAGGCTTGTTGGTTGTAAAGCAATTTATTATTTTTTCTATCACCAAAGCGCGAGCGGACTGTGATACACAAGACACTATTACTCGCGGGATCAGATTAAATTACAATACTGCGAACCGACGAATACTCTCGACGAAGTCAAAGTCGACAATGAGCTACCGCTCTTCCCAAATCCTCGGCATTCCAGCCCACAGAGACCATAATGGTAAACACGACGTGATAGTTCGATTTCAGTAGCCAATCAGATCACGACACCGTGGTCTTGAATGTGACTTCTGCATGTTAAGAAGACACCGACGGATATCTGTTTGCGAGAATGCAAGAGAAGTAAAAAAAAACTAGATATAACGGACTTTCCCGAACAAAAGAAATGAATCTCATCGAAGAGATTTTTAAATGCCTTTAATTAAAAAATAGACAGAAGTTTTTTGTAAATTGACATTTTTATCAAAAATGCACAAGAATATACAAATTTAACGAACTGATAACTTTCTTCTTATAAATATCATACTTTATATAGAAATTCTAAAAAATTATATATTAAGGGGTTACACCAACCTAGCGGAAAAAAAAAATTCGATTTTTTTTTTTATTACATTTTCTTGAAGCTTCAAGTTTTGAGAATATATCCTGAAAGTTTTATGTTGATATCTGAAAAAATGCCGGAATTACAGAGAGTTGAGTAAAACGGGATCGAGCGTTCAAGTGCTCGAATTGGAGCAATATCAACATAAATCGCCACTGGACGATGACGTGATTAAAGCCATTCGTCCAATATTTGAAAACAACTTTCTAGTGATAATTTACTGGAGAAATGCGTCGGTGGATTTACGCAAAACGTTAACGAAAGTTTGAACAATCTGATTTGGCGCATAGCGCCAAAAGTGCAGCACAGCGGTGCACACGTTGTGCAAATTGCTGCCAATATTGCTGCATACACATTTAATGAAGATGCTGCCGCATATTTATTAATGATAATAAAAGAATTGTGCTGCATATTGCGAAAATCAAGACCGAGCGCGCATCAATGTGGCCGAAGTACGAGCGCAGAAGGCGTCGCGCGAAGAAAAGATTGCTCGCTGTCAACAAAAGTCTTCACAAAGCACTGCTGTTATTGATGTGGAAGGAATCTCATATGGCCCCAGAATTGTCGACTAGAGGTAAAGTGCAAAATTCGGCTATTAACAATAGTAGAACTAAACTTGAAACTTTAAACGCGTTTTTCTCAAAACATGGTTTTCAAAGTCGGTGACCACCAGATCTCAAAAACTAATGGATGGATCGTTTTCAAATTTTTACACAATACTCTCAGAAACATTCTTTTGTCGGTGACGATCTATTTTTTTTTTAATCGGTCTTCATTAAAAAATAAAAAAATGAAAAGGACAAAAATTTTTCGTTTTTTTTTTAAATTTTAACTTCAACTCATCGCCATTTTGTAACAAACGATAAAATCGACAATCGGCGATCGTCACCGACAAACCACTACTGTTAACTTAAAAACACCATTTTGTTTTTTTGTTTCAGATGGATCGTTTAGACGGGACAGTGGTCACCGCAAAATGCGTTTTTCCAAACCTCAATGTGTGTCGGCGGCCATATTTCTGCTTTCCGTCGCCATTGTTTAATAAAAAAATTTTTTTTATATTGTCGAAACATAAGTCAATAATCACCCAAAATTTCATTTAATTCCCACTACCCGTTTAGGAGGAATAAAATATCAAAGTTAGGCCTGTTTTTTGACCGTCTAGGTTGGTGTAACCCCTTAAATAAAAACTTTTATTGTGATAAAGTTAATAGTTTTCCTACTAACTCTAAGTGTTTGTCGTCAAATTTGTAGTAAACACTTTGCAGAATCTGTTCTTAAATATGTTTAATAAATCTAGGACACAGACAAAATAAATATAAAAAAGAAAATAGAATGTCATCATACTTGTAATATAACAGTTTAGAAACTAGAAAAGGATATATTTAAAAGTAAATGCAGTAAAATCCCATCATTAAAAAAATTTTTTTTCTATTTTGAAATAATTATTCGCTAGAAAGTAACTTTTTCGTTTTGAGTATGACAGTATGATGTTTTAATAATTTTATGATAACGTTTTAATAATTCGAACCTCTCCGTGCGATTGTAATACAAAAGGTTAAAAATATTAATAATAAAAAATAAACAGTATTTTGTTAACGTATTATTTTTTTTATTCAATGAAGCTGCATCTGTGGTATCACAACAATGCCCTTGCAAGTACAAGATGCCTCGAGTAATTTCATCCGGACTGCGGATAAAAAATCTTTGATGGTTATTAATGCGCCGCATATAGAATTGGATGTGAATACGCCAATCATACAATTTTTGATTGGTGAATGCGAATTATACATTTGGTCCTTTGCCCATTGTTCCCGTCTGTTACCACACGCTGTTGCACAAACCTAATCCGGCAAAATAGTTGCGTTAAATACAAACGCGTGTGTGCAACAAACGTTTACATCGAATCATCTTATATATCAGATCATATCATCATATTGTATCGTATATCGTATCATATCGCATTATTCTTAAGGCCGCTGGCGTTGCAGCTGCGCCTCCGGACATTTTCGCTTTCTGAATTAAAAAAGTTCTCTCAAAATAATTTCCAACAAATCACATAGCAGCCCAATAAATATGCCTTAAAACATCTAACAGCCTACTGTTATGATATATAAAAACCTGGGAAGAAAGAATTTGGAAGGAAAGGGAGACAAAAATATTTATTATGCGCTTTAGACTTGAGCTAGCTTAAAAGTTAGCTAGACAATAAAGGAAAAAGGAGGAAAAAAGAAAAGAATAAAAAGAAAGTAGGAAGGGAAGGAGACAGAAAGAAGGAAACACGATTTGATGATTCATTAAACCCGTAAGTAAATAATTAGGTACACTTGTCATGGAAGAGAGATCGCAAGTGCTATTGATATTCATAAATTAAACAAGTGTCTACAATGCAGCGTAAGACACACACATACACACACACACATACGCGCGCGCGCATATATATATATATATATATATATATATATACACACATGTATACACATATATATGATTGTGTAAGATCTGCGTAATACATAGTGAAGCCAAACAAACGATAAACTTCTATAGGAAACATAAATGGCATTTGTATCGGAACCGGTTCGCAAATTTTTACATAATACAAAAGATATTGTTGATAAAATAGCCCAAATAAATAAAACCGTTTATTATATACAATATAAATGACAGCATAAATCCCAGTACTCACTCTCTTCCTTATTTGTAATTTTTCGCGCGTAACTTAAAATTATCTTGTAGACCTTCAAATATGTAAAATCTTGCATTCTATCTTGCTATTTTAAAATATTACGTGATATTACTTACATTTTCCTGACACTCTTCAAGAAATAGAGCAGCAAATTTAAAAAATTCCAACATTTAAATAATCCTGTTTTATTTATTTCGGAATTACTATCAATTAAAATTTCGTCAGATATTTATCATGACATATTTATGTTTTTGGAAGTTTATCGAAGAAAAATTCAGCTTCATTCTAGCATACGCTCTCGCAATTAGAGTCCTAGATTTAGAGAGAAGTGAGAAATTGATGAAATAATTTTTAACCAATTTCGTCATTTTGTCTTCAGATAGTGATGAAACAATAGGTAACTGCTATACAGACATTTATATTTATTTTTTAAGGACTTAGCTAAAAGAGGGAGAATATCAGGTAATCATTTTCTCTTCGGATGCACGCACGAACGCACACGCGCACGCACACTTCTCTCTAAAGTTACAACTTTAGTTGCAATTCCTTAAAAGGTACATACCGATAATGGGAATCCTTTCGATTCCTAACATCACTGATATACATCTTTTATGGGACGTATCATGTATATCTGTGCGCTGTAAACTGGCAGGTTTTGCACATCTGTACAAAAAGGCCAGTCCGCGTTCTGTTCGTTTAAAAAATACAAAACAAGTAAAAATAAAAATCGATTGTACAAGGTAATACCGTAATGAGAGAAGGGAGTCTGACCCATATATTCGAAAGACGAAGTAGTCACGCCAAAAATAGTGACGGTACTTCTGCAGACATCTCCGTTCCTTTCGGCGCGACCGCATCATGCAACGCCTATAATGTCCATTTACACTATTACTATTCAACAATTCGAAATACTTATGATACACACAACCTTGAATAATCTCAACAGCTGCTGGCCTTAGCCCGAATTAACTTACGCATACATTATAAATACAAAAGTAATTTTTTGCTATTGCTATGTTTCGCACGCTTTCACTTCTGACTTTCTTAATTGAATTCTTTAATCGGATTGCCGTGAAAGTTCCGCGTATGCCACATGCTGTTTCAACCATTACTACAGTAAAAAAATATCCAAAATGTTACTTTTTTGTATCAATGTAATTAAAATATGCGTATGGACGAGTGTGCAAATATTTATGATATTCCGCTATTACAAAGGTAACACAATTAGTGGATAATTTAAGATGGGAAATAGTCAAAAGAATGGAATTATCTTATATGACATTCTCCTTTTAAAATATCGATTTTGAAAATCGGAAGATTAATAACTGTTTTATCATTTCGAGATTTAAGCAGTATACTTATATTTATATTAATTATTCAATCTTTCCGGGAATAATTATGCAAAATAATTTTTACACCTTAGCAGCGAGAAAATGTAAAGTTCAGTAACCATAATTTTCTGTACTGATTAAGAAATTAGCTTATTGTTTTACTTCTTTTAGAAAATATTAAACAAATCTATTGCATAATGAATTTAAATACAGTCGAACCCCGTGTTAGCGGACTGTTGAAGCTCTGAGTCTGCTAACGCGGAGTAATCTCCTATTGCTTGGTTTCACTCCGTGAAATTCAGGAACGTAGCGGTGTGACCATCCAGCCAGTTTATGTTTACGCTTCAAGACTAAATTATTGGATCATAAAATTGCAAGCAGAGCGACGTCTCAGATCAAGTCAGTCGTAGCTATAGCCATCTGAAGAACTCACATCTTGTACCTCTGCAATAAATTGTATTCCTAAATAAATTATATTCCCTACTCTTCTAATCTATTGTTATTTTCCTACATATAATTTATAAATAAAATATTATCAGACCAGAAATGCAACTTTGATCGCAATCGGTATTCCTTTTTTTATGTGGTTACATTTAAACAATTTACTTTAAATTAGTGTTGGCTATTTTATTTACATTTGCGTGAATTTTTCAAATCTTTAGGAACACGTCGTAACTGCTTACATACGCGACTGCATCCCCCACTCACGTTACTCACGTGGGCCGAGAGCATATGGAGGAGATAGTTACCGCTAACGCGGAATTCACTAACGCGAGGTTCCACTGTACTGATTATAGAATAATTAATAACGTATAATATGTAGTTAATAGTGAAATATTCCTTTTTAATGTTATGGAGTTTAATGTTTTGGAGTTTTCAAGTAACACGAATAAATCGTAGACTTGAGCAAAATTGTCACTGTGAAAAGGATGTTACCTCTTCCGATTTTCCTTCTCGATAACAAAACATGATATAAAATATGCAATTATATTTTTATGTAAAAATCACTCGCTTAATTCATAAATAATACATAAGGCATAATACATTTCCGAATGACAGTAACAAGAGATATTCTATTTAATATAAAAAAAGTGTATTAATACTTGTTCCATATTCAACACATTCAATACAATGAGTTCACGACATAATGTGCGAATCAAAAAGAACAAGTCCTACACTTTATTTTTTTGCATCTATTTAAATAAATCCTTCTCACCTTTTTTTGGCACATATTATTTGAACCTAGCTGTGTATACTCAGATTACACTCGTCCACGTTTCCAACACGTAGGGCACGTAGGCATCGCGATATACAGATTCATAATAGTTTACAATAGAATTAAATTACTTTCTAATTATAATCAAAGCTTTGCGATTTGCCACTGCGTCTTATGTAAAATATACATTCGTGCGGTTTTTCCTGCAAATTCATTGTTGTCTGTCAATATCGTCTTATTGTATTACACATTTCGTGGTAAAAAAATAATATTCAGTCAATCGATCGGGATTCATCCAATGAGCATTATGTTAGAAAAAATTCTTCAGTGTTCATATTTGATGTTTAATGACAATACAGTCTTGAAGATGATACAATGATATCAATAAGTTCTCTAATGCGTCGATTTTAAAGAAGAAACAGATGTCATTTAAATAACATCTAAAAGAATTTTAGAAAAATTCTAAATCTTATCTAAATCTATAAAGAAATAGCATAAAAAATTCTTTCAGAATATGTTATAGGACATCTTACAGAACGATAATTGTTTAATATTATTTTGAAGAGATTTTATAAGGTTTTTAAAAAGCCACCTTAAATAATTCTTCTTCTTTACAATGCTCATTGAAATACTAATGCTTAATGGAAAGGAAGAGTTTCGACATATGCCAAAGAGATAAATGGCTATGACAAACCGAGAATAAACCCAGTTGAACGATGAAAGATGGTGATTATTATATGATGCAATCACTCTTCTATCACAATGATTAATTATTAATTAATTTTCGTTTGTTACAAAAATTTTAAGATTTTATTTAATATTTTACTCCTTCTCTTATAAGTTTCCAGTTTGTTAAATTTTCTTTTCTTTTATGTTTACATACAGACAATTATTGCTCGATTATTATAATATTATAATAATAATTTATCATCGCTATTAATTTTACGTTTATTTATTCCTGTTCACGTGATGTCGATGCATAACATATTGTAATAATAATTTGAGGAGATATTCTATTTTGAAAATTAAGATTAAAAATAATCTTTAAAAAGCCACTAATTTTCAGTTTTTAATACTGATTGTAGTTTAGTCGGTGTGCAAATTCATAGTAGCATAGTAAGAGCGTTTTAAATGTCTTTTCTTCCAGCTCAATATTTACGCCTTCTTTGCTACATTATTAATAGCAATAAATTAATTTAAAATTAACTTTTTTAATTGATTAATAAATTTTTACAAAAGTCTCTTAATTGTTTTAATACTTAAAAAAATTCTTGAAAACAAATCTTTTTTCTGATTCAACAAAATAGAGTACCTCTAAGTATCTAAATTTTTGTGCTAAAATAATTATATCAAGTTAACTTAGGTATTTCACAATAAACGTTAAAAACTTTTGATTTTATTGATGAGATTAATTCATCAATATAATCGAACCATCGTCTGTTCAGTCCAGGTCAACTCGATTCTGTAACGTTTTCTTCCTTTCTCGTATAAAATTACACGTCTCTTACAATGTCATATCATACCGACAATAAAATTTACATTTTTGTCGATATATATATCGACAAAAACGTAAATTTCATTGTCGATATGACAATTTTGTACACACACATAATATATATATACACACACACACACATATATATATGTATGTATATATATTGTATAGAGAGAAAGAGAGAGAGAGAGAGAGAGAAATAATATTTGACATCGCATAAATTCATAAAGGCAGCAAAGGCACCCAAAGCGCTGACAACATGCTTTCAACGCGAATTAAGGCGAATTACAAGTACACAGATGAACGAGCATAGAGAGGCATGTCACAAGCGCTTGATCATTAAAAAACCTAAACTTCTCAACCCTTCTATTCCCATTCAAAATCGTCACGTGTTGTTCGCTATACACGTTAAACGTATGCCTATAATGGGAAAGGAAGAATTGCACAGGTAGAGATTTGCGCGTTATGTGTTTTGTATATGCGATCGTACCTTATGTTCATACAATGTTAATAGTAGTAATAATAAATTATTAAGCCAGTCATCGCCAGAATTCGCACAAAGTTGCTATGTATACAATTTGTATGTATGTGTGTATGTACGTATACGTTTGTATGTTCTGTATAGATGTACATGTGAGATATAATAAATTAATGTTTAAATAATATTCCAAAGGAAATGCGGAAAGGGGTATGAATTGAAGGAGGAAGAAGGGTATAATAATAGACATATAAAAATGAGAAAAAAGAGAGAAGGGAGACAGGGAGAGAAAGAAAAATTAGAGAGAGAGAGGGAGGAAGACGGGGAGGGAGAGAGAGAGAGAGGGGTGTAGTCAATAATTTAATAATTAAGTAAACGTAAATCTCGCCGTCGCGTGGTCAAGGGGTTTAAGTAGCGTGTGTCGGTTAAACAATCGCTTATCTACTAAAAAAATCAAACGTGTAGAATACTGATACATAAAAAAACACATATATAAAAAGCCTCGGCCTTACCATTGTCGAAACAAACTCATGGCGCTTACTCGCAAAGTAACTATGTATATATTCGACAGAAAGAAAATATCTTAAGAGAGTTAAAACAGAAGACAAGAGGAGGGCAGCATCGTCTAGTTGATTAGATATACTCAACCAACGGTCGCTGACAATAATAATAATAGAAATAACACTACTACTACACTACTATAATAATAATAATAATAATAATAATAATAATAATAATAATAATAATAATAATAGTATACTAATCATTATAATGATTATAAAAAATATTCTCTAATTTCACATTTAGTAGAGAGCTCAAACCTAGCCTATGCTTTAGTAATGATGTAAATAATTGCTTAATTAATAATAATAATATCTATACGCATGTATGTGTATACGTGTGTATGTGTAAGATCAATAACTAAAAATTTACAACGTGCCAATCATGATCTGGGGAGGGAGTATCTAGCGAAATTATATATTATTCTTCATGTTGATATACTCGTAAATGAACATTGCGACATTTTTTTTATTGTATAAAGTAATATATTTTTACAGTATAGATCTCGATTGACACGTTTCGAGAATCAACTTGGAACGTGGCGAACTCATTTATTCTCACCCAGATATAATTGCTATATAAAATATACGTAATGATTTTACATCTATGTTATATGGCCGTTATATCCGTTTGCTGGGCATACGGCACAGAATACAATTTAATATATATATTATTAATGTTACAGAAACATTTCATATTACCGAAACCGTGATAAAAGAAAGTAAATTCCTAAGTAAATAATAGGCATGTTCTTTTCCGCTGCACTTTCACACTAGTGCAATAAGTTAGAATGAGAAAAAATATACTTGACTTACTTTAACTTATTGCACCAGTGCAGCATTACAGCTAAAAAGAACAGGCCATACATCTCGTTTCATGAAAAAAAGCGATACTTTTCTGTCAGATTTTTTCGATTTGTATAAAAATGCATCTAGTAAGCATAATTTTATCAAATTAGAACTGATAGTTAAACTGAATAATTGTTAGTTTGTCACTACAATATAGTTGCCATTGAAACAAAATCTTATTAGCTGTTTAGAAATGTGTATACAATAGCACACCTTACTTTCTTTCTATCATGAACATTGCAATATTGTTAGAATATTCTGTACTGTATGGTTTTCATCTTAGAATGCTAAGAAAATTGACGAAGGGTCCAAAGATTCGGATAAACTAATACTATCGCATATAATACTAAATTCGTGTAGTATTCTTTTGCAAAACGTTGGACGGACACTAAATTTGCTACGTAATCTGCATAGTGATCTTCTCTTCGGCACTAATCGGCAAAAGAAATTTCAAAAACTTCAAAAAAGAAAAAATCACGTAGAGGCATAATCCCCAAGACTGCGTTCCAATATTATTTTCAGTAGTAGCAATAATATCAGAACACAACCTAAACATTGATGCTGCTTTCATGTGTGTATGTGTAGGGGGAAGGGTGCGCGCGCGCGCGCGCACACACACACGCACATACGCACGCACTCAATATAGCACAGAACATTCTAGCAATGTTGCAATAGCTTTGCAATATTTGTGCAATATTGCTTAAATATTGCAATGTTGTTGCAATATTGTTATATTGTATTTTGTGTTCTACAGGTTTGTCCTTCCCTCTCGTTCTGCCATTCCAAGTTTTATCAGTTTAACGAAAACGTTACTGTTCTTAACGGACGTACATTACGGTTCCATATTTATCACGGATCTCTCTATCTTTTAGCAGCTTTCGGTTTAGCATTAATTTCTTTCCTTGCTTAATATTTACAGTATAAATAATTGTAAAGCTCAAGCTTTTCACACATCAAAAGTTATACTACGATACCTCTAAATGATTTGTCTACGTCTCGTAGAAAAGATTAAAAAACGAGGGAAACTACGGCATAAAAAATGCTTTGATTAATGCAACACGGTTATAGTTGAAGTTACATGCTAAATTGTCTTGTCTATTTCAATTCACTGAACTACGGGTCATGTTTTGTTTAAAGGAGCGGGGGAAGAGAGAGGAGGAGAGAGAGAGAGAGAGAGAGAGAGAGAGAGAGAGAGAGAGAGAGAGAGAGAGAGAGAGAGAGAGAGAGAGAACATATCAAAATGGAAGGATGATGTATAAGACCAGAAGCTCTCTATTTCACCGAACTTATTTTGTACGTCTCGCTAATGTCAGCCGTGAATTCGTTGCGATGATTCAACGTGTTACTATGATTCATGCATGGATATATATATGTATGTAAATATATATATATATATATGTGTGTGTGTGTGTGTGTGTGTGTGTGTGTGTGTGTGTGTGTGTACATATATGCATACGTACGTATATGTATATAAATACATACATATATGTACAGACACACACCACATATATATTTACACACACACACACACACACACACACACACACACACACACACACACACACACACACACACACACACACACACACACACACACACACATGTTCAACAATAGGAAAAAAAGAAAGTAATAGAGTAACTCTAAATAATAAAATAAGACTAAAATATGAAAAATAACAAAATTAATTTATATCTTATTTTACTAGAATTACTACTTAAATTTTCTCCCACTTATTGTCGATGCATGTATATATATACATTTATTATGTACATATATATGATACACACACACACACACACACACACACACACACACACACACACACACACACACACACACACACACACACACACACGTATATTCAATATACAATAATATAGAACGTTTTTCACATATATATGTATGTGCGCGCGCGCGTGTGTGTGTATACATACAGGGTGTCCCAACGCACATGGGTCAATGCTAGTAAAAAAGTAAAAGGGATCGAGATGAACATAAAAGTCCAGTATTGTCTTGGGTTAGGTCTCGGGTTAGGTTCACTAATAATCGAGGTATTAATTTTTCAAATTATGCGAATGAAAGTGCGCCGAGGGAAGAGCTCGATCCGCTCGAGCCATAACATGGAAAAAATCTATTGTGAATGTATGATAAGCTTTTATCATTTACTGTTCACAATTACGATAAAAATGAATTAGATTATTTGCAGATTCCATACGTTAATATCTCAATTATTTGCAGACTTAATTCAAGACAATATTGGACATTTATGTTCATCTCGATACCTTTTACCTTTTTACGAACATTGACCCACGTGCGTTGGGACACCCTGTATATATATATATATATATAGAAAGAGAGAGAGAGAGAGAGAGAGAGAGAGAGAGAATGTTTGTCTATATTTTGTTGGCATTATACATGTTGGCAGCGGAGTCCAAAAATAATTTATTCAATTTTAAAGACGAGTGTTTCCGTGCAAGTTTACAGTTTATATTAATACGGTCAAATAGTTAAACGTTTCACTTAAGTTTCACGTTAAAATAGTTATCTTTTATGAGCGTCAATGACTCATTTTGACTTAGGTAAAATATTTTTCATCTGTATTATAATTATGTAGTAAATCTTTATATATCAAGACCTTAACCGTTTAAGTATCAGAAGTTATTGCAAAAATCTTATCAAATAATACCATACAGCAATAACGCTTGTTTAATGATCCAGAAAAATGCCAAGCGACTCGCTTGTTTCATTTTATAATAAATATTTTATAACAAAAATATACGAAAACACTTAATTGTACATCTTGACTCAATGTAGTAGTACTTTTCGGTCTAAAATGTGAACAGTGACTATGCTGTGTAATACTCAAACGATTAGACTAATAAATTCTTGAAAAAAAAAAAAAAAAATACATATACGCTGTTCAGCGAGACATCTCTCGGAGCAGATAAGTCTTCGTCTAATTTGCGCAGAAATTAACCCTCACTACACCGTTTTACTGCTCGTGCTGTTTGCCAGTACTAACAATCAAGGTCCATCGATGGACATGGCGCTAAATAAGATCTTCGCGCTTGTTTCAAGCTATTTGGACCGAAAATGGCATATATATATATATAATAATCATATATTGCTAGCGTCGGGCTCATCCCAGGAGTGGATGAAATCAAAGAGAGATAAGGCCATCACACAATGCCAGAAAACTGGCAATAAAAATAAGAAATAAAGAAAGAAAGAAAGAGAGAAGATCCTTTCTCTCTTTCATTATTTCTGTTCCTATTGCCTGTTGCCTGGCATTGTGTTTAGATCCATAGATGTAGTGAAAATCGTGTACCTGCGTCGTTGTGCGCAAGCGTGGCACATAGTAGTAGGAATGCGCGAGGCGCGCGGTAGCGGGAGCGACTTATGCGTGCGCAAAATTGTCAAGGTGAAGCCATAAACATAATATATCTAGACTGAGTATTGTGGAAGGAGGGGTAAGGTTCAGAGAAAAAAAACTAGCATGCTTTGGGGTACAAGTGTAAAAGTTCCGTACAAATGCAAAAGATGATCTCGCGCATGCGAACAAATGCAAAAGGTGGACTTTACACTTGTATACATGCGCGAACGAGAGAGAAAGGTATAACCCAAAGCATGCTAGCCTCTGAACCTTACCTCTATTCCTGCAATGCTCAGTCTAAATATACTATGTCTATGGGTACACCAAGTAGCACCATATTGTTTTCACCTTCTTTTCAACTCAATTAGCAATATAGTTTTATTACATATATGGAAAATGGCGACGACCGATCAGCTCAAATGCCCATAATCTTAGCCCATATACTACTGCACCGCGCATCGCTTCTTGTACAGCCTGTTGCCGAGTAAAGGAAAGAGACATATAGTGTTTTCTCACGCGTAACAAAGAAACAAAGCTCCCTCGAGGGAGTAAACGTTGCCAAGTTGCTGACGTTTAGACATATCCTCTTACTAATAATTGCGGATACTTAAATGCAGTCAATGCAGAAGAAATAATATCGATGGATTCTATTAGATCAAGTGTCATATATTTCATTACAGATGATACATTTTTCGAAGCTTTATCGATAATTTACATAAAATGTCACAATTTAATTGTTAAAACAGAAGTTTGCACGAATATGCTAGTTATTGAACTAGCGAATATTCGTGCTAACTCCTATTCTAACAATTAAATAATAAATTAATTTCAATATTTTTTTTCTTATAAAAAATATTATTAAACTTGCAAAAAACTATTAGAAATTAAAAAATTTATTTGTATTTGATGTACACAGTCAGTTTTCACGTTTTCTTCGCGTAATTAATAATATTTTTCCAAAAGATTAACTGTCATTACATTTATTTAATTCATATAATCTCTATGGCAGTCGACAAAAACATTATAAACGGTTAATGACTAATACAACCCAGACAGCACACAATATTTATGATAAATATTTATAAATATTTATTTCTATTTTTTTAAATTTTTTCTTTATGTATATAAAATATGTATAAAATATTTATATATTTTATACATATTTTATATACATAAAGAAAAAATTTAAAAAAATAGAAATAAAATGTATATAAAATATGTATAAAATATATAAATATTTTATACATATTTTATATACATAAAGAAAAAATTTTTATTCAACGTATTATTAAAATATAGACTAAATATTTTATACAATATTTATGATAAATAAGAAATAAAGATTTGTAGTAATATTTTGTAAATATTTATAAATAAATATTTCAAAAATATTTTTATAATGTTTGTAATAAATCTTTATAATCTGTCAAATCTAAGACCACAAAAATATTTATAAAATATTTGGATAAATATTTATAGAATATTCTAATAAATATTATAAATATTTTGTAAATATTTTATAAATATTGTATGCTGTCTGGGAAATGTCTTTCTTAATACTGTTGGATTTGTTTGTTTTTATTTGGATTTATTTGTATTGTCAATATTAAAAAATGTAATTAATGGAATTACCCCGAAGAAGAAATGATAGTAATAATTTGCAAAACAATAAAATTATATTATTACATCGCTACGTTTATGTTAATTTTATTAAATCGTTTGTTTATTTGTAAATAAATAATTTTTAATATTAGTAAAGTTTAACAACATTCACAAAATATGTATTAAATATTTAAAATATTTCTTTAATCTTCATGAATTTTAAAGCAGTACGCCTGTTTCAATTTATTTATTATTATTTTCTTCTATTTTTATAGTAATTTCTTCCTTTTCTCTCTAAATTCTCTTATAATTTTTTTAGAAAAATTATAAGATTTTTAGAAAAAAATTTTGATGCAGTTTAATTAATGTATAACGAGATTGAATAAGTAATTGATATAGATGTTATTTTATCGACAAATTCAATCTCAATCATAAAAATATTTTTATCCATTGCCGTAGAGATTTATCATATGAACCAAATAAATGTAGTGACAGTTAACCTTCTGAAAAAATATTATTAATTACACGAAGAAAACGTTAAAACTGTTTTATTGTGATATTGATACTTTTGATATTGTATACAATATCAAATTCAAAAAAATTGTTAAATTTTTAATAGTTTTTCGCAAGTTTAATAATATTTTTTATAAGAAAATAAATATTGATATCGATACATAGTATATATATATTAAAATTTTTAATAAAAACATTTTGAATTGTTTTTATAACAAATTTATTATGAATGAACAAAATTGGTTTCTTAATGAAACTTTTATGGCATATTCGTTTAATAATTTATTGAACAAAGATGTTATTGTCAAATGCACTTGAAAGCACCTTTATCACTACCATATCCCTGAGCGCACGAAATTCTAGCCCTGTCATTCGTAATCTTTAAACTCTTATTTGAAAATTATTACAACTTCGACATTTTTGTATTAAAATTTTCTTCTCAACTTGTTACAAAAAATTTATTATTAAAAAATCTCGCGCCAGTTTAGATACACTCTATATGTCACTAAAGCGCTGCCTCTTTTCCTTTACTCAGTAATAGTTTTCATAGGCAATGTGCGATTCAGTAGTATATGGTCTAAGGCTGTAATTTACACACACACACGCACGCACGCACGCAACTACAGATATGATCCGTGTTACGACGTGTACTAATCAATGGACCAAAAATGACTGACCATGCGAAGACCTTACTAACGCTCTTCATCAATGGATCTTGCCAGCAACAAATGACGCGAAATATTGATAGAAGTCAAAATACGCATTAAACGGATTATCACGTTACGAGTGCATTTTCCTGCTAATATTCATAAAGTTTTACAGTTTTATGATGACAGAAGCATAGAATATTGTCGAATGTTCGGAAGCACTGTTATCACCTTTGAAGAAAAACAAACGAAGAAAAATAAACGATAAGTAATAACAAATAAATATTGCCTGCTTTCTTTTTATGAGACACACATCACATAGGTTGTCATACTCTAATATAATTTGCCATAGTTAAATGGAATATGATATACAGTATGTGTATAATACTTAATCTGACAAGAGATAGGATATTTCCCAAACACAGTTGATATATAAATAATACAGTGTCGTTGTATATGCTTTCATATTACCACACAATGGTTGCGTTCAACCGAGTAGTGGTGGAAACTGTTGTAAGGTTTTCTACTGAACGCTACGTAGCGGCTCATACTTTTATGTTTGCTAAACAGTCACCATTTTTTTCATCATACTAAAAATATGCTCTTTTTAGAACAATATCACTGTTTACAGGTTATGAATGTGCATTATGGTCGGTGCCTTGACGATGGCATCGTTTTATGATAAAAGTGCGTTCAAAAGAAATTGCAAACTGTTGGGAGCGCAGTATAAAGTGCTCACTGAGCATTTTTTTTCCGCTGAACGCAGCCATTGGACACGTTCGGTAAATAAAGCGGATCAGAGAGTGTTCAGTGATTCTTCACTATGATATTGGTTTCTGCTTCTAAATCCAACGAAGAACTAAAGGCAAGAACGAATCATATTAGAAAATCACGAAGCGCTCACTGATCCGCTCCGTCTGCTGAACGCGCCCAATATAACAAATTTCAACAGAGCTACTGAGGTTACTTTTCAGCAACATATACAGACGACACCGTGTAACACATGACTAAAATGCTGTGTACAATTATGTCAACTTCTGTCATAATCAGAAACAGTTGGAAAGCACTGTGTCGTACACTGTGTTACACAAGCTGCTTTCCATTTATGTTAAACTGAGTCACTCAGTAATGTGAGTATTTATACTCAGATAGTGACGTTATTTCTCAGTGATTTAAAAAACATGCAAGTGATCACGCTTATTTTGATGACAAAGTTATCGCATACATAACTTCACTTTTGAAGTGAGTATGCAAAATTCAGTAAAGCACACAGTCCAGAAATTGCTCAAATTGTAGGAAAAAAACTCAGTTAAATCTCACTCGTCAAAATAAAAAAAGAACGTGCATTCAACTGAGTTATGACATCACAAGTCAGAATTATCTGAGTTTTGATGTAAATGGAAAGCAGCTACAGTGTCGCCTGTGTACGTTGCTGGAAATTATGCTAAGCAGCTGTGTCGAAATGTATCGTGTTATGTAATAGAAAAGCAACACTGTGTTACATTGTGTCAATTGTGTCGCTTGCCAAAAAGCACTCATAGTACTTATGAACCCGAGCATGCCATGTGTATGGCATAAAATGTTACGCTCTCCCCACTCTGCCCTGCTTATACGCGCTCCGAGAGGCATCTTTTGCTGCGAAGAGTATAATATATTATAAAACAATATATAAGAGCAATTTATGAGTCTATATGTTAATATTGTAATATTGTATATTGTAATATTATTTAAACAAAATTTTGTCAGTGGCTATACTTCCAAAAACGTCCATGCTCCAATTTGTTTAATTCAAATTTTTAAATGTTTTTTTATCTAAAAGAAACCTATTTTTTAAATTAAAATTAAATCGAAACATGGGCGTTTTCGGAAGTTTCACCAAAATAGTATTATTTCAAAATCATATTAATACATATAAACAATAAATTAAATTTTCCGCTTCTACATGTAAAGCGTAAACAATGAAAAATTGAAATAATTATAAAAGTTTATGTAAAAAGCATTACATAATTAAGAATTTATCCCATTTCATAATCATATAAATATACGATTGTTTGTGAATTTAATTTGCTTTTCATTTATCTTTTGAAATATATAAAAAAAAAATAACAAAATGTTTATAACACTGTTATTAGTATAAAATATTTTTATACACAAAACTGATTTATTTTATGTTAATAATATAAAAACTTACGTTTAACCGGTTTACTGGCTAATAATTATGTATTTTACACAATAGTTTATTTGCAAGGAATTTTTTGAGCTTTATGCAAATCCGTTGAAAATTGGAAGAAATATTCATAGTGCACATATATGCGTCATTACTAGTGAACTGGTTAAAATTCGTAATGACTAATGTGCAGAACATATTAATACACACTGATTGAATTTAACAAAATGCACGAAAACATTCATTAAGGGTAGTTTTCATGAAATATTTAAGGAAATTTCAAGCTCTATTCTCTCTCAACATAAGTATAGTTACAGAATAAAGCCTTCGACACACGATACGATTTTTCATGCTAGATCGCATACAAGGCGTCTTATTATCCTCATTGGATTACGATTGGTGACATAATCATTCGAGCCAATCAGGACACGTATTGATATGTCTCGTATGCAATCTAGCATGAAAAATCGTATCGTGTACCGAAGGGTTAATTTCCGAATATTAACGCCGTTCTAATCTAATTATTATTTTAAAAGTTACGGTTATTAGAAAAAATCCAATAAAATTTTGTGGTAAATTTTGTTTTTCAACGCGTTTTTTTGTTTTTAAATAAAATACATTTATCAAACAACTTTTTAAAACTCTTTGCTTTAAATTTTACGTTCGTCATCTTGTAAATTATTGATATTTTTATAGAGATCGATGAAATACTTCATAGCCGAGAAAAACGGCGTTTCCAACAAGGAAAAGCATTTGTTTATAAGGCTCCTGTGACGATAACTAATTCTAAGATACTCCGTGGGCTGCTGCAAGCTGTTTTTTCCAAAATCTGACGAGAATGTTCCGAAGGTCTCCGCAACAGGAAGAGAAGGAGAAGGATTAAAAGAAAATAATAGAAAATAAAATTTTGAAGAAAAAAAAGAGAGAAATGGACAATGTATATGTGTACACAACAAATAGCAGAGAAAAGAACGAGAGGAAAATAATAAAGAGAAAGACTGGGAGAGAGTGTGTAGAAAATGGACGTGAGAGAATAGAATAAGGAATGCTATAAATTTTTTGTGTACGTTCTTAACTATCCTATGTACGTAGACTAAATCTATTTTTGGCAATGTTGATTAGGTATACGACACGTTAAATATTACGATTACCATAGGTTGATGCACTGGCCATAGTATTATGCGCTACGTAAGGTCGCTTAATACCCGTCTCTTGAACGTAGTTATCTGTACAGTTCTGGAAAAACGGCGGAGACCCCGGCCTATTACACTTTCGTTATTTCACTACACATGCGGATCCGGATTAGAGAATAAAAAAAAAAACAAGTTAAAACCTACACATAATGTCCTGAAAATACTGTAACCGAAATGTACGCGTAATTTTCAATTATTTAACTCCGTTGTTTTGTTCGAATTTAATGTATGTACAGTCATCATATTAAATAAAAAAAACTCTAAAAAAATTGTTCTTTTAAGAGAAAATATTAACAGGCAAAATTATCAAAGTTATTAATATAATATTTGCGGGAAAAAGACTATTGCTCACGAGTGCGAGGAATGGACGCACGAATTGAAGGCGAGTGCGTTCACTCACATGAGTGAACAATAATCGAGCCGCACGAGTTGCACATATTATTTTTTGTTACATGTGCGTCGAAAGTGATTCTTTTCGTGACCCTCTACCGGCCGCAAAGCCAATTGTTCACAGATAGTTTTCTCGCACAGATTTCTTCACCAATCGGTGAGTAAACAACAATAATCAAGCGTACGGGAATAATCGTGCAGAAATCGTTTTCGTACAATTATTCCCGCACGCTTAATTATTGTTGCACATCTGCCCCTTCATTCCCACACTCATATCGTATCACAGGCACGTCATTTCGCAACACGAATACAGCAATTCTCAACGCTTTATTGCTTTCGCAAACCTAAGCCTAGATAACTTATCAATTCGTGTCGCACAAACATCAAACATCATGTCATCATATCAAAGCCGCATTAAATTTGAGCATAGTAAAAGTAAAAATGAATACCAAAATAATCATAACATCTGAAACTCCCACAAGTGACAGCAAACTTACATCTTCAGACATCATCCAAACAACGAAAGAAAGTACAGAGAATATTTTGCCACAGAAATCAAAAGATAAATATAAATATTTAAATGTTTACAACAAGTTTATAGACTAAAAAGCTGAAAACAAAATTAAATCACTCTCTGAAAATGCAATGCTGGGCATTGCATATGACATATTTTACGAAAATATTACAAACTCACGTATTATCGACTTTTGTTGCTTTCCATTTGTCTGAAAGTGAGACTGAGTCACTCAGTAATGTGAGTATTTTATACTCAGATAGTGACGTCATACTCAGTGATTTAAAGAAACATGCAAATGATCACGCTTATTTTAATGACAAAATTATCTCAATATATAAACTCACTTCTAAAGTGAGTATGCGAGACTCAGTAAAGCACACGGTGAAATTGCTCAGATTGTAGGAAAAAACTCAGTTGAATCTCACTTGTGAAATTGCAAAAGGAACGTGCATTTAACTGATGAGTTATGACGTCACAAGTGAGAATTATCCGAGTTTTGATGTAAATGGAAAACAGCATTTATATTACAACATTAACATTCATAAATATGAAAAATTCATTGCATTTCTCAAAAAGCAAGCACAAGAATTTTTAAACAAAAAGTCGAAAATTTTAACGATAGCTTTAGTATTATTATTATTCTTAAGCTGGGTATACACTTAGCGAACAAACACCGAACGAACAGCGAACGCGAACGTTCGTTATTGTTATTCGGCAAATGTATACGCCAAAGCGAATGCGAATAGAATGTTCGATTCGCGTTCAGCTCGATTCCCTCATGAGGCGGTACATCAAAGAGAGTTCATGCGCGAATGACAATAACAAAAGTTCGCATTCATTGTTCGTTCGGTGTTCATTCGCTAAGTGTATACCCAGCTTTATACTTAATATATAGGATGTTTCTTAATGACTGTCCCAACTTTTTACTATGGGAGATGGATTATCTACTGCAACCTTAGTATACACATGTACGACATATGTCTGTGCACAGGCCGTACATGTGTGTATTAAGGTTGCGGTCGGTAATCCCATCTGTTATAACAAAAAGTTAGGACAGCCATTAAGAAATGCCTTATATATATAGTTCATAAAAATAAAAAATTAATTTCCTAAATAATTTTTTATTTATTACTAAAATATTTTATTTATAATTATATAGAAGTAGTTTTTTTCATTTGCGGAGAGCTTCGTCCCCCACAGACCCCTCGCTCTCAATTTTAAACCCTCCATCTTTTGCTCCAAACCCCTTCTCGCCTCCATTTTCTATGCACTCATAACAAAAAATAGTATGTGCAACTGGTATGAATCAGCTATTTCTCGTACGGATAAATGTATTCAGTATTGAGAAATAGCAGATTTTCTTCACTTGTAACACAATATACTATTTTTATTACAAGTGTGTAAAAAGTGGTAAAGGCGAAAGAAAGGTACGAAGGAAAGAAAGGCAGGCGGGTTTAGGGTGATTCTCTGCAAATAAAAAAACTTTATTTTTAAATAGTTTTGTAACAAATAAAAAATTGTTTAATATTTATCTTTGTAAATATGTATGATCAAGAGCTTTGTCAAGGATTTTTAAAATTGCTTCTGTCACCAAAACTTTTGATTTTTTGCTTTGAAATTCTTGTGATTGTCTTTTAAGAAATGCAATAAATTTATCATAATTATGAATGTCAATTATTGTTGATATTTAGAGTGCTTCTTTATATCGATGATGTGACTGATGTCTTTGTTGAGTAAATTAACACGAATTGATAGGTTAGCTAAAATTTGGTTTGCAAAAGCGACGAAGCGTCGCTAATTCTGTAAAAGTTCGTATACATTACTATATGCGTACCGTGAGTGTAATAATGAAGGCAAGCATGCAAAAAACGAGAGAAGTATACGGAAATGTATTAATTAGAGATCCTATAATAAGAGTTGCGACAATCCAAATAAAAAATGGCGGATAAAAAGAGATAAGCAATGTTTGTTGCATAAATGCATGCGTAGAAAGAACGGGATACGTGACACAGGCCAATATAGCAAAATATAATAATAAAAGTTTGGAAATAACCGGATATTCAACTCCTTTCTGCAATAATAAATCTACAGATGAATATATATTTAAAGTTTTTCCAAAAGATCCGGTGCGTCGAGCCTAATGGATTAAGAACATGAAAATTAGACACCAACTGACAACATACATTTATGTGAGGTGAGATTAAGGCCGGTATTCATAGTCAAATCTTATTTCAAGATCGTCTCAAGCAATGTCTTAAGGGGATGCTGGAGATGGGTCTGTTTTACCAATTAAACGCGATTATTGTTTTTCTAAAAAATCTTTTTGTTGATTACACAGAATTAAAAATCCTTCTCCAGAATTAAAATATAGACACTAACGGAGTGCGCAGTACACAAGTTTATATGAAAAACGAAAAAAATTAAAAAATTACAGTTTTGTGATCGATTCCTGTAGTCGACTCGTGAAAATATTTACTACATATAAAAGTTTTAGACTTTGTACGTTCAAAACAAGCGTGCCTCGCACATTGCATTAAAAGAAAGAACAATTCTGTGCTTTTAGAAATGAGCCTAGACGCTTCAGTATAATGATTTCTTTTAATGAAAATCTTGTATGTATGTGTGAGTGCGGATTCGGAAAAAGTCGGTAAGTAGAGTAATATAAAAAAAAATTTTTGTTTCTTGATATAAAATCCAATTCACAGATTGATATTAATATGTGTACTTTAATTCTAGAAAAAAATTTCCAAATCTATAAAAGAAATATATACGAAATTTTATTAATGATGTGCACGAATGACTCTACATTATCGACCCCAATCAAGTTTGAAAAGCAGTCCAGCATCCCCTTAAGATGCTAATACGGCTCTGTGATTGGTTGATGGCATCTTAAGACAGTACTTAAGATGATCTTAAATATAAGATCCGACTATGAATACCGGCCTAAGTGTATTTATTTCATTCTAACTTATTGCACTAGTTCAGAAGTGCAGCAAAAAAGAACATGCTTATTTTCCAAAAATGTACACTACGCTTCAATGATTCGTTCCATTCCTCTAACGAGTTTACATAGGATATATTACATATCCTATGTAAACTCGCTAGGGGGATGGAACGAATCATTGAAGCGTAGTGCACAAAGCTTTCCGAAATGTACCGACTAGATCAAAGTTATCAGACCAATCGTTGGAATCCGATTGTCGCAACTCTTATTATAGAATCTTTTATCTAATATTAAAAATATTAATGTACTGTTCACGCCATCTATTAGCAGAACAAAAATAGTGAACTATTTGTGTGAAATAACTATTTCATAGAAAATTAGTGATTTTTCGAACAGAAAAGAAACAATTAAAGCCTGCGATACACGTTGCTTGTTTTCGTACAGGATTACTTGCTAGATGGAAATACTCTGTCCTGATTGGTGCATTTCTGAAGATAGATGTATATGCACCAATCAAGACAGAGTATTTCCATCCAGCAAACAAACCAGCATGAAAACAAGCATCGTGTATCGCTGGCTTAATAGACGACTTTCTACGCACACGTAACAAAAATAAAATAGTAAAATTAGTAAAAGAATAAAATTCATATTTTGGATCAAGCCCAAATTGAATCAAGGCGAAATTAAATCACGTAGTCTCTATGGTCCGTTTTCATAATATATATGATTAACTAAAAATTAAGATTGATTAGAATTTTAAAATTAAATAAATTAAAGGTTACATGTATACGTGTTCGAAGAACACGCTATCAACGCTAATAAATTTTATCTTTGTTTACAATTAGATCTAATGAACTAAAAAGATAGAATAATGAAATAGCTGATAACATTTTCTTAATTTTTAGAGGGCCAGGGTGTCCCATTATATGTGGGACACCTAGCCACTAAACTAGATACTTTTATTTTAAAAGATCGACATTTTTCTATTAAAATTTTAAATTTTTTCCATGTAAAATTTATAACTTATGTTGTTTTTAGGCTTGTTGCTGGCTCATATAAACCACCCAATCCGATACAGTATGACAGACATCGGAAATTTTTCTCATTTAAACTGATATTTCTAAAGGTTTTTGATGTTCTCGATCACAATTTAGAGATTATCAAAATTTTACACAAAATCAGTACTACCACCATAACTCTAAATCAACAGCAGTTATATTCTTAGGGCAAGGTCTCATGGAGCGGATTACGCCAAAGCGGAACGAGCGGATCACCAATCATGAGATCGTTCTGATAGAACCCTTTTAATAATTCCGTCAAACGGTTCCGTGATTGGTGATCCGCTTGTTCCACTTCCGCGAAATCCGCTCCATGGGACCTCACCCTTATACACAACTTTTGCGTTACCCTGGTGGTCAATTCTGTACCGCCTATCGACAACTATTGGCGTCGTTGCACAAGTTTTTTGCCATATAAAATATCTGCGTATAAAAAACATCGATAGTTGTCGGTAGGCGCTACAGAATTGAGCCCCTGAGCTAATGACGTGGATGTAGAAAGTTTTGTAGCTTCTTGCTTTTCTTTGTTTTATAAATTTAAAAAATTTTGTTTCCATTTTTGTCTGTTTACGAAAATAAAATATAAAGGACAAATTAATTTATACATTTAAATTTGAATTTATGGTAATGTTTTCTTCGTATAAAATATCTCAAAACAAGTGCTATGCACAATATTACAAGATAAATATATATAGTTTAAAAGCAAAAAAAAAAAAAAAAAAAAAAGAAAATCAACCAGAGCTACAAAATTTTCTACGTCCACGTCATTAGCTCTGGGTAACACAAAAGGAAAGTTGTACATAATAATGTTAACTGCTGTTATTTATTTTATAGTAGCGTTTTATAGTAGCGATAGTGTTTTTGTGTAAAATTTCAATAATCTAATCTCAAAATCGTGATTAGTGACATTAAAAACCCCTAGAAACATCAGAATTTAAATTTTGAAAATTTCCATACCATACTGGACCAGGGTGGCTCATACATAAGCTAGCAATAAACTTGAAAATTGTGTGAAAAATGTTGGTATAAATTTAACAAAAAAAAAGTACAAAATTTCAATGGAAAAATGCCAGCCCTCTAAAGATTAAACTTTTAATTAAAAATTATGACATATAGTCATAATTTTTGGTTTAAGTTTATGAAAGTATATTAGTTAACTTAGGGCCAGTTTCACAAACGTCGGTTAACTGCTACGGGAGGTTAATCGACTACCTATCTTTCTCTATATTACTACCTAAGGAGAGACAGAAAATCTATTAACCTCCCGTTAGCAGTTAACCAACGTTTGTGAAACTGGCCCTTAGAAATTATAGATGACCTAACCTCTTAGTTCCTACATATTATGAAAATGGACCTATATGTTGGAATATTAGGTGCATTCAACAGATAAAACGAATCAGTACGCGCTCAATGATTTCTAATATAATTGGTTCTTGCCTTTAGTTTTTCGCTGGATCTAGAAGTAGGAACTAATCATAATAAAGAATCACACTAAGCACTTACTGATCTATTTTGTCTGCTCCACACTTGTTTTTATCGATGATAGGAAAGACTGTAATTAAATCTTTTATCCAGATCTAGCTCAACTTTATAAAATGAAAAAATTTACGCTTATTAAGCTAATATAAATGTATACAGGAGGTAGATATAGAAACTTATTAGCTTTCTTTCCATTTAGACTTACTCTATTAAAGCAAAGCCTCCCTCTCCCATCACCCAATTTTAAAACTAACTACGCAGCAGCAGTGGAGTCAGAAAATTTGTCATGTTTACTATATCTGAGTTACGAGCAAACGTTATCTAACTATTACTTTCTTAAATTCTCACATGTTTCTTGCTTACTAATATAGATAGATAGACAAAAGGGAAGAAGAGAGCGCGCAACTGAGTATCCGTGATAAACGTAATAATGACAACAATGGTCATATATACGTTTCTTATTGCTTCCAGAGTCTTATCTTATAATTACGTGCGAGTATTTGCGCGGACCGAGATATTAAGTACAAGTCTTTACCGAGAGGGTAGAAATTTAGAAATATTAATCTTCGCGCACAGTTCCAGCAGTCTCGTAAATACAATTAGCATCTACAGGTCTCTAATTTAAGGCTCCGCAAGTGTCACCTCTAATCAACATAGACGAAAGAGGTGGCACCGTCGAATTGTGACGTAGTTGCTAGCATTCCGCTTTTTATTCAGGCCCCGATGTGTCCCCTGTTTCGCCAATCTTTTTATAATACCTTTTATTGTCAATTGCTCAAAATTTCTCGTCGTTAAACAAATTGTCATTAAAATGTTGCGTTATAAAATGTGGAATCTTTCACCGAATTTATATAATTCTTTCGTAATAAAATAAATAATGGTAAGTGATACAATTCCTCGCGTAAAAAAGGCATGAAATACAGATTACAATATTAAATTATAAGATTAAAAAATTACTTTAAAAATTACAATGCTTTCTAATTGCAATATTCCTAGATACTTTTGTGCACACGGCTGTACAAATTGCGTTTCAATTGCCAACAATCTGTACTCGGTTTGAAAACTATGTAAGCTAATTGGCTATATGTGGTAACAATTAAATAGTTATTAACCATGGCGGCAATAAATGAGATTGAACGGATAAAAATGCAGTTACTATTAAAAAATGTCAAGAGGCATGATACTGAAAAATAAAATAATCCTACTTTTATATACACTTTGTTCTAATTAAGTTCTATGCACATTATTACATTTCGTGCATATTTGGATATATATGTGTCAAGATGTGTTAACCAATTGGAAACTCCATAATCATTACGATTTATAAATTATATTTTAGGTTATATTTATAATTAAATATAATTATATCTAATATTAGAATAAAATATAATTAATAATTAATTTTATTAATGGCATTTCTTGTTAATGGCAATTTATATAAATCCTCTTTACTCGATATTTGAAAAACGATTCTTTTGCAAATTATTTTAGGCATTTAAATCTATTTTGTTGACAAAGTTATTTTTTCTTATTCATATAATTTTACTATTTAAAGATAAAAATAAAAATAATTTATTTAGCAAAGTTATAATAAATATTGTTTCGATTAATAATATTTTTTTACAGAAATATAAAATTTTAATTCAAATATATAAAATAATAAAATTATTGTCAATTATTGCTTCCTAATCAGATATTTTGACAAAATTTATTTTGTCAAAATAATATAATTATATTGACAAAAAAGTTTAAATAATATAATTAATGTCTAAGATATACATGTTTCTTCATTCATTAGATTGTCTACAAAATAAATTATTTGAAAATTTTATTTGTAATATTTACTATTTTTATAAATATTTTATTTTTTGTTTTAATTTCGTTCAAATAAAGTGAAAAACCCAACATTCATAACGCAACGTATAAAAGTTTATAAGGACCTTAAAATTTGAAGCATAATACAATTGAATGTCGAAAGCCATAACGACGTTACAGGTACACCGTTAGAGATGCTGTCGCTGTCACCATCTCCATAAGATCAATCTGATCAAGATAGCACAATGTAAAATAAGACAATTTTGACGACAACGACGAGCATTTCCGAGCGGCACCACAGTTGGATCCGCGGTACGTTTATGTACAATGGGCGAGCACATATAAAATTTTGTATAAAAATATTTTCTCATATGCGTATGTTTTTATGTATGTATGTATGTATGTATGTACGTGTACATGTGTGTATGTATTCCCCGTATGTATGTGAATATTTATATATGTACATCTTGAATAATTAATACTGAGTAATTAATATCATCTCGTTTCATCGTGCGCATTACACCGCGGCGTGAGCCTGATTCTAATTCTCTACGGAACGTCGTCATAGTCCTCGGTGCGAATGATCTCTTAGCGAAAAACACTGATGAAATCTGCCAAAACGGACATTAAAAATCCATCTCAGGATAACATCACATCCGAACAGACTATGCCGGTCGAGAAAGCATACCTAAACGCCAAACCAGATTTTTCTTAATGCGTTTCTTCGGAGAGTGAAGTTGCTACTAAGTTGAGGGGAACGTCGGAGACATTCTCTTCATCGCCTTCGTCTACTTCCTCATCCACGGATAAGTGCCGTTGCATACGCTCCTCGTTTTTCACATGTTGCTGCAAATTTAACAAATTGTTGAAAATGATTCAAATTGAATCAAAGTCCAGATGTAAAATATAGAAAATTGCGCACTAACTCCTGTGCTATTCAAAGTGTCAGTACGCTTGAGATTTTCTCGTAGCATAAAAAATTAAATATTTTGATGAAAAATATCATAAAAAGATTTTGAAAAATGCATTTTTAAAAAAGATAGTTTTTTGTCTTTTAATTTTATTTATG
Organism: Monomorium pharaonis; assembly: GCF_013373865.1. Lineage (NCBI taxonomy): Eukaryota > Metazoa > Arthropoda > Insecta > Hymenoptera > Formicidae > Monomorium > Monomorium pharaonis. Next base: position 19,335,462 of record NC_050471.1, read on the forward strand.
ATATTTTGTTCCTATAATAAAGTTACAATTTTTATTCAATATTTTTTTTTACTTTAAAGCGCTGTAAGCTTAATAAAACATTTAGCAAACGTTAATAAAATTATTAAAAAAAATTTTTTTTTCTAATTTTTTGTAATATTTAATTTTTTATATAAAAACTTCTTATTTCAATATTTGAGCATATAACAAAAAGTAGCTTACATGAATCATGTAACTAGACAAAGGTATTGAATAAGCAACTGACGGAGGCGGATGGCCGCTGGGTATGCGCGTAGGTGTTAACGCTGCATGCATCATCAGCTGAGGATGAATTTGTTGTCGAAGAGCATTCAGCATATCCGCACTCTCAGCATCCATTTGTTCTCTTGTCGACTGAGACGCTAAGACTGTGTCTCCTTTTTCTAAAATACATTATTTTTATAAAATATATTCTTTAGTTTAATTTCCTATTAACTTTAACAATTGCAAAGCTATTTGAAATCGCAATTGATTATATAATATAATGATTAATATTGAGAATAATATTGAAAGTGTTGGTATATTTAAATTAACCTTTATTTATACCTAAGAGTATATCACAACCCAGCGAAATTTCGGGCGTAAATTTTGCGTAAATTTGTTTCATTATAATTTAAAATTATAATTTCCTAAAAAATTATGCTGCTTTATTTTAATAAGTTCAGAAAACATTCAGTAATTTTTTAGAGTTAAAATAGTTAATAGATGAAGCGTGATATTCGTTTAAAATCGTTGGGATGTCACACATCCAAGGGTAATTGTGAAATTATTTGAAGGTGAGGTAAATAAAGGTTAAATGTACAAATTTTTTTTTATGTTACAACACGAATGTTTTACTCATAATTTTTTTTTGTTCTTCGTTTTGTTCCTGGTTAACTTTTTTTACTAATTATGAAAAATATATCAGAATTTTTTAATTCATTAAAATGGTTAATCCAATATAGCAGATCAATAATTAATTTTTTTTTATTTTCATGAAAATTAGTACATTAGGGTTTCCTGATCTTAAATTACAATTTAGTGAAAAAACTGAACATTATTATAAGAGGTATTATTCAAACTATTTATTTGAATTTGCCATATTTTTCCAGATTTTTTAAAGACAATGTCACCCATTATTATCTTCTACATCAATGGTTTTAGTATCAATAATTATTTCTTTCAGAGCCCTAAATAATTTATCAATAATATCCACGGTCATTATCACAATCGTATTTTTAAAAAATTAACTTTTTATTCAATTTTATTTTTTTGAAAAATTAAAAGTTTAAATGTTCGCTTGTTGTGTTCAGAAAATAAAAATATATCTTAAAAATTTGGAATTAGACCACTCTATCTTATATGTACAATTTTCAGCAGTTACTGCAAAAATATGTACCATTTACTAAATGTATAATTGCTGAAAACTTCTCTTACTTCTATGCCTAGATGGTTTCTCGCCTTTGGGTCTACGTCTGCGCGTATGTATAGTGTCCCTTCGCATAGTAACTGGGCGATTGACACCATGCAGTTTGTAATACAACCCACAAGCATTGCACACCATTTCACCCTTCATGTTCCTTCTCCAAATAGTTGTTGTCATGGTGCCACAATTTGTACAAGACATATCAACCTTTTTCGCCACGTTACCGCTCTGTTGATCATACTGTTGTTTTTGGTCGTCCATCTGAAATAACTAATTGATTATTTAGAACTGATTATTATGAATAAATAATAATAATGTATGAGTAACGAAAAAAATATACTTTATTCTTTATCTTGCTCGACCATGTGGTAAAATCATGAGCTTGCTCCTCGTTATTATGCTCATGTTGGTAACTGGCAATAATGTCCGGACTTGCTGGAGCTTTACTGGGATAGCTCTGTTTTCTTCGACCTTTCGTCGTTGTCGCCATCTCTTTACGACCAATGCTGGCAGGGCTAGATGGATTACTGTCCATCAAAGCACTCTGTACAGACTGAATACAACACTATTTTACTTAAATTTTACATTAAACTTTTTAAAATTATTTTTGGGTTTATATACAACATTTTATACTTGTTCAATCTTATATCAATTGATAATAATATCCTGTGAGACATGAGAAAAGATAAAGTGTAAATTTTATTGAATAGATAAATTAACTTTTTATGATAGAATTTTAGTTGTAACCATAAATAATGTTAGAGAGTTCGAAATTAATGATGATATCAGTATCAAATTCAACATGAACCATTAGAAAATATTAATGTGTTGACATTAATTTTAAAAAAATAATTAATGATAAATACAGTATTATAAAAAGAGAATGCATTTTGTCTTAGCAAAAAGTTTCTCGATCACAAAAGTTATTTTTCAAAAGAGTACAAAATCTATTTATAAATTGCCTGTTATCAGCACAAAGAGACAATATTATAGGGGGGGGGGGGGGCCAGCAACTTGGTTCGCAAATTTATCAGACCAAAAAATTATACTATTAAGCATTTTAAAATCAAAGATATCATCTATGTTGGTAAAATAAAAATAATAATTATAAAATTAATAATTTATAATAAACACGTATATATTTATTACAAATTATTTAATTTCCGTATTTTGTCAATATATAAGTTCACCTAAAAAATTTGTTTACTATTTCTTAGATCTTAATAGTGCCATATCAATTTTTGAAATATATTTTACCATAAATTGCAATTTTTTTATTAAAACAAAAATGGAAACGGTATTATATTGCTATAATTATAAATATGTAATAAGGATCAACAGAATAAGCATAAATAGAATTTTAGAATTATAAATATAAATTTAATTTATTGATAAATATAATTAATATTCAAATTGTTAAAGCGTTTTGAATAATCTGGAATGTAATCCTATTTGTTGTTTATTAATAAATTAGATCTATATTTATAATTTTAAAATCTTTATACTCATTCTGTAGACCCACCTATTGTATATTTGCTTTGCAAAATTTGAGCTTAGATACTCTTATAATTATAAATATATGTAAACAAATTATTATAGTTCTATACTTTTTTATCTATATGTTTATAAAATATATAATCTTTATAATTCTTATAAAATTTGTTTTTTTATTAAAATATAAAGATATTAAGAAAAAATTGATATAATTATAAAAATATTTGATGCAATTACTCAAGAAAATATACAAAAACAATTTAAAAAATGAAAAACAAATTTTTAACACTATTTTACAATTAATATGATAGAATATTTCCAAGCTATATATCTTGATCTGTTTAACAGAAAGCGAGTTTCCCAAAATTCTCGATTATCTATTATTTACGAAATTCTACCTGAAATGTGTTCTGAATAGGTTTAAAAGAATTTTCGATCGACCAATAGGCTGACTGACGGCTTAACCGATGACCTGAGTTTTTCCGCCATCACTACCTGGACCTTTTCTTTCTATTTATCAGACGTACAGATGTTCGCATTTGGCGATACACTTTTCAAGAAATGTTTTGTCTGCTTAGGAGGTAGTACAAGGTTACTACTCTTACTACGCAAAAAGAAATCATAGGATCAATTCACAAAAATGCAAACATGTCTGCAAATTTTTCTCTCTTTCTAATTCAAATTCATAAATTTATTCCTCTATTTATCTCTTTCTTTATCTGTCTATTTGATCAAATATTTGCAAATTTCACACACACACACACACACACACACACGCGCGCGCGCGCGCGCGCGCGTATCCATCTATCTATATTTTTATCTTGATTTCTCTTTTTATTTACGTACAGAATCAGCCAAAATTTGGAAATTTTCAATTTTCTTACAAAAAGTTATTATATGGTAGAAAATAAATCTTAGAACAAAATAAATAAAATAAATACAATATAAAAAATTAATAAAATATTAATAAAATAATAAAAGTCCAAAAATAAATAAAAAATATCGTATTTTTAATTTATCTTTTAGTTTCGTCTAAAATTTCTAAATTACATATATAATCCTGATAATTACATAAAATTAAAACTTGATATTTTTTAAATTTAAAGTGCTGTAATTAATAAAATATTATTGAGCAAAAATTAACAAAAAATGATTTTAAAACAGACTTTTTCTAAGCTTTTAAATGTTTTTTAAAATTAATACAATGATAAATATCGAACTTTTGGTACAAGACTTTATTTCTTACAAAATGTTTTTTATAATAACTTTAAATAACAAATTTATGGAAAAAAAGAAAATAAATGTTGGTTATAACGTACTTAATTCGCATTAATTTAAACAATTAAAACTTTTTTATGCTTAACATTTTATTAAATGCAAGAAAATCTTAAGCGTTTCCAAACTTTTAATTTGGTCTATAAAATAATGTTTATAAAAATATTTCATTTTAATCAAATCTCACTCACCTTATTTTCAAAGCTTCCTATATTGGTACGATTACCGAGCACAGGAAAATCGGCTAACGAACGCTCAGTAGCTGTCCCTTGAGTATCCCTATAAAATCTGATTTGTGGAGATATCTTGTCCGCATCAATGGCAGTAATACCGATCTGTCTGTTATTGATCAAAGAGCGCAACAAATTAGTCGCTTCGCCGGTGAACCCATTGTTCAGTTTATCACCATTTGTTCGCGTAATTTCCAAGCTTCTGTTGCTGCAGTAATAAGATACAAGTAGACAAGTGTAATTGTATAATTTTAATACTGATAGTATAAAAATCTAGCTTATAATATTTATTACCAGTTTGATTTATAATAAATATAAACAGAAATCTTTATACATAAATATTATAGCGGTACTCATATAATTCCAATTTTATCACTAGATTTTACAATATGTATTAGGAAGCAATTAAATTAGACTTAATAACTTATTTATAAGATTGTTGGTATAAAAATAATGTTGATAACAGAATCTACTTCAATAAAGGGATAATAAAACTGAAATAGTTTAACTTTATTAATTTATCAAGTTAATTTAACACTTTGTTAGACAAATTTTTTCGTTAAACATATTTTGCTGAATTTTAATATATGGAGATTTTTAGAGTCGCTGACCTTTGTAAATCTCAAAAGTCAAAATTTAATAATGTAAAAATTAAATAATGTATAAAGTTTTATTACAATTTGAATTCAACATTTTTCTTAACAGTCATGCATCAGTTTAAAAAATTCCAATTACAAATACAGATTTGAAATGAGTGGACTTAAAAAACATTAATAAAGATTTTCAAGATATCTCATATGTTAATAATTATTTTCAATAAAAATTTTTAAACAAAAGTTATCCATTTTGATGAATGTTTTGCTTATAATATAAATTTGTTTATTATATAACTTATTATTAATACAAAGTAACTGTATGTTTATGTTATTCATATATAATTTTTTGTGTTCTTATGTATTTCGTAATTGGTTTGTGTCATATTTGATATTATATTTCTAAGTTTCTTATATATATAAACGTATATATATGTATATATAATATATATATAAAAACTTAGAGAATGTAATATCAAATATGACACAAATCAATTACGTAATATATAAAAATACTATATATATATGTGTGTATATATATATATATATATATATATATATACATACATGTTTTAAAAATATAATATCAAGTGTAGCACAAATCAATTTAGTAATATTATCTTCAAATACTATTTTGGTGTAACAATTTGGTGTAACAATTTGGTGAAACAATTTATACTGATTACAGAGACAGAAAAAATTATCATTAACTTTTTATTTGTATTGAAGTGTATTGAATTTTCATCAGAATTTTCTTTTCTTTGCAAACAACTAAAAAATAATGGCTTTTTGTTATATTTGTTGTGAGAAATAAACTGTAATGCAAAATATTTAATGTAATTTATGTAATAATAGATTAATGTAACAATGTTTTCATTATTAAAAGATTAATTACACAATGTTACTTATCTGTAAGCAATTCACACAAAATATATTTGTACATTTTAGTTACCAATCAAATAGCAAGCGAACAAATATTTGTTGAATAAACGAATTTGGCTTACTTACTTAGCTAAAGCTTGCCACAGCTTCGTCGTTTCCTGATCAATGTTAGTGTCAGAGCAGTTGCTCTCTGGGGTATCCATTCTATTAACTGGACTACAATTCGCCGTATTGGACTCGGAGCCATCATAGTTATTCTCGACTCGGATCTTCTTACTGACAGTCATATCGTAACCATTCTCCTCACCTTCAATCTCGTGCTCGTCGCGATCTTCGATCTCCAGTCGTTCGGGATCAGAACTGTTGGAACTATCGTCGTCATCTGGCTCACACTTAATGTTATCATGTTCTTGCATATCACTGCTCTGTAACTCTAGATGATGCGTTTGAGTTTGAGGTATTGTGTTTTGATTAATGCTGGCCGGTTTGGAGTTAGGCTCCTCGTTGAATAACTTCCTATTCAACACAAGGAACGATTGCAGAGGGCTACTTTCGCCCGCTACTTTGGCAGTGGAGAAAGACTCTTTCTATAATCATAAAAAAAGACATACATAACTTACTTCTTGATCAAATATAGATTTACAAAACAATGCGCTATTAGCTACTTAACCTCAAAACAATTCAAATCCAATACCTGCTCGTCATGAGACTGTTGCTTGGTATATTCCAGGTACTGTTTGAGTAAAACGTCGGACTTTTGAGACACTTCGCGAAAGTTGTCCAACGTATTTAAATTGTATACGCACCGCTGACAGATAATTGGTGGTAATGAATCACCATTTTTTACCTATCAAAAAATCACGCAAATTGAATGATAAAAGCAACAAATATTTTAAAGATACATTATATATAACACAATCATTAATCTTTGTAATAAAAAGGTTGTGGGTCAGTCACTCAATGTCTGTTTTTCCTTAGTTAATTTCTTGCACAGTTCATCTTTTCTCTATTTTTCTCCATGTTGAAAAAAAGAAAAAAGAAAAATTATGCAACTAAAAAAACAAATCATTAGATTTCATATCAAACAGAAGCTCAAGAACAAATCATCAAAAACAATAACTGTTAATTTCATTTAGGATTGGCCAGAAAAGTTCAATAAGTGAAAAAATTATGATATTAAATGATTATAATTCCAGTTTTTACTATCCCAGACTTTATTCAAGACAATAAACTGACAAAAACTAAGTAACTAATATAAAAATATACTTTATGCAAAGAAATGTTTTTGGTTTAATTTTCAAATCATACTAATCGCTATAGTTTAAAAAAGATCCAATTAACCAATAACAAAACTTTACAATAATAAAGCTTTATTCATTCAAATTAATACGTGAAAAAGAAGAAAATCACCTAGTAAGTCAGTCTTCTTAAGTAAGCACCCCTTATCAGAAACTATAAAAAAGGGACTACATAAATACCCCAGATAGCACAAAATATTATCATAAATATTTATAAATATTTTACAAATTTATTTTCAAAAAATATTTTTTAAAGATTATATAATTATTTTCATAAACCATTTAGAAATGATACAAAAATTATTATCAACAATATATAGAATGTTTTTTAAATGTACTGAAAAATATTTATGGTATATAAACTTTAAATATTTTTTATATTCTTTAATAATAATGGTATAAATATTTATTTTAAATATTTTCATAAATGTTTATCAATTTTTTTTATACCTGACAAACTCGGGTGTGTGAAGTTGGCACCCCTATGGTACAAAATCGTAGTTCTGTTAAGAGTTCTGGATTATTCAGAACTAAAGGAAGAGTTCCTGATAGGTTTAAAAAAGAGTTCCGTTCATTATAACATGGAACTCACACTTTGAAAAATGGGGGTGCCAACTTCACACCTAAAATCAGCACCGAATAGTTCTAAATGATTCATTTGATTTCTTTTGACGAGTACTAGAGTTCCTGATATAAAATTTTTTTTTTCCATTTTTCAAAAAAATTACAAAAAATAAAAAAAAATTAATATTAAGCAGGAATAGTTCTGAATAGTGTATTTGATTCCTTTCGACGAGTTCTAGAGTTCCTGATAAATAAAAAACATCAAATCTTTATAATTGTTTAAAAAATCACCATCGAAAGTTATAACATCATTAGCAGTGGCAAACCTTCGAATTCGAATAATTCCTTAATTAATGTTCGGATCGTCTCCGCCCATAATAATTTCTTGTAGAACTCTTAGAATACTGTCTAGAACTGCCGTCAGAACTACTGGAACTATTAAAAAAAAATTCGTCGGCACTTAGTCGATTTTCGCGCGAGTCGCACCTTCGAGATCGAATAATTCTTTAATTAGTGTTCTAATTGTCTCCGCCCATAATAATTTCTTGTAGTATTCTTAGAATACTGTCTAGAACTGCCGTCAGAACTACTGGAACTATTAAAAAAAAATTCGTCGGCACTTAGTCGATTTTCGCGCGAGTCGCACCTTCGAGGTCGAATAACTCCTTAATTAATGTTCGGATCGTCTCCGCCCATAATAATTTCTTGTAGAACTCTTAGAATACTGTCTAGAACTGCCGTCAGAACTACTGGAACTATTAAAAAAAAATTCGTCGGCACTTAGTCGATTTTCGCGCGAGTCGCACCTTCGAGGTCGAATAACTCCTTAATTAATGTTCGGATCGTCTCCGCCCATAATAATTTCTTGTAGAACTCTTAGAATACTGTCTAGAACTGCCGTCAGAACTACTGGAACTATTAAAAAAAAATTCGTCGGCACTTAGTCGATTTTCGCGCGAGTCGCACCTTCGAGGTCGAATAACTCCTTAATTAATGTTCGGATCGTCTCCGCCCATAATAATTTCTTGTAGAACTCTTAGAATACTGTCTAGAACTGCCGTCAGAACTACTGGAACTATTAAAAAAAAATTCGTCGGCACTTAGTCGATTTTCGCGCGAGTCGCACCTTCGAGGTCGAATAACTCCTTAATTAATGTTCGGATCGTCTCCGCCCATAATAATTTCTTGTAGAACTCTTAGAATACTGTCTAGAACTGCCGTCAGAACTACTGGAACTATTAAAAAAAAATTCGTCGGCACTTAGTCGATTTTCGCGCGAGTCGCACCTTCGAGGTCGAATAACTCCTTAATTAATGTTCGGATCGTCTCCGCCCATAATAATTTCTTGTAGAACTCTTAGAATACTGTCTAGAACTGCCGTCAGAACTACTGGAACTATTAAAAAAAAATTCGTCGGCACTTAGTCGATTTTCGCGCGAGTCGCACCTTCGAGGTCGAATAACTCCTTAATTAATGTTCGGATCGTCTCCGCCCATAATAATTTCTTGTAGAACTCTTAGAATACTGTCTAGAACTGCCGTCAGAACTACTGGAACTATTAAAAAAAAATTCGTCGGCACTTAGTCGATTTTCGCGCGAGTCGCACCTTCGAGGTCGAATAACTCCTTAATTAATGTTCGGATCGTCTCCGCCCATAATAATTTCTTGTAGAACTCTTAGAATACTGTCTAGAACTGCCGTCAGAACTACTGGAACTATTAAAAAAAAATTCGTCGGCACTTAGTCGATTTTCGCGCGAGTCGCACCTTCGAGGTCGAATAACTCCTTAATTAATGTTCGGATCGTCTCCGCCCATAATAATTTCTTGTAGAACTCTTAGAATACTGTCTAGAACTGCCGTCAGAACTACTGGAACTATTAAAAAAAATTCGTCGGCACTTAGTCGATTTTCGCGCGAGTCGCACCTTCGAGGTCGAATAACTCCTTAATTAATGTTCGGATCGTCTCCGCCCATAATAATTTCTTGTAGAACTCTTAGAATACTGTCTAGAACTGCCGTCAGAACTACTGGAACTATTAAAAAAAAATTCGTCGGCACTTAGTCGATTTTCGCGCGAGTCGCACCTTCGAGGTCGAATAACTCCTTAATTAATGTTCGGATCGTCTCCGCCCATAATAATTTCTTGTAGAACTCTTAGAATACTGTCTAGAACTGCCGTCAGAACTACTGGAACTATTAAAAAAAAATTCGTCGGCACTTAGTCGATTTTCGCGCGAGTCGCACCTTCGAGGTCGAATAACTCCTTAATTAATGTTCGGATCGTCTCCGCCCATAATAATTTCTTGTAGAACTCTTAGAATACTGTCTAGAACTGCCGTCAGAACTACTGGAACTATTAAAAAAAAATTCGTCGGCACTTAGTCGATTTTCGCGCGAGTCGCACCTTCGAGGTCGAATAACTTTTTAATTAATATTCAGATCGTCTCCGCCCATAATAATTTTTTGTAGAACTCTTAGAATACTGTCTAGAACTGCCGTCAGAACTACTGGAACTCTTAAAAAAAAAATTCGTCGGCACTTAGTCGATTTTCGCGCGAGTCGTATTTTTGAAGTCGAATAATTTCTTAATTAATGTTCGGATCGTCTCCGCCCATAATAATTTTTTGTAGAACTCTTAGAATACTGTCTAGAACTGCCGTCAGAACTACTGGAACTATTAAAAAAAAATTCGTCGGCACTTAGTCGATTTTCGCGCGAGTCGCACCTTCGAGGTCGAATAACTCCTTAATTAATGTTCGGATCGTCTCCGCCCATAATAATTTCTTGTAGAACTCTTAGAATACTGTCTAGAACTGCCGTCAGAACTACTGGAACTATTAAAAAAAAATTCGTCGGCACTTAGTCGATTTTCGCGCGAGTCGCACCTTCGAGGTCGAATAACTCCTTAATTAATGTTCGGATCGTCTCCGCCCATAATAATTTCTTGTAGAACTCTTAGAATACTGTCTAGAACTGCCGTCAGAACTACTGGAACTATTAAAAAAAAATTCGTCGGCACTTAGTCGATTTTCGCGCGAGTCGCACCTTCGAGGTCGAATAACTCCTTAATTAATGTTCGGATCGTCTCCGCCCATAATAATTTCTTGTAGAACTCTTAGAATACTGTCTAGAACTGCCGTCAGAACTACTGGAACTATTAAAAAAAAATTCGTCGGCACTTAGTCGATTTTCGCGCGAGTCGCACCTTCGAGGTCGAATAACTCCTTAATTAATGTTCGGATCGTCTCCGCCCATAATAATTTCTTGTAGAACTCTTAGAATACTGTCTAGAACTGCCGTCAGAACTACTGGAACTATTAAAAAAAAATTCGTCGGCACTTAGTCGATTTTCGCGCGAGTCGCACCTTCGAGGTCGAATAACTCCTTAATTAATGTTCGGATCGTCTCCGCCCATAATAATTTCTTGTAGAACTCTTAGAATACTGTCTAGAACTGCCGTCAGAACTACTGGAACTATTAAAAAAAAATTCGTCGGCACTTAGTCGATTTTCGCGCGAGTCGCACCTTCGAGGTCGAATAACTCCTTAATTAATGTTCGGATCGTCTCCGCCCATAATAATTTTTTGTAGAACTCTTAGAATACTGTCTAGAACTGCCGTCAGAACTACTGGAACTATTAAAAAAAAATTCGTCGGCACTTAGTCGATTTTCGCGCGAGTCGCACCTTCGAGGTCGAATAACTCCTTAATTAATGTTCGGATCGTCTCCGCCCATAATAATTTCTTGTAGAACTCTTAGAATACTGTCTAGAACTGCCGTCAGAACTACTGGAACTATTAAAAAAAAATTCGTCGGCACTTAGTCGATTTTCGCGCGAGTCGCACCTTCGAGGTCGAATAACTTTTTAATTAATATTCAGATCGTCTCCGCCCATAATAATTTTTTGTAGAACTCTTAGAATACTGTCTAGAACTGCCGTCAGAACTACTGGAACTCTTAAAAAAAAAATTCGTCGGCACTTAGTCGATTTTCGCGCGAGTCGTATTTTTGAAGTCGAATAATTTCTTAATTAATGTTCGGATCGTCTCCGCCCATAATAATTTTTTGTAGAACTCTTAGAATACTGTCTAGAACTGCCGTCAGAACTACTGGAACTATTAAAAAAAAATTCGTCGGCACTTAGTCGATTTTCGCGCGAGTCGCACCTTCGAGGTCGAATAACTTTTTAATTAATATTCAGATCGTCTCCGCCCATAATAATTTTTTGTAGAACTCTTAGAATACTGTCTAGAACTGCCGTCAGAACTACTGGAACTCTTAAAAAAAAAATTCGTCGGCACTTAGTCGATTTTCGCGCGAGTCGTATTTTTGAAGTCGAATAATTTCTTAATTAATGTTCGGATCGTCTCCGCCCATAATAATTTTTTGTAGAACTCTTAGAATACTGTCTAGAACTGCCGTCAGAATTACTGGAACTATTAAAAAAAAATTCGTCGGCACTTAGTCGATTTTCGCGCGAGTCGCACCTTCGAGGTCGAATAACTCCTTAATTAATGTTCGGATCGTCTCCGCCTATAATAATTTTTCGTAGAACTCAGAGTTGTAAATCTAAAGAGATCTAAAATTGCCGCCAGAACTCTTTCAAATTTTCAGAGAATTTTAATTAGGCATTAATTTCAAACGACATATTTATAAAACTGTTGCTATTTAAAAATTCCAATAGTTCTAGCAGCAGCTCTGGACTGTATTCTAAGTTCAACGAGAAATTATTTTTTGACTGATTAATACTTCGGAAGTACTTTACGAAGTGCTTCGAAAATTACGAATTTGTATAAAATATATTAGTTCCGAAATATACTCAATAAAACATGGAAAATAATGAAAAACGAATAGCTTTTATTTGTAAAAACTAGAAAATATTATTTATTTTGTACGTACATTATTGTGTGTGGTGTAACCATTGTTTGAGGTGAAACATAATTTTTTTTTGGTCTAAGACTATCGTATTCATACCACGAAAATCCTGTATACGCTACGGCTGTATAATGACCTATCGTTTCAAAAGATTTGCTTTCATTTCCTTTGTAATCTATTATACCGCTTAATGTATAATTTTTTTCCCCAAGTTTGATAATCTTCGTGATACTTTCAAGTGATACATTTCTTTTGTCTACATTATAATTTGGATCTGAAATTACGCTTGTATCGAGAAATATGTGAGGACCATAATCGTGTGTTCTCTCTAAATGAGCACTACATTTTTTGCATAACGCTTGCCTAATGTTTAAATTTTCCGTATCGTCAATAGCTTCTTGTACACAGTTAAATCCTTTTTTAAATAATATTTCTACGTTAATACATAAAGTGGGTAAATTTCTACATTGCATGTAATTACAGCTAGAGCATTTCGTATATCTAATCACACTTGGTAAATCTGTAAATATTATTTGTATTATATGATCAATATTGCAATTTGCATCAAGGAATTGTACATATCTAGTACCTGAAATTTTACATAAATTTGTATTTTGTAAGATTTCAAGACGAGTTTTATAATCATTGGCTGTAACTTTTCCAAGGATTAAAATTTGTTGCGCTAATTTTATTATTAGATGCTGACAATCTTGGATGCAGTTTTTATAAAACTTCTCTTTGCCTATCGCATGTGCTAACATTTGTACAAAAGAATCGAAGGCACACGTATTTTTAACACTTACATATTTATTTTTAAATTTAATGCTTTCGCATAAATTTCCATTTTTTAATATTGGTATATTCACGAATTTATGCGATTGTACAAAATCCCAGTCTGGAAAAGGATCCATATAAGTTGGACGTTTTATTTTTTTATTTGATGTAATTTTTCCGCCCCAATTTTCGTTAGCATTAAGGGGATTATTTTTCAACTCTAAGTCCGATTCGTTCACTTTATCCATTTTCATACTTTCCTCAAGCATGTTGTCTACATTTTCCATACTAATATCTTGAACATTACTGCAAGCATCAATTTTACTCAACGATAGATCGACTAGAGAGTTGCTTTGTGATATACTGGTTTCCAATGATATATCATTAATTTCAGTATTATTTATGTCAACATTCTGGTTCGTAGATTCCTTCAGAATAGCCTTTACTTCTTCTCTAACTGACTCAGTTTTTGATGTACATTTTGCTGAAGCTTCTTTAACACGACCATCTAAATAATCTACGTGACGAAAAACAAATTTATCGGCTCTTTGAGGCAATTCGTTTTTAAAAGCTCGTGTTTTAATGTTAGCGAATTCCGCTTCAACGCTGGAAGATGTTGCAACGCGATTTCCTATGCCAAAAAGCGGTATCATAATACCAGTCCAAAGAGGAAGATAATACATTAAATGTTTTATATTTTCAGCCGCTTCAACATTATAATATGCATTTAATGTTTCACCATCAAGGCATTGCGATGCAATGCTTGCAGCTTGTTCGTAAATTTTTGTAGACCATTTTACCCATGCTTGAGAATGTTGTTGCTTAAAATCTTTATAGTTATCTTCAATTTTCTCATTTTCACATATTTCCGTTTGATTTATTTCTTTATCATTATTCTCAATTTTAGCAATTGGCATCCCTTTGATAATGGAATTTACGTATTCAAATCGTGTCTGGGATTGGAGTGATTTGCCAGAATCAAAAGTTAATGTATGACTGAGTGCTACTACTAAAATTGACTCAAGAAAATACTCTAAGTTTTCAATTGTTTGCATTTGATATGCATGACAAATCGATCTTATAAAAAATTGACGCACTTTTGCAAATGGATGCTTTTTAATACAGGTCCATCTAGATACTATTGCCACCAGATGACTGACGTCTATACGAATATATGTTGCAAGGAGTGTTTTTTTTTTGTTCATTATAATTTCAAAGCAAGTATTCATATAATCTTTTAAATCAGCTTTTTTTCCAAATGCTATTGCAATAGATATCAACAGTGCCATGCTAAAATCGCATACAACCATTTTAGGAATCGCGACATTGTCACTTAAAATTGTTAAAAGCCAAGTTGTTATTGCAATCGCAGTATGATCGGCAGATAGCATTTGGAAAACAGGTACACTCCCTACAGACGAAACGCTCATACATTGATATAAAAATATATATTTTGATTTTACGTGTGTATATTTTATTTTTTTCGCTATCGATCCTGTAGCATCAATTGTCATGAACGATGAATCGTCTGTTTTCGAGTTTAGTTTGTAAAGTAATTTCTGCTCCTTCGTCCAATAATAACAGAAAAATGGTAATGCTCCAATCTTTTTTATGATTCCTGCGTGTGTAGTACTTTCCGCATCAACTAAATTACTTATTGGTAATGATCCTAAAAATTTAGAATATGACAAATAGAGAATTATCGTTAATTATCGCTAGATCTCGAATAAAACAATAAATTTATAAATTTGATCAATGCAATAGTATCATTTTGTGTAAAAATAGCTGATAAACTTGAAAAAAATATTTTGAAAAGATTTTCTTACATTCAAAATTAATATAGTAGAATTAACATAATAGTTTACAAATTTTTCAAAAATTTCAATTATTAAGTAAATAGAATTATTTTCTCAATATATCAATAATAAAACATTTTTATATATAATTAATATTGTTTAAATAAATAAAGAAATTTTTATTTGTGTTAATTAAAACTTATGTAGCTTTTATGTAGCGTTAATTAACTATAGACTCTTTATCCCTGCAATTTAATAATTTTTACAGTTTTGTAAAGGATTTTAATTTTGACATATATTAATAGTTTATAGTACTTTTTATTAAAGAGTAGTATGCACGTGAAAATTTATAAATTACCTGTGATACCTAGACGTTTTTCTTGTATTTCACTCTTTGCTTTACGTAAAACATCAGTTTTTGGTAAAATAGGAGGATAAGGATCGCCAAATCGAATCAAAGTTTTTCCTTCATTTCGTACATAGGTAATCGCATCCGTTTTTGTGTCAACAAGATTACTCGCTACATTTAATCTTCGATTCCCTGCTAACTGTCGCCTTTTTTTATGAATGAAATCGGCCTTGTAGTTTTTGATTATGATTTGTGACAGAATATCACTGTTTTTAATTGAATAGTTTTCAATTAAACCGACTATTTTTGCATCACACTCTTTACATTTTCCTTTTAGTTTAATAGATGCATTCTTTTTTCTTTTTTTAATAGATCCTTTAGCATATTTGAACGTCCAGGCACAAGGAATTCGTGATTTCTCCCAAATTTTCGCAGCAAACAGGTCTGTCCATCCAGGTTTTAAAGTAACATATCTTTTATTGTCATTATAAATATGTTCTTGTGGTTTTATCGAAAGCCATTCTGTTTTTGATATTATTATATTAAATTTATCTACAGTTGTAGTAGTAGCTGAGATGTTCGGATTAAAAGATTCGTCCGCAGTTGCAGTTGTCGCAGTTTCATTTGTTCTCGGGGGGATTGAAAATGCACGCAAAAGAGCGGTATGAATTTTGTTTCTATCATTTTTCACGACGGAATAAACATGTTTTGCTGTCATTTCACCATTCATAGCTGTTGCAATTGATGCATAAACTTTGTTGGAAGGAAAAAAAGGTTCTCCATTTTCGTCGATCACTCTATAAGTGGGATTCGTCAATATCGTTAGCAATTTTTCTATGTCGTACATATTCTTTACTACTTTTTGTAAATACCTATGAAGTGTTTTGAAATAATTAGTTGATAGCATTAATTATTTGTATAGTTATATGACAATTCCAAGTAAAATAAAATAATCTACTTTTCAAAATCGATTAAAATTATTTCTAGAAAATCTGAACACACATCAAATTTACTCTAACTTAACACTTTCCAAATGTAGCTTTTAGAGTTGTTTTAAATTTATTACAGTTATAGTACTAAACTTAACCTTCGCAAATAAATTATCTTTTTTTTCCCTTTAATTTAAAAAGCTATTGTTAATAAAATTCTGAAAAACAATATATTTAATTCGTTAAGTTTTCCATAACGACATAAAAGCTTTTTTATTCTAAAAATATATCTGTAGGTATTTAAATGAATACAAAATAGCAATTTTTCTTGAAATGAGTCTAACAAATGAATAATGAACGAGCGAATAAACAATGAACAGCAAATGTGAATTTTTGGATATTCGGCCACTATTGCAAAAATTGAAAAATAATACAGGACTCAGTTTAGTTCGCTGTACTTGTACACGAGCGCTTTGTAAAGTCAAATCGAAAAAATTGCAGTGTTGAGAAAAACTTCAAGATGAGTAGATGATTGTCTGATTTGACTTGAACAAATAATTAAATATTATTCATAATTTGACATACCAAACAATTAATTTACTTTTCTCCTATTCTTTTTCTCAAATATCAATTAATATCTGATGAAAACAAGATATGAAGCACGATCCAACAATAATGTGCGCTCACATAACACCATGTAGAAATAATTGAAAATCATACATTGTAACGCCAAGTCTAGTACACAATATTGCACTACGTAGTGCAGTAGGTATTAGCAGTATGTGTGACGTTGCGTCTCATTTTGTGCAAACTCATAAATAATTAAGAGTTCTGGCTTTATTTACAATAGTTTTATAGTTCCTGATAGATATAATATAATAGATTAAACACATAGTTCTGCTTGTTAAAGCGAAAAAATCGCTTAATGCAAAGTGAAACGCCAACTTCACGCAGCGTCTCCCTTTGTCCTACGACATTTTCCGTATCAAAAATGCATGACAAAAAAATTAATTTAAAAAATGTCTAATTGTTTTTACTATCAGAACTCTTCAGAAACTTAATGCACAAGTTCAGAACTATACGAGAATTGCTTTAGAATAAGCAGAACTGTTGAAAATCGGCGTCTCCCCTCGACATCTATAGATATAGTTATCCGATTTTCTTTATTTTAATTTAATTAACATTTTTACCTTTAGAACTTAGGTAGAACTATGGATTTATTTATTTCTGATAATTTCTGATACGGAAAATGTCGTAGGACAAAGTGAGACGCTGCGTGAAGTTGGCGTCTCAGTTTGCACTAAGCGATTTTTTTCGCTTTAACGAACATGTATTTAACCTATCAGGAACTATAGAATTATTGTAAATAAAGCCAGAAATCTTAATTATTTTTGAGTTTCCACAAAATGAGACACCAACTTCACACACAATAAAATAAAAAAAAATTAAATATAATAGAACTTATAGACAAACAATTAACTCTATAAAGATATATCGACAAGAAATTAGGCTCGGAAAAATGAAATCAAAAATATATATCGAATAATTTTACTATTACTACTGGACAGAATAGCAAAAACTTTCATATAAAATTATTTATAATGATAATCATTCTTTCTGCAATGCTACATTACAAATAAATTGAATATCTACAGTAAATCAAATCACATCACTTTTCAGCGCATAATTGTATCAGTACATAATTATAACATCATATGGAAGTATGCTAATATTCCAACTGGCTTTCGGTGAAACAGGACGCAACTATAAGATGGTTTAAAAAATTTTATAGCTATAATATACCATTCCCACGTATAATAATATATGACTTTAGACAAACTATTTTAATATCTGCGTCTAAAGTATTTGTCAATATGCGCAATGTGCATAAATAAAACGTGTTAATATAAATGTGTTATAAAAAAGAATTGGACATCTACATATTGTAAGAAGATCTAAGTTCGAATCTTAAGATGTCATTTTTCGCAATAATTTCTTTACAAATGAATATCCAGTGTTGGCTCCTAATGGCATTATTCGATATATATTTCTAATTTAATCGTATTTAAGTGTACACAATATACGATTGGATGTATAATAATTGTTTTTAATTTAATTCTCTTAAGTTACATTCTTAATTTTGCTTACCAGTTTGCTGCAATTTAATTCCGCTTTTCACAATATGTTATATATAGAGCTTCACCGTCGTGCACTAGACAAAAACGATATTACTAGATTGCTGCAATTATAACTCCACTTTTCACAAAATGTCAAGTACAGAACTTCACACGTCGAGAAAGACGATAGAACTGATCCGTTAAAATATTCGCAACAGCTTTTATATAGGTTCCTTCTTAAAATCTTATTGGCTGTCTTAGGATCAGACAAACCGCGGATTATTATCAAGATCGCGGCATATGGATCAATAAAGCCGCGAACCTTTGACGGAACGCGATCAATCGCAATACGGTCATTAAAAAGGACCGCGACTTTCTGTGGTGTCTCCGCGGTGTCTGCGGTGTCTCGATTTGAAGTGTCGGCTAACTTTTATATTGTGTAGGGCGGAAACATCGCAGAAAATCGCGGCTTTTTTAAATTTTCCGCCCTACACAATATGAAAGTTAGCCGACACTTCAAATCGAGACACCGCGGAGACACCGCAGAGACACCGCGGAGACACCACAGAAAGTCGCGGCCCTTTTTAATGGCCGCACTGCGATTGATCGCGTTCCGTCAAAGCTTTACGACTTTATTGATTCATATGCCGCGATCTTGATAATAATCCGCGGTTTGTCTGACAGCAGTTCTAGACAGTATTCTAAGAGTTTTACAAGAAATTATTATGGGCGGAGACGATCCGAACATTAATTAAGAAATTATTCGACTTCAAAAATACGACTCGCGCGAAAATCGACTAAGTGCCGACGAATTTTTTTTTTTAAGAGTTCCAGTAGTTCTGACGGCAGTTCTAGACAGTATTCTAAGAGTTCTACAAAAAATTATTATGGGCGGAGACGATCTGAATATTAATTAAGGAGTTATTCGACCTCGAAGGTGCGACTCGCGCGAAAATCGACTAAGTGCCGACGAATTTTTTTTTTAAGAGTTCCAGTAGTTCCGACGGCAGTTCTAGACAGTATTCTAAGAGTTCTACAAGAAATTATTATGGGCGGAGACGATCCGAATATTAATTAAGAAGTTATTCGACCTCGAAGGTGCGACTCGCGCGAAAATCGACTAAGTGCCGACGAATTTTTTTTTAATAGTTCCAGTAGTTCTGACGGCAGTTCTAGACAGTATTCTAAGAGTTCTACAAAAAATTATTATGGGCGGAGACGATCCGAACATTAATTAAGGAGTTATTCGACCTCGAAGGTGCGACTCGCGCGAAAATCGACTAAGTGCCGACGAATTTTTTTTTAAGAGTTCCAGTAGTTCTGACGGCAGTTCTAGACAGTATTCTAAGAGTTCTATAAAAAATTATTATGGGCGGAGACGATCCGAACATTAATTAAGGAGTTATTCGACCTCGAAGGTGCGACTCGCGCGAAAATCGACTAAGTGCCGACGAATTTTTTTTTAAGAGTTCCAGTAGTTCTGACGGCAGTTCTAGACAGTATTCTAAGAGTTCTATAAAAAATTATTATGGGCGGAGACGATCCGAACATTAATTAAGGAGTTATTCGACCTCGAAGGTGCGACTCGCGCGAAAATCGACTAAGTGCCGACGAATTTTTTTTTAATAGTTCTAGTAGTTCTGACGGCAGTTCTAGACAGTATTCTAAGAGTTATACAAGAAATTATTATGGGCGGAGACGATCCGAATATTAATTAAGAAGTTATTCGACCTCGAAGGTGCCACTCGCGCGAAAATCGACTAAGTGCCGACGAATTTTTTTTTAAGAGTTCCAGTAGTTCTGACGGCAGTTCTAGACAGTATTCTAAGAGTTCTATAAAAAATTATTATGGGCGGAGACGATCCGAACATTAATTAAGGAGTTATTCGACCTCGAAGGTGCGACTCGCGCGAAAATCGACTAAGTGCCGACGAATTTTTTTTTAATAGTTCCAGTAGTTCTGACGGCAGTTCTAGACAGTATTCTAAGAATACTACAAGAAATTATTATGGGCGGAGACAATTAGAACACTAATTAAAGAATTATTCGATCTCGAAGGTGCGACTCGCGCGAAAATCGACTAAGTGCAGATAAAAATTTTTTTTAAGTTCCAGTAGTTCTGACGGCAGTTCTGGACGATATTCTAAGAGTTCTACAAGAAATTATTATGGGTGGAGACGATCCAAACAGTAATTAAGGAATTATTCGAACTTGAAGGTTTGCCACTGCTAATGATGTTATAACTTTCGATGGTGATTTTTTAAACAATTATAAAGATTTGATGTTTTTTATTTATCAGGAACTCTAGAACTCGTCGAAAGGAATCAAATACACTATTCAGAACTATTCCTGCTTAATATTAATTTTTTTTTATTTTTTGTAATTTTTTTGAAAAATGGAAAAAAAAATTTTTATATCAGGAACTCTAGTACTCGTCAAAAGAAATCAAATGAATTATTTAGAACTATTCGGTGCTGATTTTAGGTGTGAAGTTGGCACCCCCATTTTTCAAAGTGTGAGTTCCATGTTATAACGAACGGAACTCTTTTTTAAACCTATCAGGAACTCTTCCTTTAGTTCTGAATAATCCAGAACTCTTAACAGAACTACGATTTTGTACCATAGGGGTGCCAACTTCACACACCCGACAAACTCGGACATAAAAATATGTACAAAATATTTATCGTAAATATTTTTCCTTCTTATAAATATTTTATAAATATTTTGTGCTATCTCGGACTTATAATATTACGATCTGCTGAGATAATTGAAGAAACAAAAACTCATAGTTCATACATTTATAATTTTTTTCTATATAAAATCTACTAAAAATAAAAACTCATATACAAAACATAATTATAAAGGGTGCTTTTTTATCAAAAGATTTTCTGTATTTATCATTTATTAGACATAAAACAGGGATAGAATGACCAAAAAAGCATATTAACATCTTTAGATGCATTAAGCTTTAGATGCACGCTTCAAATAAGAACTAAAATCTTTAAAAATATGAAAATAAAATTTCCCCTATTTTCTCTTGCAAATTATATAGTCTAAACAATAGTCAATATATTATTGATAATATTACATCATTTTACATGTTTGTAGCTTCCTAAAACTGTTTTATTAATATTTTTCTTTTTTGTATTTTTCTCATAAAATTGTACCCTCTACACTGAGCTACTTCCGTGCATATATTATATGTGCAACACTGTGATTGTCAAAGCATGTATTTTCTTCAGTTTCTTTAATATAGGTATTTCATTTCAGTTGTCTATTTTTTAAACAAACTGTCTATTTTTTATTTATAATCCTTAAATTACTTTTATTTTAAAAATATATTCAATTCTACCATTTTTATTTTATAATCTTTGTTGTTTAATACATTAAAAAATATATTTTATTACTTAATTTTTAAATTTATTTTGTAATTATATATACTTAAAAACTCTTCCAATACAATGCTATGTTTAAATTGACATAAATTTTGCTACTATTGCCTGACTCACTCAGAGGATTTAAATTATAAGATTTCTATCATTAGACTAACTTGTGGTTCAGATGCTTTTTTTCGGGTTACTTTGCAAAAACATTAATTACTACAAAACACACAACATTATTATAACAACTAGTATTATCTGAAAACAATTTCTAGTTTGTATTCATGTTTTTAAACTTTTATTTTTAGCTTTTGTTTAAAAAATACTATCCAAAAACAAAGTAGTAGTACACTCATGAAGTTTCTTTACATTTGAAAAAAAAACTTTGCATAGTAGTGTTAATAAATTATATATTAATTTATAATTTAATAAAAAAACATAATAGTAATAAAATAAAATATTAAATCTAATCTGTGTTTACCATATATTCATTATCTAATACTTTATCTCTTCTCTCCCCCTTAAAAGAATAATCTCTCGAAATGATCAAACATGTTTCATGGATTTTTAAAATAATTTTAAATAATTTCCGAAATATAGAAGGTGGAGACAAACTCCTTTATTTAAAAAATTCCTATATTTTTTGTATAGTGAATTATTTTAACCAAAAAAATCAATTTTTTTCTGGTTTCTTTAAAAAAATATCAGTAAAAATGGATTTGGACTACTGATTTAAACTTTAATAAAAAAATGTAAAATTGTCAATTCTAATTTTATTTCTAGAATATTATATGGTTTTTATTACACACACAATAATCATATATTTTATAAATTAATTTTATTCTGAATTCATTATTGACGTATCACCTTTATGTGTATCTTTGTATCTTTAATCTACATGACTAGATTTTATTACCTCTGACTTAAACCATTTTGTTTCAAAATGAGAAATAGATCATAGACAGCTCTTATTTTGATAATGACCATCCATTATGATTAGATTATTTTACTTATTAAGTTTAAAACTTTATCAACATATTGTACATCTTTATTTTTTCAGTTTAATTTCATATTATGAAAATTATTAATAATAAATACAATATATAACAGTTGTTATAAATGTTTTCAATTTTGCTTTGCTTAATACAAGCTAGTTAACATTTACTATTTTTAAGGCCTCTGTTTTAAAAAAATTGAGAATATGCAAACTGTAATAGAGAGATTCATAATAAAAATTCACTAATGTCTAATAAAATTTTATCAGCAAGAATCTGATTGATGTAAATCTTTAAGACTTACATTAATAACATCCTATACATTGTCATGTAGCAATATTATATCTATATTATACAAATAAATTATATAATAAATATATACTAATATTCTACCAAATAAAATATTAATATAAAGAACTGAAAGTATACTCTCAACACATGATTCCCATATTTCTATATTTTTAAGATACTGGATTATATTAACATTATAAATATGTTTACAGAAATATAATTATATTACAATGTGCATCAGATTCACTAAATTTTTAGTTCACTACAATCCTGTTGGACATTGCAATCACTTTAAACCATTTTGTGTTAAACATTTGTATACACTTCAGTAATTTATGCAAAAAATTTATGTATAAACCTTTATGTCTATTCAAATACTTGGTTAATTATATGATGTAATATTTCTGCCTTTGAGCAATCTTGATATATTTTTTAAGAAATATTTTTTCAAGTATATTTTTTTCAAAGATTTTTTAAGGGTTATTTTGACCAAACTCCAATTAACTAAACGTTGTAACCTGTAAATAAACAATTGTATCAGTTACAATGGAATTAATCAACAATTAAGCTAATTGGAGTTTGGTCAAACCCTTAGGAGTTTCCTGGTTTCATAGTTTAATTTAAAACTGAAGTTCAACTAACCATGTCTGATAGATTATATTCAAATTTATATAAAAAATATTTTTAGTTTAGAAAAGGGATAACATTTGATGGATTTAGGTTTTGCGTTTATGTAAGAATTGTGACTAGGGAGAGGAGGAAGGGAGGCAAGGACAATCCATCTCCAGTTTTATAATAAAAAACCCACAAATACGATCGTGATTTCTCACTTGGCATCTCGGCCGAATGCCTTTGATGAATTAATAGGACGTTAAGGAGCGCGTCGATAACCGAATGACGCAGATAACACGCGGCGTGACAAGAGAACTTTCGCATGTGAAACATGATAACAGGCCACCCAAATAAGGAGCCACAGCTTATCTCCCCCCCCCCCCTCCCAATTCGCGCAACCGTAGTTCCGCCTGCCACGTTCTTGCGCGAGGCTTATCACTGCCATTTTAAATGCCGTTGCTGCTCGTCGGCTTATCTCGCGGACACATCTCTTGCCAAACTTTCTCTCATGGCACGCGCATGTATATACACACATACTCGCGCATGCGGTGACGCGTCGGCCGAGTACGCGTGCGAGTGCAAGTGCGAGTGCGAGAACACGAGCGCTAGAGAGAAACGGCAAATAGGAGCGACTCCGAATCGTGCGATAGAGTGCGCGCTCTAAAGCCACAAGTGAGCAAGCGAGCGAGTGCGCGAAGAGGGAGAGAAAAGGCGACAATGAGAACGACGCAGACGGAGAGATGCATAGACGGAGACCACACCAAAGTAACTACAGATGGTCGTAGACTTGATAAAATGCGGAATAAATCGCAAATCGCCGACGCGCACTTACCGTGATTGACAGGCATGCCGATATCTTCTCGGCAAGATTATGCTGGTCATCGCCCACCTCGAATATGTGATACTTGGCACCGTCCAGGGATAAACAAAGGCGACACAGCTCGTAGAATTTCTGCGGTACATCGAACATAATTGCGAGCTCCGGCTTGCCTGCGGCCCACGTAAAGCGCGAGTCATCAAGAGATGTGCTCTAACAGCGGCCAACGTGCGATCTTTCTCCACTGCCACTGCTCGCGTTGGGCGACAAGGATAGGTTTATATCAGATCACTTATCACAGTCACCGTCGCGGCTCATTGTCAGCGGCACAGTACACGCACCACCATGAATCACGCGACATACAGAAGATGAGCCTTGTGAAACCATTGAAATATAATAATATTGGAACGTGCATGGACACCGGCGCTACTGTTGTGTTTGGATTAGAGGTCCAGAAAGGGGAGACTGACATAAGTGGGCCAACTTTTGATTGGCTTGATACTGAATGGCGGAACCAATCAATAATAAGTGGAAATGCGGAAAATTTGAACAAAAATTTCAGAAATAAAAGCAAATTACAGTTTAACATCACAATTTTATTTAATCACAATATTAAATAAATTACAAATATAAATAAAATGGCCATAAATAAAATAGTCGACTTAACTGGCACTTTATTATAAATAATTATCACGTGAATGTCCATTTAAGTTTATAATAAAGTTTATAATAAAGTTTATAATAAAGTGCCAGTTGACTCGACCATTAATTGTTTTAATTATTTGATATTTATTACTAGCGACAAGAAGGACCTTATAATGCTTATGCGTTTATGCAAGTTTGTGTGTGGATATACCATAACAATGCATAACAACGAACGTTCGCGTTCGCTGTTCATTCGGTGTTCGTTCGCTAATGCTAGCGTCACACTATGCGCGTATTTGCGATTCGTAATTCATAATTCGCGATTTATCTGACCACTCGACCAGCGAATCAGTGCGAATGACGAATCGCGCATGATGAATTAACGAATTTTTTCTCCACACTATTCATGAACGTCAGATAAAT
Source organism: Monomorium pharaonis (assembly GCF_013373865.1). Lineage (NCBI taxonomy): Eukaryota > Metazoa > Arthropoda > Insecta > Hymenoptera > Formicidae > Monomorium > Monomorium pharaonis. The sequence goes on from NC_050471.1 coordinate 19,361,225, forward strand.
CGCGAATTACGAATTACGAATCATACGAATCGCGAATACGCGCATAGGGTGCGTTCGGTGAGACGCTAATATTAGCGCTATTAGCATCAGTTTATCCTTGTTCTACTTTTAATGAGTAATGAAGATGGACTGATGCTGGTAGCGCTAATAGCGTCTCCCCGAACGTACCCATAATGTGGCGCTAGCATAAGGCCGGAATTTATAGTCGAATCTTATTCAAGTTCCAGCTTAAGCACGATCTTGAGACGTCAATGCTGTTATTTCATTGGTTAAGTAAGTCTCAAGTCGGCTCGAAGCTAGACTTAAGACAATGCTTGAGCTTAAGATTGGTCTATGAATCCCGTCCTAAGGCCGGAATTCATAGTCGAATCTTATTCAAGTTCCAACTTAAGCACGATCTTGAGACGTCAATGCTGTTATTTCATTGGTTAAGTAAGTCTCAAGTCGGCTCGAAACTAGACTTAAGACAATGCTTGAACTTAAGATCGGTCTATGGCCAGTATTCATAGTCGGATCTTATATTTAAGATCATCTTAAGTACTGTCTTAAGATGCCATCAGCCAATCACAGAGCTGTATTAGCATCTTAAGATATTGCTTGAGACGATCTTGAAATAAGATTCGACTATGAATACCGGCCTATGAATCCCGTCCTAAGGCCGGTATTCATAGTCGGATCTTATATTTAAGATCATCTTAAGTACTGTCTTAAGATGCCATCAACCAATCACAGAGCCGTATTAGCATCTTAAGACATTGCTTGAGACGATCTTGAAATAAGATTTGACTATGAATACCGGCCTAAGTGTATACCCAGCTTAACCCATTACTTCCCAAGCGGACATTTTATAGTCGATTGGTTTTTGGCTCAGAAAAGTGATGATATCACATGAAAACTTAAAACAAAATATGCTCTTTTACGTAAAAAAAAGTTGCTCTTTCAGATTCCGGGGTCAAAATTTCAAAATTTTCTATTGGAAATTAAATATGGCGGCTCAAAGTTGATATAAATTTTTTCATCGACTATTGACTTTTTATAGTAGAAAACTTCAAAAAATTTTGTCCATGACTGTTGTAAACGATTGAAATGACGGAGTTTGCCTCTTTAAAGTATAAACTATGATTATTAATAATCATTATTAATAATAGTATAAACTAACAGAACAAAATAAAATAGAAAAAAATTATGAGACTCGACGTCTGGCAAACAATTGGCACACATTGATAGATAATAATTCTTCAGTGGTCCGAAAACCTTGAGTCAAACGTCATCGGACAAGCTGATGTTTGAAACTCTTCAAATATTTGTCGAAGGTTCTGTATAGTAAGATATTTGGATATTTTGAATTTTATTTATTAATATGAGATAAACAAGGAAAAATTGTAAAAAACAGTTTATTTTAAATAAAAAGAAATAATTAAAAAAATGGAAAAATTATTGTTTCCTTCGCTTTGCATTATTTACAAGTTGCATTATTTGTAACATAGTGTCGTCCAAAAAATTAGGATCCACATCTCGAAGTTGGGCAGCAATGAGATTACCAAATAATGCTGATTTGTCAAGCGGTGGTGACACAGGAAGTATGAACGGTGGTAGGTTAACTGTAATTGGTTCCCTGAGAGCTTCTGATAATCGATCCAAAGATCCCTCACCAGAATCACTCAAGCATCTCTTGTTATGACCTGTAATAATATTCATTTTTTTATCTTAATAGGATTGATCAAGGGCTGACTTTTGAAAAATAAAAATTTGAAAATTTTGTGTTAAAAAGTAATATTTAACAAAAACTTATTGATTTTGATTTTTTATTTTTCAGTATCCTTCATAAGAAAATAACTAATAAGTTTACATACGTGATTGACGACCACTGCTATTGCTGTCAATAATGCTGCAATCTGATTCTTCGGCGGTATTTTCGATCGAAATGTTGGTTGTAGTTCTGTAACATGAAGCAGTTTTGCATTAAAATTAACTGTGATCAATAAAAATTAAATTGTACTGTTGCAGTAAATCTTGTTTGTACGCTCGTAATTTCGTATATACGTACTCGGTATCAAGCTGCACATCGTTCAGAAATTGCATCTGCTCAAAGTGCACCCAGTTACATTTTCTTTTCCCTGCTGAGCCACTCGGTTGATATTGTTTATTATTGTAGATTCTAAAAGAATCGCTTAACGATTTCCATTTTTTTTTCATTGTGAGAAAGTCTGTGAAAATACCTGAAAAAAAAAATGTTGAATAGGACCCAATTGCCCATGTCGCTAATTGGCTAATTTAAAATAAAATTTTCTGAACAGATGGTTCAGTAGAAAAAGTTCAAACATTGATCGCTGTGATGACTGTGGTCATCAATCGCAACATGATCAAACTGGATGCTCCCAAAAATGTTTAATAGCATTAGTGAAATTTATTCTAGTAGTTATTTTTATAAACTGTATACCATTCACTGATACAAAAATTTCGTCCCACAGCATTTTTTTTTGCCAGAGTTCGTTCACCCAAAGGAAGCTTGAAATTCCATAATGCCGGACGTTTGTAAACCTCTTCGATGAGACGTTCCTCGTCCATAATTTTTTTATTTTGCCAATCATTGGTTTTTTGGTTGGAGATTTCTCGAGGAGTCTCCATAACAATCATCTCCGCACCATCCACCAAACTCTTGCGGATAATTTGTCCATCTTCTACACATTATAAGCATTCATTAATGTTACTTACAAAAATTCTAATAAAAAAATATCATTATAATACTCACCGGTTTGAGGATAAAAATATAAATTTTCATCCAAATGAAAATGCGTATATCCTTCCACGCAAGGATGACCGTATAACTCATTTTCCGAACAAATAGTCTCGCATATACCGCATGTATACGAGATTAATGGAGTTTCCTATAATATAAGAAATATACAAATTAACACAATATAACAAATCAATCAATATAACATTAATTAAAAAAAATAAAAAGCAACTTAACCTATAAGTATACTTATATTATCATATAATATATACTAACGTCGTTTATATTTTCTGGCGCTGTATCGGTCTCTTCAGCCATAACTTATAATTTTTCTACTTAATTGTAGAAAATGCAGCACAATACAGTTTTATGTTTGATGCATGCGGCACTTTGTAGCGATGTTTTGCTGTAAGTTCGACCGTGTTGAACTTTGAGCTTGCCTTCGCTGAAATGCGCTAAAACAGCCATTTTGACGAAAATCGATGGAAAGAGGGTAAAAGCCAGCTTTGCTTCGCTCGCATGAAATTGCATCTTTTTACTTTAACTTATTGCACCGGTGCAACAGTGTAGCTATATAGAAAGAATAGACCACAGGTTTAATAACATCGATACTTCTAGAGCTGGCCAATCATAACCATTCCATTCTTCCGAGGAATGGCTGTAGTTGGCCAGTTTTATAACTTCGATGTTGTTAAACCTGACGTGTAAACGTAGTCTATGGTAGAAACAGTCAGTGGACGGCAAGTGACAGTTAAAAGGTTATAACTGATCGTTTTTGTAAAAAGTAGTTAAGAATAATTTCGGCAGGGAGAGAAAAGAGCTTGAAGCACGACAAGAGCGATGCGGTAAATACTGATGACAGGCAATGGCCGGGCGAGTGTGCAGCGAGGAACGCGAGACGAACTTGCCGAGAAATGCCGATACTCTACCGCGCGAAATTACGTCAACATCCACGTCAAAGAATAACGACGTGGCCAAAGAGAGGATAGCGATAGAAGAACGACTGGATGCTAAAATGTTTTCTTACGAAATTATTTGTTTTCTCTTTGCTATTACTTTTACCGCTATGGCTGCTCTGCATAGCTCGTAAGTTTTAGGTTATATAAATATAAATACACACACACACACCACACACACACACACACACACACACACACACACACACACACACACACACACACACACACACACACACACACACACACACACACACACACACACACACACACACACACACATCATACATACAGGGTTGGAAGCAATGCGTTATTTGTAACGCCGTTACAGTTACTTTGTTTTTATAACGGATTGATAACGGCGTTACTTTTTTTTCTATAACTGTAACGGTAACATAATTACATTTTTTTAGTAATGGTAACAAACTTAATGGTTACTTTTATTGTTACTTTTTGTGATTTAAATTAACCCTCTGCCTACACATGGGGTTACGGTAACCCCAATCGATTTTGAAATGCCAGCTGCTTAAAAGTATTTAGCAAGGGGACCCTGGGACTGGGGGAAAAGTTTGACCTGTGCTCTACTTATTTCTCTTTGGGTCTTGTCAATGTTCTGAAAACAATAGAAGTAGGATCATCGAAAGTAGGTTTGTTTGTTATTTCTGCAATGCTGCACTAGTGCAATAAGTTAGAATGAGAAAAAATATATTTGTCTTATTCTAACTTATTGCACCAGTGCAGCAGTGCAGGAATAAAAAACAAACCTAGTGTATGTTTGGGTTACAGTTACCCCATGTGTAGGGAACGTAACAAAAAATGGAAAAGTTCCAAATTTGAAGGGTAAGTGAAAATTACTATTTTGTTTATTACGTATCATTTACACATATAGTACTTATATATATTAATACAGTACTTATATATATTAAATATGCTGCAATTGTAGCATTACAAATTAAAACTTTTATAACAAAATATTTTGTAATAAATATTTTTTGTATTAATAATTATGTTTTTGTGTATTAATAATTATGTTTTTTTAATAAATATTACTATTTTCTTCTACTATTGTGTTTAAACTGCATTCATTTTTTACTAAATTCATATTACGAAATAAATATCTTTTGAACAGAATAAAAAAACTGACGATAGATTCTTAAAGTACAACTCTTCCCCTTTCCATTGATCACCATTTTAATTACTTTATCTATTTTTTTCTAATAAATACGGGCGTTTGAAAAAAGGCAAATTTTTACAAAAATTTTTCGTTTCTTTCTCATTCTTTTCAAAAAATCTCTTTTCTTTTAATATCTTTGACTTTTCAGCCAAGACCATCATAATTCTGAGATTTTTTCCTTTTGATTGAAAAAAAAAGTTAAAATTGATTAAATACATTTGGAGATATAAGTCAACGAAAATTTGGGGTTAGCGTGACCCCTGTGTGTAGGAATCGGGAGAAAAATAAGGTGTGTAGGCAGAGGATTAAATTTCATATTTATGACATGTAATTTATATTCAGTCTTTAGTTATTATAAGTCTTTAGTTATATTGTAAGATTTTCCGAAATTAAAAAAGATATATATTAAAGAGTGATCGTAAAAATCGCCCGTTTCGTGGACATCGAGTTTTGATACGATTTTGATGGTAAATGATTGTATATCATCGAACATTTATCGTCTAAAAATTTCTAATTGAGCATACCTTTTATTGCTGAGATATAAAAGGTTAAAGTTGATATTATTCATGAACTTAAAAACGATACGTTTAATAAAAAAAATCACGTAATACTACTTTTGTTAACAATTTCTTGTAGCTCAATACAATTCTGCAATTTGTAAAATATCTCAGTGAAAAAGCTACCACTACTAAAACTATTAGAAAAATTATAGTAAGTATTTACCACCGTATTTCAGAAATTGGTGGTACCTATATTTGAAATATTGTTATAAGGTCGGATTTATACAATATAAGACAAGATAAAACCGTGTTGACATAAAATAATGTTAATTAAATACTTCCATATATACATGTACTCGTTCCGAGACCGCAGAGATAGGTATCCGACATCAGTTAAAAAACATTTTCCTGAAAATCGTAAGTTGACCTCTAAATGACATTCACATTTCTGGCTTAAACGTTGATTTGAGGTCACGATAAATTAGTTTTCTAACAGATAAACGAATCTTATCTGAAACATTTTTTTATATGAGAAATAACCTCAAGATTTTTTTGTTGAATGGATAAAATGGCATACCCTTTATTGGTGTATACCAATTTAACCCCTTATATCTCAATAATAAAAGGTATGCTCAATCTGAAATTTTCAGAGGATTGATGTTTCAGAGGATTAATGTACAATTATTTACCGCTAAAATCAATTTAAACTTTGATGTCTACGAAACGGGCGATTTTAGGCCTGTTTTTGCGGTCACTCTTTAATATAGCTTTACCAAGCAATGGATTTATTAAAAGATTATTTAATATTGGTAATTCTGTATTGTCTTTACCTTCCAGTAATCTATATGATGTGTAATTTATCCCCAAATTTTTTAATAATTATAATTTTCTTTAGGAGAATTAAATCTATGTATAAAAAATACTATATAATAGAGTGCCAAATTTATTAAAAATTAATAAAGGATATTGATAAAATTTATAATAAATTTGTATTTTGTAATTTAGATAATTCTGATCTGGATGATTCTTGTTGTAACTTTATACATTTTAAGAACACTTGTAAGTTCAAAATTATTGCATTAAACATAAATTGGGTCTACAAAAACATAAATTTTACGGTAGCTGTATTTTTTAAGATGTTAAAAAAAAAGAAAAGAATGGTAACGATTTTGGCTCTTTCCTTATAAAAATATTAGGCAGTATTAAATTGATCAGTAATTAATACTCATAAGTATTAAAAGCACTATTGTTAATACTTTTAATACTTAAAATAAGTAATAATTATTGCTTATTTAATACTGCCCAGTATTATATTTTTATAAAAATTACAAGTGAAAGTATTAAAGGAACAGTGTTTTTAAAAATTGGGCGAGAACACGATATAATATTTATAGAAATTTAAATGTACGAACAAAACACATCCATTTGAATTTTTTAGGAGAAAAAAGTAAGGGATAAGATATATTTTATATGTGTATGAAAGATGTAAGCAATTGAGTGCGAAGAGAGAAGAAACTTGGATAAATTATATAAAATTGAATGAAAGGATTATCATAAAAATGTATCCACTAAAATAGAAGGCATGTTTGAAGAGAAGGATTAAAGAGAGAAATAGGGAACCTGTTTTGTGTATGTTTAACTACTTAAACCATTGTTTTACAATACTATTCAACAAAAAGAGTGAATTGATTTAACTATTAGATAATATTATTATGCCATAATTTAAAAAAACTAAAATAATTTAATCTTTTATTGACCTTTTCACATTCTCTGCCGAAACTTGGAACAATAAGAATGCGATTGATTCTTTTTTTTTTTGTATTTTGTGCTTATTATTTTTGTATTCTATTTTTAATTTTATTTTTTATTAACATTTTAAATAAAAAATATTTTACAAACAAATTTTTTATTTAATCTATTTTTAACCCTTTGAATACACACTTATTTTTTCAAACCTTTGCATACACACTGGGTAGTTGTCACTCATGACAATTTCCAAAGCTGTATTTTTAAAAGTATTTATGTTAAAATTCTGAAAAGATTTATAAATCAACTTTAATGTTTATAGAAAATATTTACACACTTTCGGTATTAAAATTTAAATTTTATATTTAAAAAATTATATTTTGCGATTAAAGAAAATTATTTTTTGTAGTTTCTGAGTTCTTTTTTCATTTATTACGGTACTTAAAAGGCACAGAGCGCAGAAGTTTTAGTGGGTGGTAACCACCCAGTATGTATGCGAAGTGTTAGTATTAAAAAGTAACGGAAAGAGTAACGAATCGTTATTTTTTAAATAATGGTAACTAGTTACCTTTAAAAAGTAACTTTCATTCTTGTATATATATATATATATAAATAATATATATATATATATATATATATATATATATATATTATATATATATATATGTATGTGTGTGTGTATATATATATATATATATATATATATATATACACATATATATTTGTATAATAAATGTATATTATATAGGTTATGTGTGTGTGTGTGTGTGTGTGTGTGTGTGTGTGTGTGTGTGTGTGTGTGTGTGTGTGTGTGTGTATCACGCATTATATATATATATGTGTATCACACATTATATATATGTGTATAAAATATATTATTAAAATAAAAAAAATTATTAAAATATTTTCATGTTTTAAAACGGCACTCGCTACACTGTATTGTTCTGTGATTTTCACACAAAAACGTTGCAGCTTGCACAAACGCCGCACTACTAATCTTTTATAGCGTGTGTCTGTCCGAACGGAATGTAAACACTAAAAAACGATGTTTCGTATAGTATCTAAACAAGATGCATACATAAATGTCAGATTGGGGTATAAATGTGCCCCATTTTTACACCTGTTGAGCTTGTCCCCCCCACCAAGCAAAAAAAATAAATGCAGAATTATAAGCTATTTATGAGCTTTTACATGCCACAAATTAAAATTTTTTAGCTTATTCTCAGTACAAATTTAAAATTTTTTGTTTGTTTAACATTTTGTATTATTTGTTTTTTTATTTTTGCATGGTGGAGGGGCTAACTCAATAGGGGTTGCATTTTCACTTTATGACTGCTCGGAAGCAATGATGTTCCGACGCTAGTTAGTTCTCTCTCGATTTTTAAGACTTTGAATTATGGCCTGTGTCCCGAATCGATCTCTTCATCTGCTAAATTAGTAGATAAAATCAAATTTGCATTAAACTACAAAATTACTCCGGTACGATGTTCTAGGGTTAATATGTAAGAAGTTTTTGTAGAATTTGACCGAAACTATTTTTTTAGTTTTGAAACTGAAAACCGAAACTTTTATAAATAAATTTTAGAAAGACCGTAAATTTATTTGTCTTGCTTACACGTCCTTTTTACACTTAATGCTCATTGTTTATTATGCAACAGACATTAAAGGGTGCTCTATGCGATGCTGCTTTTGACGCTTGTCGCTGGCTTCTTTAATCGCCAGCTTTTCGCTCTCCCAAAGCGAATTTCTAACTGACAAAGTTGTTAGCTTTAAATCATGTATTTACATTTACACATTGCTGATGAAACAAATAAAGTCGCAAAGCGTTTGGGCGAAAATGTTATAGAGACGACCAGTTTTACAATCATGGCGTCATGGGATGACTTACTTCAAGCCGCTGTTGTGTTTTGTGCTCGAGCTTTTCAAATTGAAATTACTAATTGTGCTATAAAAAAGAAAAAAAAAAAGAATGTGGGTACGAAAATGGTTAAATAGATTAGTTCAGGGTGCTTCAAACAATCAAGGAAATTAGCATTGGAAGATTCAATCGCGTACCGTAAAACATTACGATTAACGTGCAAGAAATTTGAAGAGCTTTTGAAGAAAATACATTTACTTATTCAAAAAAAGGATACTCTAATGCGGCCTGCTATTTCATCTCGGACTAAATTGGAAATAACTCTTAGATATTTAGCCACAGGGGACTCTTACCAATCCTTAGAACTGCTTTTTAGAGTTGCAGTCTGCACAATTTGTAAATTTCTACTAGAAGTTCTTGACGTAATTAAACAAGTGTTGTGAGACTATTTAAAAATAAGTCTTATAAAATTTATAAACTATTTAATTCTGAAGCAGATACAATATTCGGACTTGGTTACAAAAATCATTATTCATATTATCATTTTAAAATTAATATTAATTTCTTAGGAAAAAATTATGAATTTGGATGAGAAAATATAAGAAAATATGGCACCAAACATACGCATGTACGTCTTCTTGATAATGAAACGTCAACAGCATTGTATACAGCATTTATACAGCAGCATTGTATACAGCATTTAAGTGTAATAACGTCTTCTTTTTCTTTTTTTATCCAATGGATTTCCGTCCCATCAGGGACATAGTACCACGATTTAACACTTTGTTAGGATCACAGCCGAGGGGGTGAGACTGCGCCCTTTTATTTTCCGAAAAAGTAACTTTTTTTTGAAGGAGAAAAAAGTTACTCCTCTCTCCGAATGACAATCAGGTAGATCCCCCGGGACAGGGCATCAAGTCAGTTTGCTGGTTCTTCTTCCCACTTTCTTGGGAAGATCCTCTTCTCTCTTCGATCTGTAAGGACAATCTCTCGGCACGCCACTCAACAAGAGGAGTTATACTAGATTATATTAAGTTTTAAACTCTAATATTGCTATCCAACACAAACTTGACCATCGCTCCAGCAATTGACCTGTTCAAAACAGAAATAAGAAATTCTACCGTAAAAGGGACATAGAACTTCTGCTCAAATAGTTTGCTATAAAGAATAGTTCTGTAATTGCTGAGATTAGGACACTCCCAACAAATATGATTGATATCCTGGTAGGGACAGCCACAGTCACAATCAGGAGCATCTCTTTAACCACACTCAAATTTAATCGCTTTTGTGTAAGGAAATCCAGTGATGATACGGGGAAGGATACAAGAATGATGTCTAGGCATTCTGAATTTGGATATACAGGAAATATTCCATTCTGAGAGGTTACTCATATAGCAATTTTCGGTATTAATATTAATTTTGTCAATGACTTTTGTATCCAAAAGTTCATATTTATTTTTAAGGAACGATAATACTTCCGAGAATGTAATATTGTTAAGATTTGGATCACATTAGCTGAAAGTCTGGTTAAAGAACCATCATTAAGAATTAAAAAAGGGAAATCATCAATACATTCTGCCAGACATCTCCCCGAAGTATTAGTTCGAGAGGATCCCCAAATCTCATTCTGAGCATTCAGATCACCACAAACACATACATCAAATCTATCAGGTAGATCCGACACCCTCCGGAAGAAATTCAGTCATTTGGGTTTATTTAATACTATATCAGTAGGTCTATATAAGGAGATTAGGATGATCCTTCTTAATTCTTTTTCTCTTTTTGAAATAACAGCAGTATACTCAAGCCCCAGATCATTAGGATGGTTCAAGTCAAAACGAATTGAATCGAAACTTCTATTGACAAGGATAGCCGTATCTCCTCCTACTCTATTACCTTCTCTATCTCCTCTAAACGTAATAAAATTACTAAAATTAAAGTTCTTTCGTGAAGTCATATTTCTTGAAGGCATACTAGATCAAAATTCAAAATTAAATTAGAAAATTCTTGTTTTTTTCCCCCATTATGTCCCTGAATGACTAATAGAGGAAGAATTATACATACTGTTACTAAATTTTTTGCAGTAAACAAGAAGCGTCGGATATCACTCAACCTTTTTTCAGACGATCTATAGGAGTTTAACAGGCTATTAATATGAGATTATCATCGGAGTTAAAATCCCCTTTGGGGGCAACACTGCGACAAATTAATTAGGTTATCAGAGTTATGATCCGTACAGGGAGCATCACCTTGAGAAAGGATAATCAAGTTCTGAGTTTTGGAGGGAACGGGTCCCATCCTGTCTTATGAGAAGGAGTCATCGAGGAGTCAGATATCCTTCTACCCTGGATTCTAAGCAGATCTCTCTGCCGAGGAGGGAGCATAATCTCTTGAGTTAGATCAAGTGGACCACAGTTTTTTTTTTGATAACATGATTCAGGGGCAGCAGCCTTGTTGAATGCATCCAAACTCAATTGCCTTCCGTTTTGGGCGCGTTTGTTAAAGTTGAGAACTGAGCTCAAATCCATTTGAGAACTCCAACCTGCGTAGAAGTGTGATTTAAACATTTTGCTCATTTGGAAAATGTTCGTAATCTCTCTGTTGTTTATTAATCTCTTAGCCTTGAAAGATGAACAATTTACAAAAGCCATAACATGATTTATGAGGGTGTGATATTGAACCGAAGGGCATGAGTTATCAAAAGAGACATGAGGGTCTCCACAATTGATACATTTAAGAATGTTACTTCTACAATTCTCACTGGGGTGGTCATCTCCACATTTCAGGCATCTTGACTTCCCTCTACAAAATTTCGAGGAATGGCCCCAATGACAGCAATTAAAACACTTTTTAATTTTATTGATGAATGGAAAAATTCTGTGCTTGACCTTATATAGATAAATGAATTCTGGTAATAGGGTGGCTTCAAAAGTAACCTTCACCGAAGACGAAAGTTTAAGAGTATTATTATCATTGTGGTCAAGGAACTTCAATTTTTCGGTTTTTATGATCTTAAAAGAACATTTAGCGTAATAACGTCGAAGATGCAAGTAATGCAAACAAACATTGTATATGCGTGTGAGCATACATTTATATGTATACTAGAGTGGCTCTTATTTGGATTATTTTTAAATTTTGATGAGTACGCCGCATAGATTAGTTCCAAGTAATTAAAAAAAATCGTCGCAAAATTACTTTGCTGTATCTCCATATTAACACGTGCCTCCAGCCCTCTACTTTTTCCCATTTGATTAGCATAGGATTTTTGTCTACTTTTGTTCACAATTATGTGGCACAAGTAATAAACACGAGAAAAACATGATTTTTGTATAGTTTTTTTGAAAAATATATTTACTTTTTTATCAAAATTTTTATTTTTCAAAAATTTAAACTGGCGGATCTAATATGGCAGCTAGAAAAATCGAAATTCGTTAAATTGACAAAAGATTATATCAAAACTTGTTGTATATAAGTTTTCGGATTGCTGAGTTCAAATTAGGTATTGAAAATATACAATTTAAAATGGTGAACTTATTATGGCGCCTAAAAAAATTAAAATTGTTTAAATTTGCTCATTTTTTGTTTTATATGAGATTTAGATTCCAAAACATTGTGTTTACAATAGCAGAACATGTATGGGGACCGAAATAATCAAATTCATTAAAGATCGCTGGACATTTGTTGGCTAAAATGGATTCTTGAATACATTATATTGAAATTTACTGTTAAAAATATGAAATTTAAGCTCATTTATAACCTTATAATCTCTTGTTATACGAAGCATGTAAATACCCCAATTATCAAGATTATGTATAATAAAAAACAATGAAGTATATTGAAAATTATCTCTTTATTGATGCCTCTAAAACATAAAAATATCAAAATTAGATGTAAAATTCCAATTCTTTTATAGTTATTTCGGGACTGTCCCGATTGCGCACATAAACGATTGGACACAGTCCCGATCGGACACAGTTCCGATTGGTCACGGATTCGATACGACACGGACCTGATTGCACACCGATCTGATTGCACACGGACCCGATTGCGCACTGACCTGTTTGCACACGGACCCGATTGCGCACCGACCCGATTGCACACGGATTCGATTGCGCACCGACCCGTTTGCACACGGACCTAATTGTACACGATACGATTCCGCATTGCAGATAGTACGTGGGTTAGCGACTTGGACGGAGTGGGTGCGGGAGGGGGGGGGGCGAAGCCCCCCTTGCACCCACGCGTATGTGTGCGTGCGTGCGTGTTTGCGTGCGCGCGTGCGTACAAAGCATTTTCTGCACAACATGAGTTTGTAACTATAAAATATGTATAAGAAAGAAAAATATTTATAATAAAAATTTTGTACATATTTTTACCTCTGAGTTTGAGGTGTAAAAAAATTACAATAAATATTTATGAAAATATTAAAAATAAATATATTATAATTCAAAAATATAAAAAATATTTCGAGTTTATATACCATAAATATTTTTTAGTACATTTTAAAAATATATTTTATATAATTGTTAATAATAATTTTTGTATTATTTCTAAATGGTTTATGAAAAATGATTATATAACTTAAAAAATATTTTTTAAAAATAAATTCGTAAAATATTTATGAAAATTTGTGCTAAATTTTCTGTGTTATCTAGGTTGTTTTTGCATTCTGCGATGCGGAATCGTATCCTGTGCAATCGGGTCCGTGTGCAAACGGGTCGGTGCGGAATCGAGTCTGTGTCCAATTGGGACTGTGTGCAATCGGGTCGGTGTGCAATCGGGTCGGTATGCAATCGGGTCCGTGTCCAATTGGGTCTGTGTCAAATCAGGAGATACTACTGTGTCCAATCACTTATGTGCACAATCGGGCCTCACTCGTTATTTCTTTGTTATCATTAGGGAAATATTTTTAATACAAACCAACGACTTGCATGATATTTTTAATACCAAATTTGAATTCAGCGAAAACAGTGGGTTTTGATACAATTTTTTGCCAATTTGACGAATTTTGATTTTTCTAGCTGCCATATTATGTCTGCTATTTTGAATTTTTAAAAAATAAAAATTTAGTAAGAAAGTAGATAAATTTCTCAAGGAAACTGTACAGGAATAATATTTTTCTTGTGTTTATTACTTGTGTTACATAATTATGAACAAAAGTCGACAAAAACTCCATGTTAATCAAAAAGAAAAAGTAGAGGGCTGGAGGCATATGTGAATATTGTGATATAGTGGAGTACTTTTGCGAGGATTTTTTAAAAATTATGTGGAACAAATCTAAGAGGCGTACTCATCATAATTTGAAAATAATCCAATAAGAATAATTCAATAATTCAAATAAAAATCACCCTAATGTTACATATATCTATATATACAAGTCACGATGTCTGTATGTCCGCGGACTACTTCGTTATTTGTGGTCTGATCTTAATGCCACTGGTGTCAAAATTTAGCAAATTTTCCGGGGATGGTTACTATAGGTTCGAATTTTTCAAAAACAGGTTATTTCAAAAATGATGGGCAAAAATATACGTTTTAATGACTGAAGTCTGTATTCCCTCGAATTCCTCCGTCATTTGTGATCCGATCCTCTTGCAACTGGTTTTAAAATTTAGCATTTTTTCTGGGGATGGCTACTATGGACTCAGATTTTCAAAAACAGGTTTCAAAAATGATAGGCAAAAATATACGTATAAATGACTGATGTCTGTATCCCCGCGAACTACTCCATCATTTGTGGTCTAATCCTTTTGCAACTGGTGTCAAAATTTATCATTTTTACGAAATTTATTTGAAATACGGGTAGAAAAGACTGAAGATTTTAATAGATTTAGAAAAATTGCTATTAATAAAAAACAGATAAAACATTTGGAGAAAAGTTTTAATTATTGAGACTTGAAACGTAGCCCATAAAAAATAAAATATACTATTTTGGATATATTGAAAATTGTATGTAGAATGCAGACAAAATTGGATAAAGAAATGTTTGTTGACAATATATAAAGCTTCTTCTATGAGGAAGCCAAAAAAGTAACATTTGCAAATATCGAAATTGTATACTTAAAAATTATGAAAAAGCAATATGCAAATCTACTTTCATACTTAAAAGCTATGAGGAAGCAATATGCAAGTTTTTACTTGCACAATTTTTTTTAGATGCACATATATGTTATCCACACTGGTGGCACGTCTTTTTTGCACATATATGCGTTATTTATAACAAAGGAGTAAATGGTTCAATCTATATATAACTTAAAAGTGCAAAATTTAGATTTTTATATTATCCCAATTAGAAAATTCTAAGACTTCTCGTTTTTCTATAGATATTCAACAATGGCCTAAAACATTTTTTTTTACTTTTGACTTTATTTTGTTTAAAAACTATACCCAATTTACTATTTTTGTGTTCAGATTTGGATTCTAAGAGAAAAATTTATCAAAATTGGTTATAGCCATTGGCCCAACTTTTTTTTTGTTCTCCAATGTTATCTGTAAAATACTGATTGATGATCATTAAGATTTGAAACATCACATGCACACGCGCGCGCTTATACAGGGTGAGTTTTAATGGCTGTCCCAACTTTTTACTATGAGAGATGGAATTACCGACTGCAATCTTAGTACATGTGCAAATGCCGTACATGTGTGTACTAAGATTGCAGTCGGTAATTCTATCTCTCATGGTAAAAAGTTGGGACAGCCATTAAAACTCACCCTGTATATTATATATAAGTGTATATATATTTTATTTTTAAAGTGTTTTCAAATATATACATGTTTATACCATGAATTTTGCAGACCACCTAAACTCTCCAGGCCTCCTACAGCAAAACCTTTTTTTGATCAGAACTCTGTGATATTAGACTTCTATAAGGGTCATCTGGATGCAATGATTGAGAGGATAACGCAAGCAGATTTTAGTTTTGTTATGTATTATGCGCCTTGGGATGCAGAAAGTCAGGTGCTTCGACATGAATTTGAAAGTGTTGCTCAGTTTTATTATCCGCAGGTAACAAATCATATTTAAGATTTTAATGTTGTCTCTTATGTATTCATAAGCATTTAAATATTATGTGTGTTCTTAGATATTTTTTGCAGCCATTAATTGTTGGCATCCTGAGTCAGAATGCAGAGCTCAATATAATAAAATTCATGGTTATCCAGTGTTAATGTTATATCCATCCAGAGATTCTGGTATTAATTATAGAGGAATACGTACGGCACCGTATATGATTCGTTTTCTTGATGCGCTTATGAATCCTATTATTAGAATAACGCATAAAGAACAACTAATGGAATTATTGGTTACTTATGACGTAAGTATAATAATAATAATAATAATAATTTATTTCTCTTCAGCATTACATAACGCCAAGAAAGAGACTTGGTTTACAATAAAAATTATCCATTTGTTCTTCCATCCATCCATCCATCCATCATTTAAATCACAGAACCTTACTTAAATCTAAACTAAATCTAATATCACCTGGTACGTCTTGTCTGTAACCATATTTACATCAGTCTATAAAACAATAAAACTTCTAATAAACTATAAAGAAAAAAAAGAAAACAAGACAAAATGCTAAATTCTACGCAGATTAATACATGTTGTAATCCTACTGTCACATCTTATTTCATTCGTGTTATATAACATTCTTCTTACATATATCACCTAAATACATTTGCATACATGCACGCACGCACGCACGCACGCACGCACATATTAAGATGCACGTACAAAAGAAAAAGAAAGAGCGCTGGCAAATTATTCGGTTTAGCGACGCCAAGTTTTGTAGTAAAATATTTATTTTTAATATTTGTAATTTATTTGTATTAAAATATTTATTTGTCAGCTCAATATTATGTCCTTTATTTCTTGCTAATATGCTTCCTGACAATTATTTTTATTTGATCTTGTATTTAAAATTTTCTTAAATTTATATTTAATTGGAATTTGATCATTCAGAGCAAAGTTAAAGAATATTGGTTTTGTTCCTAATTGATTACATTTCAATTCAATTCTAATATCAATCTCTAGTCCGATACAAGCTTAATGAAAAATCAAACTATGCCAACCAAAAAATAAACATCTATTATTATAGATTGGCGCATATTTCTTCATATCATTATTTTTGTAGAGAAAAAACTTAATATTCTCATTTTGTAATGTTTATTCTTAATTGGCGCAAAATATTTACATATCATTATTTTTGTAGAGAAATTAATTTGTGTTTGTGAATACAATAATTTTTTATTTAAAATAATTGTCACTTTAATAATCAAAGTTATGCTATTTCAGGAATGTATATTATTTAGGTTGAATTTGATTAAAAGTTTTATCTTGGATTTGTGATTTTTTCGTTTTAAAAAAATATCACTTAGATTGAATTTATCAAAAGTATTCTTAGATTTTGTGGTTTTTTTCCTTAAAGAAAAACCACACATTTGGCGTGCTTTTTTACCTTTTGTAAAAAATAATTTGGTTTGGATATCATGCATTTTGTAGTATTTACAGATTATATATCACTTAAGTTGAATTTGATATGATCAAAAGTATTATCTTAAATTTTGTAATTTTTTTCCTTAATCCTAAAGAAAAACTGCACACTTAGCGTGCTTTTTTACCTTTTTTAAAAAGGTAATTTTGTTTTAATTTTACATTGGTGTTGATGATTAAATAGATAAGGTGTGATGTATAGAGCATTGTGCATTGGTTAAGTATTGATAATGTTGTAAGGATAAGGACCATCTTTTGTCACCAAGATACTAGCAATTATATATGTCACTAGTAAACCAAAGAATAAAAATTAGTATTATTAAAAACATTTATTTAAAGTTTTATTCAAGCTAATTAATAGTTAATATTGATGGACAATTACAGCAACATGTAACTGATCACACAACAGCTTATCTATCTCATCGACACCAGTGTAAAATCTGAGTTATGTTACTCTCTGATTAATTAATTTTACATTGGTGTTAATGTTTAAATAGATAAAGTGTGACGTAGAGTTGTGCATCTGATAAATATTGATAAGTGTGCGACGTGAATTTCGATCGCGTCAACAACTTCGTCGTGCTCTAATTTTTTGTTAACTCTTAGTTGGGCACCAGGCGCGGAGATCCGCGCCGCACAAAACTCACAAAACACTCGGTACACGACGGCTAAATGCCTGCTAGCCCGTCTCCACACGAAGTGGCAGAGGGGCGAGGTTCTTTCGTTTCGCGGAACAGGAGAGGAGATGTCATTAATAAATATAAGAATAATATATTGCAAGTCGAATGTTAACACATATAAATGAAGGATACATGATAGCCACCAACATTATTCTAGCTTGTGACTGCTTTGTAACTCGACATTCACAATATACGGGAAATTACACGCTAAAGCTACGCTTGAAATCTAACTACAACTCTATTATCGGTACAACGCTTTTGACTTTAACGGCGTCCGGGATAGACTTTCGACTCAATACGCGCATTTTTCATAGAAACTCTCGTCTACGGAAGCTCGCCTCGGTAAAAAGCGCATGACTCGTGTACTCTCGGTATGCTCACGGCGAGTGAGTCCGGGCAATATCGCCCTGCGTACTATCCCGCTATACTCTATGCTCTACAATTTGACTGTCGGTTCGACATTTTCCCCGAGGAAGGAAACGATAGGCGAAGTATTATACCTAGGAGACGGAGATCGACACGCTCGGTAGGGTAGTTATTTAATAATCTCTCGCGAAATGCAGGACCGGCCGTCTCCGTCCTTACCGCATGGTCGAAGTGGTGGCCTTACAGTCTGTGTGACATCGTCGGGGACCGCTGAACCGCTCTCTTCGTAGTCTCGCTGAACAGTGAGACGGCGTGAGCGAGCGGGGACACCGCCGACATCGATCACGATCTGCGCATTGTCCTCGCGTATCGATCCGCATATCGACTCGCGCGCTAATAGGGTGTCGCTTCTTTCCTGGCGCTCCTGCAAGGCGAGGGCGTCTCCGGTCACAACGCCGCGCAATTTGAAGGCCGCTGGTTTTTACGGGCCGATGGCTTGCTGCCAGATCCTCCTCTCCTGGCGGGGTTGGCTTGGGGTTGATCAGGCCCCGGCCTTCCCGAGATCGGCCTTGACCTCCGTTGACCGCTCCGGCGGGGATCCTCCACCCGGCTCCACGGGATGCGAGACGCACACTAATTCTCCTCGGCGTCGTTCTCAGGAGCGCTCCTCTCCTGCTCGCTTTTCCGGTTTCTGCAAGACAGCGATATACCGCCTCGCGATCCTCCATTCCTGCTGCGATAATGTTGATGGTATACTTGCCGAAGTTCTTTACGATGGTCCGGGATCCCGCTGCTCAGCCGCTCCTGTAACTGCTCTCGTTGTCCCTCGATGGCTGCTCCCTTATTACATGGGATCTTTCCGGCACACCACTTCTCCCACGAATCGCGATTCTCGCTCGTCGGATTCCTAAATACTTTATAACGCTATTTAACACAAAAAGGAGAGACCGCCCTCCCCCTCAGTGTAGGAAGCGGCCCCAAATGACCCTTCCCAATCGGGCTTTCCGGCCCTTGTGATGGACGAAAAACGTCACGTCACAAGTTATAAGGATTATCATTTTTCGTAATACCAAGATAAAAATTAACAATTTTTGTTCTCAAAATATATTCTTTGCATAAAAATACACAAATATACATTCAAAATTACAAGAAAGTAGAAGAGAACGTTTCCACACAGCAAAATATATCACCTAAATAACTTAAAGATATTCCATACAGCAAAATGTGTCAGTGTTTCGTGTAGTGATTAATTAGAGAATCGCCGGAACAACCTTGTTAGAAGGTTTGACGGTTAAGCGGGTCTCAAATAATTTAAGTCCATCAGTTTCGAAAATAATATTTAATTCACTTATGCAACACTTCTTCAGGAAGCGCAAATCAGATTGATTACGATGCACGAAGCAGTCGCAGATTGTGGACTTTAAGCACACCAGTTAATGCACGCGGCAGAGGTCGCGACTAGAAAGCGCGCCATAGAGCTGCGCGGTAATAGCCGAATATGATTAAATGCTCGTATAATATCGTTACGTACTGAATTGTCAAAAATGAGTTACTCGATCGGCGGTTGAGAATGATCTGCTAGGCCGTCGGCTCCTCGCTTTAGCGCAGAATTCCGCTCAAATTCCGTCGCTGCGCAGGAATGTCGGAACGTGGTACGCGTGTTAACACAATGATTTCCGACGGAATGTCTTGACTACAAAGCAGATAAATAATACATAAAGTGCTTAATGCCGAAATTTAATTCAATAAGCTAACCGAAAATCCCGCACAGTCAGAAATATCTCGAAGATATCTATATATCAGAATATTTGTTGCATAGCAACAGTCAGTATTAAAATATTTTAAGAATATATTGAAGATATGTATATGTCGGAATATCTGTTGTACATAGCAACAGTCAGTATCAAAATATTTTAAGAATTTTCTTGAAATATTTTCAAGATGATAAACAGTCATATCAATTTTATCTTAAATTTGGCTTTTATATTTATTCCGATCTTAAGTTCTCATATTTAAAATAGGTAAAAATTTATCTTAAAATATGTTGTATCTTATTGGTTACAAAATATCTCAAAATAAACTTGAAACAAATGTTCCAGAAATATCCTTTTGTAGACAATACGTAATATGAAATATTTTTTTATTATTCGGTAGGAGTAAAAGGGTAAACAATACGTTATATCAAATATTTTTTTATTATTCGGTAGGAGTAAAAGGATAAACAATATGTTATATTAAATAATGTCCTGCAAAATATTACTTGATGAGTACTTGATAATAAGATACTTTAAAATTGATTTAAAACTGGAAATACAAAAATATATGATTATTATATCTCAAATGTAGTTTACTGTATGGATAATATTTACAAACTTTTACAATAGACAAAGAAAACATTTCAACGCAACAAAATATATAACAGAAATATATTAAATATATCTATATGTCAGAATATCTGTTGCGTAGCAATAATAGTCACTATTAAGATATTTTAAGTTCAATGTTTTTGAAATATCCCCAAGATGATAAAAAGTCATTAATTTTATATCAGATATGATGGTTGATTTTTAGATTTATTCTAACTAATGTTTAATTTTTATATTTAAAATAGACTGAAGTTTTTCTTAAGACATGTTGTACTTATTACTCTATAAAGTATAATATCTATCAATCATCAACACCACTGTAAAATTTGAGTTATGTTACTATCTATTTAATTTATTTTACATTGGTGTTTATGATTAAAAAAAATAAGGTGTAATGTTGATCTGAGTTTAGAGTTGTGCATCAGTTAAATACTAATAATGTTGTAAAGATAAGGACTCTCTTTTATCACCAAGGTGCCAACAATTATATACGTTACTAATAAAGCAAAGAATAAAAATTAGTATTATTAAAAACATTTAAAGTTTTATTAAAGCTAATTAATAGTTGTTAATATTGATTGACAATTACAGCAACGTTTAACTGATGCACAATTCTATATTACACAGCATTTTATGTATTATTGACAGCAGTGTGAAGTTGAATCAGAGAGTAACATAGCTCAATTAAATGTTTAATATATCTATAATAAATTTATATAATAATTTGAACTTGACAGTTATAGCAACATTTAACTGATACACAATTCTATATCACATAGCATCTCATCTATCTCATCGACACCAGTGTAAAGTTGAATCACAGAGTAATGTACCTCAGTTATTTGTTTAATACATATATAATATAACAATCTGAGAATAATCAATAAAAAATTGATATGAATAGTCATAACTTGGCACGAGTCACTACCATGATTCTTGATCTCATGATTATGTAGGACTTCTTTTTTTTCTACATTACTACACTTTATTAATAAACATATGTTTATTAATATAAGTGTAGATATGATATATTATATAATACAAAATAATCAGTGTCAGAGCTATCATACACATTTTTTATATTACGCAGACCATATAAACATGTGTAAAAAAGTTTGAGTACCTCATATATAATTGTTCATCTTCCACTCTTTCCCGTCCCGGCTCTTTCTGCTGTCCATTTTCTACGTTCTCTCTCTCTCTCTCTCTCTCTCTCTCTCTCTCTCTCTCTCTCTCTCTCTCTCTCCCTCCCCCCTCCCTCTCTCTCCCTCCCTCCCCCCCTCCCTCTCTCTCCCTCCCTCCCCCCTCCCTCTCTCCTTTTCTCTCGGGGTTTTACCATCGACACGATTATCAATAATAATAAAGCATAATTTACAAAACCGTCTCGTAACCTCACGCTGTGAGTCACTTACAGCGAATTAATAATTTTACGCTGCGCGTCACTTACAGCGAATCTCCCGAAATTTATCACAATTTAGATTTTTCACATAAGAAAATTACAATTAAAATTATTGTTGAAAGACACATCAAACGTATAACAATGCACTACTTCACGAAACTGTCATTCATAACATAACCTCACATTGCACATCACATGCAAACTGACGCGTGGCGCGAGCGAGCCACTGGCGACCCACGTGACTTCTTTTTCTTCTTAAAAAATCCCTGATGGATTTCCGACCCAATTAAGGGTCACAGTACCATGCGTTAACTGGTTCTACGACCCAAAACTAACCCCTGCCCAGTGAGAAATAGTACATCGAATCGACATCGATTCGACATCGAAATCATCATTTCAATGTCGATTCGACGTCGAATTGATGTCGAATTCATTATCGTTTCTCACTGGGTGGGGCAATTGGGTTATATATTGATGAAGATTTCTGTTGCTTCTTGCAACTAATCAAGTATTAATTGTAGTGTATGTAGGGACCACATTTATCGATCTTTCCGGCTTGCCGTCAGTATGGAGAGATCCAGTGAAATGTATTTCGATAATATGTTAATATTAAATATTTAATTGGGGTCAAAAATTTAATTTATTATCTGTAATAAATTTTATAATTAGCTTAGCAATATTTTTGTTTTCATATTTGCTATTAAATAATTCATAGAAAGTGGAAATTGCAAGCCATAAGCAGAAAGGGCTGATAAAAAATGAATTCTGCTAGCGTGTAATAATGGACAGGACCAAAAGATATGGTTTAAATCCTGCTCTTGAGAACCACACTACCCACGTGACTTATACACGGTGCTATAGTGACGATGCGAACGTCACATAGTAACGGATACGCGAGATGGAATTTTGTCCTTCATGCCGGCACCCGTAGAAATACCTACAAGGTTGGCCACAATAATGACGATGACGACGCATCTTAAAATAAAATTTTGACGTTTCGAATTTTACGCGATATTACCATTTATAGGGCATGTAGAGGAAAAATAAAAAAAGTTTGTTATATAAATCGACCTCAAGCTTTCGATTGAGCCTAGTTAAAACTCGATCGGTTTAGCCGTTTCTAAGATCCGATAATCTCGGCTGCTCGCAAATCGCGTAAAGAGCACGGTCAGGCTCGCGCTGCGCGTTCACTTGGCGCGAGCCACTACCGTGTTTCTTAATTGATTTGAATGAAACTTATTCTATCGATATATTATTATGTCAAGTATTATTACTTGGTAAAAGGATAATCGGCAATACTTAATTGTTCACGAGAAAATTGCGAGTAAAAGTTATGAGCGCCATATCAACTCAAAGAAGAGAACCTTTCAGCAAGAAGCGCGTAGTATGCTAGATTCATAATTTTGACATTGCGGGTTCAAGTCTCGATGATCAACTTTTTTTCTTGAATAAAAAGTTTTTTTAAATGACATACCATTTTTTAACAAAAAATTAATATAATTAATACATTTTAATTATTTATTTTATATGTGCATTTTTTTTTATTTGGTAAATTTGTTATATATTCTATAAAATGATTGGAAATTAATAGACATATTTGTATTTTTAAACAGTAATGACAGCAATAAAATATACACAACGTAAATAAATTTGAAACGTTTTTGTGAATCAGTAAAAATTAGTGTCCCTTTATAACGTACATTATATTATTGAAGCAGGTAAAAAAAGTCAGTAAGCTAACAATAGAATAAAGAATTAGAAGGGTAAGGAAATTTTCGTTATTAAGCGACAGAGATTTGGTTCATTTTGTTGTTAGTTGTGAGAGGAGACAGAAGTAGTGTAGAAAAGGCAGTATAGAAGAAAATGCACTTTTATGAAATAAATAATTAAAACATTTTTTAATATAATTAATTTAAAAAAATCGTATGTCATTAAAAAAGTTTTATTTAAGAAAAAAAAGTTGCTCGAGAGTTAAAACCGCAATATCAAAATTACGATTCTAGCACGTTGCTGCTGTGCTACGTGCCTCTCGCTGAAAGATTTTCTTTTTTGGGTTAATATGGCGTACGTAATTTTTACTTGCAATTTTCTCGCAAACAGTTGAGTATTGCCGATTATGTTTTTACCAATACTTGACATGATAATATATCGATAGAAGAAGTTTCATCTAAAATTTAGATGAAACTTATTCTATCAACCAGATACTGTCGGCGATAGCCGATAAGTGTTTTGATTAAAATAATTTGATTCTAAATTGATTATTATTACATTTCGGTGTCTCATTGTTAGATTCTGAATTGTTCCAGACTTAATTCGAAGAGCGAGTCTCACAGAATCTTATTATCAACCTTTAACATTCTATAAAAAAGAGCTCATATAATTGATGTGTCAATGATAACTATCGATTAGAATCATTTGAACTACAAAATAACAAAATTATAGCTGAATTTACCGAAAACTATTATTTACTAAGTTTTTTTGCGGTCCTTTAAAATTTAGTTTATTTTCTGTAAACGAAATAACAGGAGTCTTTTATTTAAGAGAGAAAAAAGGTAATATTTGTTCTTAAATGTTTTAATTTTATTTATATAAATATTACATAAATGTAAGTATTAATCGTTATTCTAAGTAAAATTTTAATTTATCTTAAGAGAGTTTTCTACTTATTGCCTTGATTTTTTAGGAAGTTTTTAAGATTTTTTTTTTACGAAAGTGGATAAATATTTTTGAAAAATTTTTTGGGTTTTTTATCATTGTTTAAAGATTGATTTTTTATTTTTTCAAATAAAAGATGTAAGTAATTTATTAATAAGAAATCCGTTTGATTCCTACTCGATTCATCAGTGACGTTGATTCTCGATCTTTTAGTCTTCTGGAGTGAATTTAAAAATATAGACCATTATTTTAATCAAAACATTTATCGGCTATCGCCGACTGTATCTGGTCTATTCACACGATCTCGACAGGTGTTAACGCTTTTCGAAAACTATTGTCTTATTTTAACAAGCACAAAACTTACACCCAGCAGCGGTTTTCTGCGCATGACATGAGAATATGCACAAATTTGCATTCTAATAATTATATTAATGGTAACTTGCAGGCAGTAGTCGTTGGGTATTTTAATTTTACACGATTGGATAGAACTCCTGGATACAGGGAGTTTTACAAGGCCGCAATACGATCATTGGAAAGAGATCCTAATAGAGAATTGGTGTTTGCTATAGTGACTAGTGCGTCATCTAGCAAACTGCATTACGGAGTTTACAAATTTCCATCAGCAAGTTTGCTTATGTGGAATGAATCTTTAGTAAGTATACAGCACGCAAATCTTTCTACTCTATTTTACATAATACATCAGCTTTAAAAACACTTAGAGTTATCCAGAAGGCAATGAGTGGACTTCCGAGAACATCTTAAACTGGATTAGCAGTTCCGTACATCAGCCATCTCTCTGGCTACAGCCTCCTGGAATCAAGGCGCTTACTCTCGCACCTTATCTTCGTGAAGGACCAGTTTTATTTCTGTTTACACCACGAAATCCACTTCATACAGAAAATTACATTTATAATCTGGTGCGTCATTATTTTGTAATATTAGTTTTTTTATTACTTTGAAAACAATTTAATTTATATCTATAAGAAGCATTTAATTTGTAATATTACCTAATTTTTTCGGAAATAGGATCAGATAGAAGCATTCGATGCGTCTTAAAGATATATTAATTATAGATGAAAATATGTGATGATAGATTAATGAAATTTATTTAGAAGTAGATTTTAGGTATACAAATATGTGTTCAATTTCAATAGTAAACTATTGGACAAAATTAGAGGAACAAAAGTTTGAACTAGCGCCAAGTTTGTAAAAGTTGAGCAAAAAATCTTTATTTTTTATATGACTAGACACCACAGACGCGCGCTTCGCGTGCGCTATTTAATTTTTTTGCTTTTTAAAAATCAACTACAACGATAATTGTATAGATAAACATTTATACAAATTTGACAACTGTCAATTGCTGTTCAATCGCAATGACAGTTATTCTTGCAACACAAAGTAAGCGCAGCGAAAGAACCAATCAGCATCGCGGAAAAGCGGCAACAATACAATGGTAACATCTCTTTTTTACAAAGTGAATGTAGCTCGAAGTGTTGACTTGACTCCTTCAAAGTTTCCCTGCTGTGGGTCTAGTAGTTACGCTTTTCGAAGCAATCCCCTGTTAAAAACAAAAGTTGCACAGTTGCAGTTTGGAAAGTACAGGGAAATCTGATGCGGAAAACGGCCCCGAAAAATTCGGAAATGGGCCAAACCGCATAGAGATCTTTAACACTTCTCCCTGATTATGCACGAAACCCACCCCTTTTAACCTCTACTTGCCACCCTTGGTCAGACAGCGGAAACAGTGAGTCGCAGTTGCACTAGCCTATTCGGTTGCTTCAGGGCACAACTTGCATTTAAGACTAAAAAAATTCTTGTTCTTTTTTCAGCTATCTTGTTTGCATTCTTTCTCCGCATCAGATTTTTCTGTACCTTCCAAATTGCAATTTTGCAACTTTTGACCGGGGGTTGCTTCGAGAGGCGTAACTTCAAAACTACTAGACCCACAGCGGGGAGACTTTGCACGGATCAAGTCAACACTTTGGGCTACATAAAAAATTCAGATTTTTGCTCAACTTTTATAAACTTGCTATTTCAAACTTTTATTCTTCTAATTTTGTCCAGTAGTTTATATTAGTGTTTATATTTAAACTAAAATAGTGTTTCTATTTAATTTATTTAATAATTCCTTATTTATTTTGTTAAATTAACAGCTTCTTAATGTTTAAAACTCCGTTAATTTACGGGCTTAACATGGCGTCAATGCATTAACCAATTAGAAATTCCGATGTTGATTTTACTTCCTTTTTAATACGGGACTCTAATTTTGTCGTTGACGGAGTGGGGTTTTTAGAGAACTCCAATGATAAACAGCTATAAATTGAATAGCTTTTATGCATTTAATATCAAGATTTGCATACAAGGGTTTTAAAGAACGCAGATTTTGAATCTGATGTCGAAAATGTCAAATTCTCAATGACGGATTTAAAATGACGGACCTTAAATATTTATATTAACGTAAAATCATTAAAAATTATACATAAAAACATTTATTTAAGGAGTCGCTAATTACGAACTTATTCGTCAAATGTCAAAATAAAAAAAACAGTAATAAAAGGAATTTTAAAACACTATGAAAATAAACAAATATAAAAACAAGAAAACCGGAAAACAAAACCACAAGCCCTCTGCGTTTCCGCCGCAGTTCGTGATACAACAGAATATGGATTATTTCAAATGCGCTATTTTGAATTTTAAGTCAGAAAATTCGTAATTAGCGACCTCAGAAACTTTTAAAAAAAAGTTTTTGTGTAAAATTTTTACATTCTGCGATTTTACGTTTATATGAATATTTTAGGTTTACCATTTTGAATTTGCATTTTTGGCATTAAATTCGTAATTAGCAACCCCAAAAACCCTTAAAAGAAGGTTTTTGTGTAAAATTTGATTCTATGCTTATATATGAACTAGCACGCAGCGCGCGCCTGCTGCGCACTATTGCCGCGAAACTCGCCCGCACGGATTCGTTACAACTTCACTGCAAACTCTAGACAGCCAATCAGACTAAAAATCGCAGATTTTGGTAGCATACGGTTGTATGGGGAGGAGATAAAGAACTAAGGGGAAGAATCAATCATACTGAGCACTCACTTATTCTTTAATATAATTGATCCTTGCCCTTAGTTCTTCATCCCCTCCCCATGCGACTGTATGTTACCGGGGCCGTAATCTGCGATCTTTGAATCGGACATGAGATAAAACGCTGATAATGCATGCGATATATTTCGATTAAAACGCACTTCTTGGTTAAAATAACTTTTTTTATTATAGATATTTTAGATCCGCCATTTTGTATCCGCATTTTCGACATCAGATTTGAAATTAGCGGAAGTCTTGAATTATTTTTTTTTGTGATGAAACGGTAATTACTGAAAGCTAAATCAGCGCCGAAGTTTAAATGCACGTAAATCAGCGAGTCGGGCGCTTGAGTGTGCGTAAGCGCTCCGCCGCGCCGCTACCTCGCTATGTCAACTTCGTACTGCTGCTGGCAATATTTTTGCGCCTCACAATGCGAGAAACTTTATTTTATACTAAAAATGATACTTTTGTCAGAAAAAACATAAAGGAGGGTGTTAACCTTCAGGATACTAACTGGGTTAGTGTAACCCAAGCAAATTTTGAAATGCGCACCGTTTTGAAACTGAGGGGTGGGATATAATAACCACGTAAGGAACCTCAATAATCTAAGCCTCAGCTCAAGTTAACAAAATAAAAATAAACATTCAATAAACAACTTGACTAAAAGGATAAAATCTTAGTGATTGAATAAAGACTTATATAAAGATAAAAATATAATACTACAAAAAATTATCAGGATCACCAAACATATAAGGATACTGTAAAATAATAATTATAAATACTTCTACTATAATAACAATATCTAATAAAATCTCAAAAGTAAAATAAATGTGAAAAGAAATTTTTCTATAATTCCTATTTAAATCCAAAGGATTAGATGACTCACTAAAATGTAAAAAAATACAAATGCAAAATTACTATTATTATAATCACAAAAGGTAAAATAAAATGCAAAGAAAAAATCAATTTAAAGTCGAATTATTAATTGAAAATCCCCTTCATATTTATATTACAATTATATTACCAATATAAGGAATAGTAGAAACCAAATTTGTAATAACTACTGTAGCACCTCAAAATGACATTTGCTCCCAGGGTAGCACATACTCCAAAAAAACAGTAACCATAGAAATAAAAAGATCCTAACCCTCTCTATTCAAGTATGAACTAACTTAAAAGATCCATAATAAATTCTACGTGCCATATGAATATATATACATACAAAAAAAGTAGCCCCATTAATATGAATATTATGGTATGCATTATTCAACCGCCCCTTACATTTTGTATAATATGAATAATACTATTAAGAGCTATCTTAACATTAGGACAATAATGTATTGATAAAAAAAATCCTCTCACAATTTGCTCAAACAAAAACACCCTAATAAAGACCCTAAAAAAATTTTATCAATAAGAAATATTTACAGGAGTAGGTAACTTTAATAATGACTTGTTTATTATTTTTACAACTTTATTTATAATCAATTATATCAATCTACTAGTTTAATTTTTGCAACGATTTTGATTGAATAGAACAAATTGTAATTACAACAAATAATGTAATTAATAAGTAGATAGTTTAGATAATTTATTCTGTATTCCCCTTGGGGGTAACGGGGTGTTTTCATGGGGACCACCAAACCTTTTACATTCTTCTCACTATCGTCGAATACAAAACATAATACATACCTATGTAAATAAAAGTCTTTTAATTCTTTTCGCGCCCTGGCCATTGTGCAGGTTAACATATATTTATCCGCCCTCCCCTCCACGTCCTTCTACCAACTCTCCCTCCATTCCCTTCTTTCCTCTTGTCCCTTTTTCCCATCTCCTACCTCCTCCCACTGTCACCTGTCATCCTTTTTAAGCTATCTCTCCCCTTCCTCCCTCACCATCTCTCTTCTTCATTCTCTCCATCTATTCCTCTCCCCGTCTTAACTCCATCTCCTATCCTTTACCCATAATTCCATATTTGTCGCTTCCATCTTTCTCCCCTTTGCTCTCTCCCTTCTAGCCGCCTCCATTCTCTCCTTCTTTCTTCCATCGAGAGGTCCTCATACACTTTTATTCTCCAAACTCTCCCTATCTCTCTCTGTTACGTATAAAACCGAACGGCACTGCCGTTGAAAGTGTGATCCGCCAACTACTACCCTTATCCGCATAGCTAGTTCGCGGCAGCACCTTCCGGGCTTCCAAAATTTATACAACTCGCGTTTCTTCTCTATGGGTCCGCTCTCGAAGAGCGCGACGCGGATATCACTTTTACAGAAGGTCTCTGTGCGATAGCATCGAACTCTATTTTTCGAGATGTTAATCGCTTTGTACGTTTCGGGTGATTGAACTCTAAGACGGTGCGCTTTTTACTATAGTTCTTCTCACATGCGTAATATCTCTGGTCCATATCGGGGTTCGTCTTTTTCATTATCGCCTACGCTAATTCGCTGCGTAATGTGGAACGGGTTTGCTTACGAGCGCCGCACGCTCACATGCATCGCGCGTGGCTTGCATGGTAAAACTAACACTGGGTGGCTAATTTTTTGAACGGTGCATCTGCATTGCTTGTATATTTCAACGCGCAGCCACAGGTCAGTTTCTCTCTTGTCTTGCTCCTCTCTATTCTTTACGCTCCTCACTCGCGTAACGGGCACATTTGCTGAGAACCGCAACGTGATCACGCGCTCCGCGCGTGACAGATCCCGGCGCGACAATCACCATAATCACTCGAGGGAGGATCGACCGCTTTAACAATTTGCTCCCGCTCCTTCAGGGGCTACTCAACGTCACTCTTGCATCGGATTATCCCAGAATAATAATAACGGTGCCGACTATTACAGAGCGACAGAAACACTCTCCCTTTTCCTAATATCTCCTCCCTATCCTCTTTTCTTTCCATCTTTGTTATTAAAACTCATCTTCTTGCCTGCCCCTTCTTTTCCTCTATTTCCTCCATCCTCACTTTCCTTCCTAATACTTTCTTCACCACATACTCTTCTATGCATCCTTTTCTTTCTTCTGCGTTGTCATTATCCACCCCTCTCCATATAATGTTCCTTTTCCTTCTTCTCTTTTCTTTCACCCTTTTTTCCCTCTTTCTCTGTCTCTTTTTAGTACTCTCTCTCTCTCTCTCTCTCTCTCTCTCTCTCTCTCTCTCTCTCTCTCTCTCTCCCCCTCCCCCCCCTCTCTCTCTCACTCTCGCTTCTGTGTTCCTCTTCTTGTCCTTTCCTCCAGCTCCCTCCTGCCATTCTTCTCCATTTTCTCCTCACTTCTCCCACATTTCTCTTCTTTCTTTTCCACTTTCCACCCCGCTGCTTTATCGGCCTCCCTCTGTTTATTTTTCCTCTGCATCTCCCTCCATTTAATTTGCTTCTTACCTTTTATCTTTTCTGCTCTCTCCGCCACTCTCCCTCCCTCCTCCTCCTGACCCTCTTTCTCCGCTTTTCCTCCCACTTACCCTCTTTCTCCTTCTCAATCACGCTCCACTACTCCATCATCATCTTCGCTTTCTTTTTAGCCTTCTCTACTTTTTCCCCTGTCTTCTCAATCAGCTCCTTCTCTTTGTTCTCCCTCTCTCTTTTCTTTCTCCAGCCTCTCCGCTCCTGCTGTCTATCTACTCTCCCGTCTGTTCATGCTCTGTCTCAGCCCTTTCTTCTATTCTTCTCCGTCTCTCCAGACCTTCTCTTTTTTCTTCGACAATACTTTTTCCTTGTTGTCTACTCTGTCTTCTTCCAACACTTCTATTCTCTCCGCCTCTTCCCTTTGCTTTTCAATACCTAACTTTCTATCAAACTTTTCTCCTCCACCCTTTACCTTCCTCCTTTCTCTTCTCTCTCACCACCTGCTTCTCCTGCAAATCTCCTCCTTGTCACCAGATTCCAAATCTTCTGCCTCTGTCCTCCTGTTGTCCCTCTGCTTCTCAATAAATATAAAACCATCAGTAAAACCATTTTTATTACAATTACGAAATATTCTAATTTTATAATAATTACATTTAAAATTAATTTTCTACTAATTTTCTACTATAATAAATTAAAAAATATAAATTTAAATTTTACAATAAAAATTATATAATTTAAAATAAAAATAAAATAAATTTTCAACCCATTAACGCATCATACCGTATTCGAGGCAACAGACGTCGCATAAAAATTACTAATCTCAACATAATATTAATATATACATATATTCTTAAAGAATAAATTAAATCTGTAAATAATACATTTAAATATCTACAAAAAAAGCAATTATACCATACTCTGCTATAAAAATCAAAGCAGACCTTCCACTAAAATACTCAATATTAAATCCAGATACCAACTCTGACAGTCCCTTAATAAAATCTATAGGAGTTCGATTTAATTCAACCAAAATTCGAATAAAATAAACTAAAAATAAAGGAATTAATATTAATAAATATCTTATGAGAACTTTGTTACTTTATAAGATCAGTAAATGAATATCTCTCATTTAAAATTATCAAAATTAAAATAATTATAATAAATCTAACTTTATAAGATAACACCTGAGAAATTGCTCGTATTGTCCCAATTAATGAATATAAGGAATTTGAAGACCAAACTATTATTAAAAATATATAACTTCTCATAGTTAAAATAATAATTATAATTAATAAAGTATAATTTATAAAATAAATATTAGTAATAAACTCACTCACTAATCAATTACATAATATAAATAAAAATAATAAAACAGGACAAATATAAATACAAATAATTATTAGACTTTATAATAAAAAAAAAAATTTTTTAGTAAATAACTTAACAGCATCTCTAAATAGTTGGAAAATATCCCCCAACCCTAACTTTATTAGGACCCTTACGTAACTGAACAAAATACCTCAAAGTCTTACGCTCTAATAAAGTTAAAAATGCAATACCAACTAAAACAATTATAACTATCATTAATCAATCTTTTATTATAATAAAAACATGTTTTTATTAACAAGTCAATCTGAATTTTGCCTAATTCCTTAACTTAAATCCTCTTTATTATTACACATATCTACTAATAAATTATTTTACTAATATCATTTTTTCTTTATTTAATTATAATTTAAATAAATGTTTTTTGGAGATAGAATATCGTGGCTAGTGGTAAACAGGTAGGACCTTTGATCCCGGAGTTTTGTGGGAAGAGGAGGTGAAATACTGGCCGAGGAAAGTTGCAAAGTGGAGGCAGAGAAAGCGAGATGTGAGTGGAAGCCCACTCCCAGACATTGGAGAAAGGAAAGTAGAAGAACGAGAAGCAGGAGAGCAAGTTGAAAAATAACAAACATATATACCATTCTTCTTACGACCTGGCCATTGTGCAGCTTTACATACAGTTGCCTATTCTCCCCTCCACGCCCATCTAAAGCCCCTCTCCCTCCTCAAAACTTCTATCTCCCCCCTGCACTCCATTTATTTCTTCTTTTCCTCTCTCTTAGGACCCCTTCTTTCTCTTCTATCTACCCGTAGTCCCTTTAACTCTTTGCTCTCATCTTTGTTCTCCTCTCTTCATCTCTTCTCTCTTTTATCACAGTTTTACTTTCTTCCCTCTTTCTATTTGTAAACTCCACGCCCCCTCTTCCTCTCCCTCCTCGCGACCTCCTCTTCTCTATCACCGTCTCCTCCAACCTCCTTTTCTTTTCCCTCCTTTTCACCTTCTTGGAATCTCTTCTGACCACCAACCTTTTTCTGTCGATCTCCGTCTTTCATTTCCGGACACTATCTCTTTCCTCTACGCCTGCACCTTTTTCCACTTTCTTCTCTTCTCTTCCATCTTTTTTCTTCGTTCTCTTTTGGTTCTCCAGTAAATTCTTGCTTCTACCATTTCTTTCTCCACTCACTTTCTTGCATAATCCTTTTAACAGATCCACTATCTTCTCTAAGCATTGCCTCATCTCTCTCATTGTTTTTTTTCAGCTTCTCCATCTCCTTTTCTTCTTTATCCCCTTTTGCTTTTACTTCTTTCGCTCTACAAAAAACTCACACTTATTCTTCCACTCGCTTTTGCTTTCTATCTCCTAATTCTGTTTTTGCGTGCTCTATTCCATCTACCTATTCTTCCTCTTAGATCTCGTCAGTCAATATTTTGACATATCGACCCATTTCCATGTACACGCACGCCATATGTTACCATCTCCTTTTCGTCTCCCTTCGGCCGATTGGGCTTTCCATTTTTCTTCTCCCATGCACGCAGCTCGGTCTTTCGCTCTTCTACTTCTCTTTTCTCACACCTATCCTCTCACTTGTGTGTGTGTGTGTACCCCTGAAAGGACGAATTTTATTCTACATTAATCAGAAAATAATAGTACATTTTTAAATCTTTTTTGTTTATAACTTTTTGGGGGACTTTTTCGACCAAAATTTATTATTTACAGTTTACATTAATTCTAATGAAAAACTATTACAAATAATTTTAGCCCATTTGGAAGTGGAGCCGTGGTTCGGAAGAATTACTGTAGATATAAATTTATTATTTTTTAATACATATTTCCCATTTATTAATTTTTTTTGTTAATATTAACTATTTTTTTAAATTCATTTATATTAATAAATTTTTTAAACTTTAAAATCTTTTCAATGTAAACTATTCTTACTAAATTAAAATTTATGTTATATATTACATATATACGCTCCCTTTAATTATTGCGCTCCGCCCCATTTTCCTCCTATCATTTACTATTTATATTTTTAATAACAATTTTTTTTAATACGTAAAATTTAAACTTTTTATAAATAAGTAATTTAAATAAAGCTATTAGACTCATACTTTAAAAATAGAAAAATTTTTTTTATTTAAATTTATCCAAACTTATTCTTCTTTCTTCTACCTAATGATATGCCTGAATAAAGGATTATTTTGATAGAATAAATTACATATAATCTCTATTTTTCTCTTTTATTAATATCCACTATTTTATTTTTCTTATACTTAATAGAATTAAATTATTTCAAAAAATTTCAAAATATTTAATGCCTCTTTAATTACAATTTACTGTATAATAAAAATTACCAATAAATATTAATAGTAACTGAGATGCGGAGGAAAAAACTTTGAGATTCCAAGCATTAGTCCACCGCTTAGTGGAGCCACTGTGCCTTTAGGAATAGAAGGGCAAGCATCACAATTCTTCGCTCGGGCATTTATCACCCAGTTAGTACGAAACGTCATAAAACTGTAGTATTAGTATTAAAATAAAATTTTGCGTAAAAATAATTTTAACTGTTTTTTCGTAGTTTAGTGCACAATATTATTATTTAGTGCAAAATAAATAAAAATACATAAAGTTAACAAACAATGTTATTTTTTACTTTAACCGTTTGTGTGCCAGTATTTGTCCCACCTTTTTATCATCGATTTTCTCAATTTTTAACCCTTTTTGCGGTTTTTTACTTTTTCGAGTGGCTAAAAGTTCAAAATTGATATTTTGAGTATTAGGAATTGATATGTTTATCATTTTTATTGTACTAAATAAATGAGTTGAAAAATATGTCAATTTACGTAAAATAATTTAGTTGTGGAAAAAAGCCTTATAAATATATTTTTGAAATGTATATGAATTTTTTTTTATGTTTGTTGGATTGTAAAATCTGGAGCCAGATTTTCAAAATTTAAAATGGTGGATCTAATATGGCAGACGAAAATTAAAAAATGTATTTAATTTACGCGAGGATCTGTAACAAGGGGTTTTCGGTTTATGCTGATTATATATGAGTCTGAAATTAGATTTTCGAAATTTAGAATGGCGGATTCAATGTGACGGAGAAAACATCGTAATTTTATTATATTTTAATAAAAATCCCTCATAAGCGATTTTGGATAAATAATTATATTGCATCCGCCATCTTAAATTTTTTAAATCAGACTTTGTAATCAGCCGCCCCGAAAAACTCTTATTACAGATTCCCGCTTAAGGGGGGCAAGTCATGTAAATCGAAATTTTTTAGCAATTTTTTTTTCTTGCTTAAATTTATAGGAAATTTTCCGTAGAATATGAAAAAAAAAATAGTAGAAACCGATTTGAGAGTTCCTTCTATGTTAATTTCGTCGAAAAGTGAACGGTCGAATTGGGCGGAGTATACTCATGTAGAGTCTACTCATGTAGACGAGTCGGAAACTCAGTCTTTCGATCCCTCTGTAATAAATGTTAACTTGGCTGTGTTAGAATAATGTTCAAAAAACAGAAAGATCTGCTCTATGGCCCTGGAATCGCAGATTAGCAAAAAACTGCGGTAAGTTAAAATAAATTATAATTTTTTAAACGCGTTTTTCTCCAAACTGCTTTTTTAAAATTGGCGTGCAAGATAACTCAAAAACTATTTATCCGATTGAGTTCTCCTTGTGCATACATTTAGATAAATACTTTCTTCATAAATTGAACCTTTATTTGTAATTGTATTGTTTAAATAAATTATTTTTATTGCATAATTAACACGAAAATTTTTCGTAAAAATCAATACTTTTTTTTCTACGTGTCGCCATTTGTACAATTTTGCATTATTTTCTTTAACAATAGGTTCAATCGATAACGCAAACCGTACAAAAAATAAATCTATTTGGTTTTTTTGTTTCAGATGAATACAAGCAGCGCTACATTGCATGCCGACAAATGACTTTAACGTCGACGCATTAGATTTACATTATTATTATTTATAAAATACATATTATTTTTCTGTCAAAAAATTTTTTAGTAGTTGAATATTACAATAACATACCCTGAAAATTTCAAAAGAATTGGTTGTATAATTTCCTCAAACAAAATTCCAAAAAATCACTCAATTTTCAGCGCGTTACATGACTTGCCCCCCTTAAATCGAATAAATTTATGAATTTTTGACTGCTATATTGAATCCGCTATTTTGAAAATTTGATTTCAAATTCGTAATCAGCGATTCCAAAAATGTCTAGATACAACATTAAGAAACGAAGTAGGTCTCAAACAATAATGCGCCACTCAAAGTCTGTGTGAAGTTAACACCGCATCTTCCAAAATTGGTAGTTTTATCAAGAGTATTATTTGGATCCCGAAGTGTTCTAGAGTTCCTGATAAGTATTAGCAAGAGTACTGCCGAAATACTTAGAGAAATGGCAATTTGAAAATATGAGGTGCTAACTTCCCGTGGCACCGCGACATGAAAAATATATTGTTTTGATGATCCTATCTTAAAGTACTCGAAAAATACTAAAGTTCCTAATACATTTTAACAATAGTACCAGTCGTCAAATATTTTGAAAAATTATTGAAATTTAGGGACTGTTCGCGTTCGATGATGAAAATCACTGCGAACCTCGAATGACTATTGAGAACCGCGAGGTCTCAATGAGAAGGCTTGGGGACTTAGGGCGTGGATGGAAGAAGCGGAGATCGAGAGTCTTAAGAGACGCAAACGATGCGACTGGCGACAGGATAGGAGAGAGAGAGAGAGAGAGAGAGAGAGAGAGAGAGAGAGAGAGAGACGAGGAGAGGAGATGATAGAGAGAGGGAGGGAGGGAGGGAGGGAGGGAGGGAGGGGGGGGGAGGGAGGAGGGAGGGAGGGCAGGTAGGGCGGATTGAGGGAGGAGGGAGGAGGGAGGGGGGAGGGAGGCGGGAGGAGGGAGGGGATGGAGGGAGGAGGGAGGGAGGGAGGGAGGAGGAGGGAGGGAGGGAGGGAGGGAGGGAGGGAGGGAGGGAGGGGGAGGAGGGAGGAGGGAGGAGGGAGGGAGGAGGAGGAGGGAGGAGGGAGAAGACAGGTGAGGGAGGGATGAGGGTGGGTGGGAGAAGACAGCGCAAGCACGAGGGATTGATAGGAAATAAGCGAGCGAGTGCGAAGAATGTGATTACAATTGGAACGTGAGATCTCCGAAGGGAAAGTTGTTAGATTCTGATTCACTTGAATAACATTCACATTTCGTTTCATTTATTAGTCACATAATTCTTCAAACACAGTTAATTAACCGAGTGAATAACAGACGCGAGCCTCGATAGCACGCTTGAAAATAATCGCGTGACCGAATCGTGGATTTCGGCACTCACGCACTGATCGCTTTAAGGAGTCAGATCGTTCGCTCCTTTTCGCACTCGTACTAATTTACGATATGATTCTCGCTTGACGGATTTTGCAAGTCTGTCGCGCCGATCCCGGAGCGATCCGCCGGCGGCATCGAATCCGAGGAGACGCGAAGCGCAGAACGTGATTTCCACGCCAGGCGTCATGCCCGAGAATCGGGTTCGCATGACGATTCTCACGAGCGAACCATGAGGAGCACGTCACGCTTAGAACGGTTTATCATGCTACAGGGATTCAGAGCGATTCTGAACAGGGACCGCGAAATGAAAAAATTATTATTTTAATGGTCCTATCTAAAAGTAATTGAAGAGTACTACAGTACTTGATACATTTCAATAATAGTACCAATTGATAAATACTAAAAAAAAATTTTGAAGATTACAACCTCATCTTTCATAAAAGTGGCCGTAACTCCTTTGCGTTAAGTTTCACAGCTTTGTGCCTTAATAACTTTTAAAAATACTCGTTGAGATACCAAAAGTACCTCCTTAAAGCACCTGGTTAAAATGCCGGAATTGCGAAAAAATTTTGTATTTTTTAAAGACTTAACATAAATAAAAGTGGCCGTAACTTTTTTGCTTTTGATTTCATAGCTTTGTACCTTGACTTTTAAAGGGCCGACAAATTGCATGTCATATATCAGTCTATTTTCCCAAAAACTTGTATTTATGCATATATATGTATTAAATTTTAAAAGTTTATCTTTTCATGTATTACACAAAGCAACTATAAAGAGATTTACTTTTTAATTTGACTTTGTAGAAAGTTAAATGTTAATTTGTTTTTATAGAAAATTTGTTTTATAAAATAAAGAAATTTGGGCGTTTTAACTACAGTACTTGTAGCACCTCAACGAGTACTTTCGAAAGTTATTAAGACAAGAAGTTACGGCCACTTTTAGATACAGTCAGTCTACTAGAGAGAGATAAAATTTTTTCACAATTCCGATGTTTTAACTGGAGTACTTTGGCATCTCAGCGAGTGCTTTTGAAAGTTATCAAGGTACAAAGCTGTGAAACTTAAGGTAAAGGAGTTACCATTATTTTTAGATACAGTCAGTCCTCCTGAGAGAGATAAAATTTTTTCACAATTCCGGGGGTTTTAACTGGAATGCTTTTGGCACCCCAGCGAGTATTTTCGAAAGTTATTAAGGTACAAAGCTGGTACGAAACATAAGGCAAAGGAGTTACAGTCACTTTTATGAAAGATGAGGTGCCAGCTGTAATCTTCAAAAATTTTTTTTTAGTATTTATAAGTTGGTATTATTATTAAAATGTATTAAGTATTCTAGTACTCTTTGAGTACTTTCAGATAGGATTATTAAAACAATAATTTTTCATTTTGCGGTGTCATCCCCATATTTCAATAATTTTTCAAAATATTACGCGGTTGGTATTATTGTTAAAATGTATCGGGAACTTTAATACTTTTCGAGTACTTTAAGATAGGATTATTAAAACAATGTATTTTTCATGTCGCAGTGTCACGGGAAGTTTGCACCTTATCTTTGCAGTGTGAGTATCTCACTCACAATATTTCTATCCCTTGATAAAAAGAAAACCAGGGGACTGAGTTTTTGTTTATACTTAATTTTTGCTTATAATTATATATCGCGTCATCATATGTATTGAGTTATTTATAAATTTTGTTTTTCTACATTTATAGACTACGATTACAATAATGATAATTATTATGGTTATTAACATTGACGATCCTGTCGAGTATGCAAAAGTTTCTATTAGATTAATATCATCTGCGTGAGACATCATTTCGTATAAACTTTGGCTAAACACTACTAATTTCTTGGGATCTGTTATTACCTTTCTTACAAGGAAACCTGCCGAACCCGAAAATTCAGATTTTAATGAAACTTGGCATAAATGTAGAGAGGATAAATACATGAATTTAGAAATTTTTAGTAGCGGCCCAAAAACAGTTTAAAGGGGTGAAACCATCCTTCAAAGTTGAGACATTTTTGCGTTTTTTTGATCTCGTAAACTAAACAAAATAAAAAAAAATGTTTTATACAAAAGTTTTACTATAAAAGTACTTCTATCTAACTACAGTAATAAAATTTTGGAAAAAAAATTTTTTAAATTTTTTTTAATTTTAGAAAAAAATTTTTTTTTTTTAAATTCTATTAATGTAGTTAGAAATATTTTTGCCATAAAACTTTGGTATAAAACATTTTTTGATATCTCCAATACTTTTTGAAATATACCGAAAAAAGCAAAAATCTGCTCTATACATCAGGAGTAGTTTCATCCTTTAGATCGCTTTTGATCGGCATTTGAAAATTTATAAATTCGTTTGTTTATCTAATTACATGTTTTTTTTCATGAATGGGAAAAATGCATTGTGTATCTCCCATGGTCGGTCCATAGGGGTATGTGGGATCCATTAAAAAACCCACCGCTTGGATGAACAAAAACACAAAGGGACAACATACTGTCACCGGAAACAAGTAGGACTATTTCGGGGACCTAATTACATGTGTGTTTTATCTAAAGTTATATAAAAAAATTTTATTTAATCACGTTAAAAAAATTTACAAGAAATAAACTTTCTTTTGGTATTTCCCATAAAAAGGAATTTTTTAGGTGACACATGGAAAAATTTTCAGAGACTGTCGATTCCTGATAGGAGTATGATTTCCATCCCTAAAATGTCCGCGGTGGTGTACTTTCAGCATGCTCGGGAAGGACTTTGGATATATTGCATAATATTCTGGAAAAAGTCTTTCTATCTGTCCTTTCATCTTACGATTTATACATAGAGTTTGTCTATAATGTATAAAAAAACATTTAAATTATTACAAACACTACTAATAAACATTATAATTATTTAAATAAGAAATTTGTTACTTACGAACAATTCTTACATTTCGTAGTATTTACAATTACGGTATTCTTAAAAAAAATAATTACACCATATTTTAGGGATAGAAACCATACTCCTATTAGGTTTCGATGTCTGAAAATTTTTCCATATGTCACCCAAAAATTCT
Organism: Monomorium pharaonis; assembly: GCF_013373865.1. Lineage (NCBI taxonomy): Eukaryota > Metazoa > Arthropoda > Insecta > Hymenoptera > Formicidae > Monomorium > Monomorium pharaonis. The sequence continues at coordinate 19,402,296 of NC_050471.1, forward strand.
TTTATATGGGAAATACCAAAAAGAAGTTTATTTCTTGTAAATTTTATTAACGTGATTAAATAAAAATGTTTTTTTATATAACTTTAGATGAAACACATGTAATTAAATCTCCGAAATAGTCCTAGTTGTTTTCGATAACAGTAAAAATTTCTAAATTCATGTATTTATCCCCTCTACATTCATGCCAAGTTTCATTAAAATATGAATTTTCGAGTTCGCGAGGTTCTCTTGTTAGTTGGATGGTACAGTTTTTATTTTAATCTTCTTTGCGAAGTCGCGAGATTGTAGCTTGGCACGTGTGTTGTGATCTGTTGTGTTATATCTTGTTCTGCAGCCCGTAGCGCGACGAATTTTGTAGTTAAAAAGCATCTAGCGTTTAATGTTAATTTCTTAGATCGGTTTAGGCTGTATTTTTTTTCTTCTTGATCTGTGCAGGTTATTGTTACGTATTATTCCTTTGCAGTAGAAAATAGTCAGGCCCTTGGTTCTGTTAGCGTTATCCAAACTATTTTGTTCGTTACGAGATGTCGGGTTTTGCAATTTTTGTCGTGCATTTCTATGTATGTATGTCTGCACTTCGTAAGGTGCGTTTTCTTGCATGTGATATATGGGTTGACCCTGGTCGCACGTGTAAATATCACGTTCCCGTACACATGTGCTTAGTTCGCGTTCATTCAACACGAGATAGTGGTGGTTTTCTTTATCGATACCCAGCTTCGGATGTGCGATTTTTACTATTGTGAACACGTTGCCACGTGTAGGTAGCGGTATCACGTTGACGATTTCCTACTCTGGCTGAGTAATTATTGGGATCGTATACACGAAGGAGCTGTCGGAATATGCGCTTGTTTTTACGTATTTCAGGATAGTTCGCCAATTCTTGAGCTCTACCTTGAAAGGAAAATGTTTTTTTTTTTGCCAATTGTAGGGTGGCCTCGTCCAATTCTTTGATCGACGAGTAGTAAGTGCGTCATGATTGTTGCATCCCGTGAGTGTGTGATGCTCGATGAGTCTTCTATGTCACTGGTTAAATCTGTTATTATAGCATTGATAAGGGTTAAATATTCGTTGATTTCCTTTTGTAGTAGAGTGTCGGTTTGCTTCTGACACTCCTTGACGGATTTGGATCAAGATGTTAGCCAGCCGATTCTCGTTATAACTTAATGTTTGTTCGAGTGATTTTAAGTGTCCTATGGAGTTGTTTATTATTTTCAGTTGATTATTTATAACGTGGTTATTTACCCTCTGATTATTTTACAGCATTTTCATCTGCTCTTTTATTCTTTTTGCATCTTTGGTATCCATGGTCCCGAATAGTTTTGCTTATGATGCCAATGACGTTTATTTAGTTCGTTTGCTTCTGGGGTATTTATATATAAACATTAGTCGTATCATTGTCGCTATGCCCTTCGTGTTTTTCTTGTGTAATATTTCTAATGTATTTCAGCACATCCTCAGGGTATTCTGCGTCGTTTTTCCGAAGCATTCTTCCGCTTGTTGAATATGGTCTTGTAACAGCCATCATTACCAGTATCATCAGATTCTGATGAAAGCAAACGAAGCATGAATTTGGTTATTTTATTTTACCTTCCCCAACGCGCGCGCGCACATATGTGTGTGTGTGTGTGTGTCCGTTTTACTTAGCCTGCTGTGTCCATTCATTACTGTGCGCATCTGGAACTCACTCGATTGTGCACATAAACGGTCGGACACAGTAGTATTTCTCGATCGGACACAGTCCCGATTGGACACGGACTTGGACACAGTTCCGATTGAACACGGACTCGATTGGACACAGTCCCGATCGGATACAGAGAGGCCTTTATTTGCGCACAGTACAATTGGACACGTTGCAATTGCCCACCGTGCTATTAGACACGAAACATTGCGCACCGTTCGATTGGACACAAGTCTTTTGCGCACAGTTCGTTTGGACACAGTTCTATTACACATCGTTCAATTGGACACCGTTGCTTTTGGACACAACGCATATTATTAACTTATTTAAATAAACAAACGTGTTACGTGTTGGACATGGTTCTTTTGCGCACGGTTCAATTGCGCACGGTTTTTTCGCGTACCGTTCAATTGCACATCATTTAATTGTGCACCGTTCATTCGCGCACGGTTCTTTCGCGCATCATTTAATCGCGCACGGTTCTTTCGCACACCACTCAATTGCGCACTGTTCAATCGCACACCGTTCAATCTCGCACGGTTCTTTCGCGCACAGTTTATTCAAGCGTATCTTGAATATTTATACATTATGACTGTTGATACATTTAGACTGGATTTCCATGGCACGTATTTTTCGCTGATAAGTTCGACGCGTTTTCGCTTCAAACGAACGAATCTGACAAAAAAAAGCGTTGCTCTGCCTTGCGAAACGAGATATTAATCGTTAAAGTCCACTATTTGACAGATTATGAAATCTGTCATTGACGAAATGTAATGACTTGAGCATGCGCAGCGTCACATCTTCATGCTTCTTGGCCACAAGCGCATGTTCTGTTTAGCACAAGCCATGCAAAAAATGCGCGAATTTCAAATGTCTGTATACGTACTTTTACGAGCATCTCGTTTAGCGTGGAAAGTCGCAAACCCATGTGGTGCAGAGAATGCTTTGCACAAACACACACATGCACGCACGCACACACACTGGGGGGGAGACAAGGGAGGGGGCTTTGCCACCCTCCCGCACCCATTCAGTCCAAGTCGCTAACCTATGTACTATCTGTAATGCGGAATCGTATCGTGTGCAATGGGGTCTGTGTGCAATTGAGTCGGTGTGCAAACGCATCGGTGCGCAATTGGATCCGTGTGCCATCGGGTCTGTGTGTAATTGATTCGGTGTTTAATTTAAACGTTATGTGTCTGATTGCTGTTGTGTCCAATAGGGTCTGTGTCCGATCGGGACGGTGTGTAATCGGGACCGTGTTTAATCGGAACTGTGTCCAATCGGGTCTGTGTCCAATCGGGACTGTGACCGATTGGGAAATACTACGGTGTATCCAATCGCTTATGTGCGCAATCGGGAGTTCTATTGAACATCCTGTTTTAGATTTAATAATGTTTTAACGCAATATTTCTTTATTAATATAATGAAAATGATATGAGTGATATAATATATGGATAATTTATACATTATAAAAGTGAATAATATGATAAATTTGGAGATGGATAATTTTTTAAAGTATAAAAAAACCTTTTATTTTTAATATTTTTTAATAATATTTAGTATGTAGCCTTACTGAAGTTATTAAAATTTTGTAAAGTTCTGTTACTTACAAAATGAAAAGCATATTTCCAAATGTTTTAAACATTGTTATGAGGAATATTATTATTGTACGAATTTTAATTCCTAATTTACAAAATAGTTAAACATATCCGCATTACATAAATTATAAAGTTAGATAAAGTTATCAGCACATTACGTAATTTTGTGTCATTTAATGTTAAAATAGAGTTTTAATGTTCTGTTTATCAATTTGCAAAATTATCTATTAAAATAACAAATGTATGAATGTTATTGTTCTAATGAAATAATAAGTAAGGTTTGTTGTTATTATGGTTTATACATGCCACTAGTTAGTTTTAATTAGTTTCAATTTTTATATAGTTGTAAGTACATACTGAATTTAATTAAATAATTAAAAGCTATCTGAAATTTATGTTAATTATAACAAACAAAATTTTTTTTTTAAAAAAAGGTAAAAAAAGGCGCCAAGTGTGTGTGTGTGTGTGTGTGTGTGTGTGTGTGTGTGTGTGTGTGTGTGCGCATCTCTAAGAAAAAAAATTACCTAATATAATATTATATTAGGTAAATTGTTTTATTATTTTATTGTTTTATTATCTTATTACCTTCTCTATAAAAAGAATGATATGAAGTAAATGCGCAAATTATGCGTCAACCTTGAAACTGAAAAAAGATAGACCAAGTACATAAACGCGTACTTTTAAAAATAAATTTAAGATCAATACAATTAGTCAAGTATATTAAAAAAAACATTAAATAATTAAATGATTAAAATTAACCAACGGGATTATAGTGAAGCAAAAACTTGGCGTGCCCGGCTCGCATTTTTTCTATATTTCCATGACTATGTTATTGATATCAATCAATAAATGTATACACAAGAATGCGATTAATGTGACTTTGGTATTGTTTTGGGCGGGCGGGCGGCCATGCGTGCGTGTGCGCGTGTGTATATACATACTTATATTTATGTACATACATACATATACATAAGAATACATACATACACATATAAATATTATTACATAATATAATTTATTTACATGTATATTTTTACATCGATTTATAAAGTGCAAAAATTTAATTTTAAGGACTGATAATGCTAATAATTTGAAAAACAAATTTTATTTATACTTATTTATACTTATTAATATGTAATTAATAGATATAAAAAAGATATAATTTTTTTCGATATTTTTTAGTTTTTGGGAGTCATTCCACAAAACAAAGTCTGTATCTTTGATACTATTAATGTTGTAATTCAAGACCACAGACTTATTTACTTGATAAGGGCTCAAATAGAGAGTCAAAATTATAAATACGTTATAGATTTTGAATAAATTATCGCCAATTTGATTGTCTATGAATCTATTATTCTAAATTGTTTAATTACTACTGGTGACAACAAATTTCGTTACTACTATTAATAGTAAATAAAATTTTGTTTTATAACTTTAAAGTACTCTTAAAACTGTTCGACTTTGGTTAAAAAAATTTTTGTCTATCTTTTGTAGCTTTGAAGATATTTACCTAAAAAGCAAAAAACCGATTTTTTCCGAAGGGGTGTTTTACCCCCTTAAAGTGAAAATTAGCAGAAATTCATGCTCACGTTTTTATATTTTTAATACACTTAATTTCCTATTTTAAATAAATTATGACTAATTTTATTAGGTATTTTGTAGTTGCCGCTCTTTTTTTTAATTATTTTATTATTTGATATTTATGGTAAAATATAATGCATATTCTTACAAAATGTATATTTAAAACAAATAATTGTCTTATATTGAAATGTTGTTTTTTAGGTAAGGGAGATCGGTTTGCAATATTACAACTGTGCGGATAGTATGCTAGTGAAAGATATAGTAACACGTCTGGAAGCAAAACGACGTACAGCAATGATTCGACACTTTTCTAGGAATCAAGAATGTGCCAATCTAAAGAAAAATAACACTTATACCGAGCAAATAACGGAATCAGTTGCTAGCATATTAATTCAGCAGTGGCTTAACAACAGTTGTTGTGCAAATGTTGCAATGAATAAATGTCTTCTATGCAAGACAAACATAAATTCATTAGAGAAAGAAATTTGCACAGACATTTCTAAAAAAATTGATAATGTCTGCAAAGATACTGATATATTCACAATTCCTGTTACGATCAAACAACATGGAAAGCAGATATATAATTATAACAAAAATTATGTATCAATAAAATTACAAAAAGAATCAAAATTAAAAAGGTAAAATATGTTTATAGGTATATATCGTAACGACAGGTATATGTCGTAAATGTAAGCATTGTTTTGAAACAACTTGCTTAAAATAAAGAAATTATTATGTTTTAAGGCTGCATGCAGATATAGAATATGAATCATCATTATTGAAGGAAGAAAACGATTCGCGATCCGCAACCATGGTGAGAAGAGATTTTTTAAAAGAGAATTGTAAAAGATGGTTGGCTGGGAATGATTATCATCCATCATTATTTCCACGAGATTCTCCAAGACAGTTCAATATCAGCTTAAAAGAATCAGTGTGCAAAACTAACAAGACATTAGCATTGATAGCTATTGATAGTTTGCATTACTTCCATTTTGCAGAACATCTTGGGATTGATATCTCGAAACGGAAAAATAAAACCACTGTTGTTATCTTGGATGCTGCAGTAAGTTTTAACAGTGTTATATTTTAAAAAATAAAAAAAATTTTTTACGGCTCTACAATTAAAAAAAACAAATAAAAATATGTTGCCATTAAGAGCCTGCACTGGGTGTGTTTGTGCAGTGTTATATTTTAAGAGTGGTTTTATCGATGTAACTATTGTACATAATTTTGATTAACACATAATATATATAAGGTACGCAAACATTTTGACTCACAATTCAAGTCTTCAGTGCTGTTTTAACACAATAACAGTGGAATTCAGGTTTACATTGTATGTTCTATCATTTTATGGAAGATTTATTTTTTTCCCAAACAGAATGATAAAACACTAAACAGTAAAGTTAACAGAAGTGAAACTACTAGAATTACAAGTCGTTATAAATGATAAACCGAAATACAAAAAATTAAAACTTACAATGAGAACCAGCTGGATTTCAGTCAGATTAGAAATATTATGTGTAGGGACTCTTACTTTTTAATGTTGATAACAGAGTGAAACAAGAAGGATGATTTTGATCACATATCTTGCACAGAGAGTCTATGTTAAAGAAGTGGGGGGAAGGAAGGAAGGGAAAGCGAGTAGGAAATAGGAGCGGGTTGGAAAGAAGAGGGAGAGAAAGAAACGAAGGAGATAGGAAGCATCACTAAGAAATGTTATTTAATAAAGCCATCATAAATCGGATCGACTAACTCCGTATCACATTGTAAATTAAGGCCCTTTTTTGTTTTTTTATGTGAATAGTTTCGGATATAAGTCTCTTAGACAAGTTATTTTTTTTGTCCAAAATTAGAACTCTCTCTCAATCCAATCCGTGTAAAAAATCAGTTCTATGGTCAGTGATTACAAAGGTCTGAGTTGAGTTTCTAAACTTCGCACGGCCCCGTGAGTGCATGCGAGGGCACCACGCACGGACATGGGGCGCCGTGTGAGTGGAGTCGCAGGCGCTGGGTGAGCGCGGGTTAGATTTGTTTATTTCCTTAACTACGCGGTTGACGTGATCTTTTGCGGACGTTATTTTTCTTTCTGTGTGTTCGACCATTGAAATTAGCTGGAATTTTCTCTTCCATTGTTTACTAAGCTCGAAATAGAAGTTTCTGGAGAACGTTCATCCCCTTCTGGCTTCCGGAATGGCGAGAAAAACTTAAGATCCGTCCAATTAAAAGTTTGCAATTATTGTCGGAATCCTTAAAGGCACACCAATCACCTAAATGAACATTCTCACAGTGACACACGTTATTGATTGTTTCTATATGACTTTCAGAATTAAAATTGTCTTCTTTTTGCTTTATTCTATGGATACTATCAGAACTAAGTTTAGAGTGACTATTACTTAGGAGCCAACAAAGCATTGTTTTACGAAGAACAATCTCTTTTCTTTAGTGTTGTCGACATAATTTATAAATGGACTTTTGAAGATTCAACTGTGCTTCTTGTCTAGTACAAATATCTGCTAGCAATATGTCTTCTTCTATGTCTGCTTCTTCACTTGCTGACACAATGGGATTTAAAATAGGTTTGTCCTGAGTGATTTTATGTTTCAAATGATAGAGATAAAGAGGCACAGGAGGAGGAACTTTTTGATTTATTTTCAGTTTCATGCCGAGAGCCTTAGCTTCAGAAATAGCAAATGCTTTGGCCTTCTGAACTGACTTAATTATATCTTTATCACAGGGGAGTTCACATACTGGCAAAGTTAAGGAATTTGGTTGTTTATCATGAAGTTGGATTCTTATTATTTTATACAAGAGATCAACCATATCAAAGTTAACAACTGTGCTAAAAACAATTGTAAAGGACCTCATAGCACAGAAGAACCCTTCACATGGTTGAGAACTGAAGAGTCATGGCAGGAAAAGCTCTGGTCTTCTTTCTTTTCACAGTTTTCGTATTAGAACTACAAGTGCATGTGCATTAAGTTCTATACATAGATAGGTATATGTAGTTAAGAAATTTTTACTTGTGCTGTAACCATTTTCTTGAAGCCATCGCCTCCAGATGCGAAGAAAAAATATATTTTTCCAAATGGCACTTATGCGTTCAGCAAGGTTTTTTAGGAGATATGCATCAGAAATGTTTCTTAATTATAACTTCTAGATACATCTTCGTAGCTATAGCGTTAGGTATATTGGGCAATAGATGTGACACTCTTACTGACATAATTTTCTCTGCAGCATTGAAATTTATTTTGTTATTAGCTTTTAAATAAGATTCAACTAAACCATGTTCTAGCTTGGAGTCTTCCTGCATGAGTATTCTCAAATTGCGTCGAAGAAACAACATGGCTACCCATGGACAAAACTATTGAAGATTTTAGAAATCTTGTTTTTAATTTGGTTATAATGTGCACGGTGTCTTGAATATACGAAATAGTCTGATTAATATCTTGGATAAACCAATCACACCATTCAAGTGGATTGTCAACAGCTACTGGGATAGCATTTTATCTCATTGCACTTAATAGTCGTGTATCAGCATCTGAGGAGAATCCAAGAATATCAATTCCATGAACAGAAGATTCTTCCCTCATCCATTTCCGCCGTTTCGCAACCACATCAGAATCAAATCTGTTATTTGTGCCATAAACATACAAACAAAATGTAGGAGCTGTTGGAAAGAGAGGTTGAGACATAAGCGTTAGATTTTGGGACATGAATTAAAATAATTTTGAATAACATCGCTGGATGTAGCTTTGTAGTGAAATGTAATTGGAAGTCCTGTCAAAGAGGTGAGAGGAACAAAACTAACAATCGTGTTGGATGATACATCATATCTAATCATGCTCAGAATTCGAGTTTCATCTTCACTAATGATCACTGTCGGTGGATATCCACTATCTTTAAAATGTCTTTTTTAGTTCCTTAAAACGAAATTTTCCTTCTATAACTGGCTGAGTAGCAGAATTAATGACCTTGTTCAAAGTTGAAATTGAAGAAAATTCGAAGTTTTTTTGCAAAACTTCATACAGCCATCTACCTAACCTACAAGAAATACAAGACTAGCAAATTTAGGAACAATTTCTTTTTTTATCTAAACCCATCCACATTTCTTCCTGCATTTTCTGCATTTGCTGCTGTTCTAACAAGAGCACTAAGAATTTTTGATAGTATGCCAGATATAAGTGTTCTGTTTGTTTTTGCTGTGCCAACTGTTCTGATAAATTTAATAAAGTTTTCTGAATTTTTTTTAAACATCTTTTTATAATTATTTAAGCAGGGAAAAATGATATAATGCAAGGATAATTTTGCGATACCTTCTAAAGATTGCTTATTTCTGGCAGCACGGTAATACTGTTCTAATTTCCACTTATTTGAACAAATGCCTGTAACTAGGCCTTTTTCAAGCATACTCTTGATGCTAATTTGTGGAGCAGTTTTAATTTTGTCAACCGAATGAAAGCGTAAGCAATGCCGGCGATAGTTAGACAAGAGCCATTGTCCCTGATTAAAATATACGGTTATATTTGAATTCTTTTTAAATGCACAACTTCTAACACTACATATGGGACAACAAATTGAAGCACTGGAAGGCTCTCCAGTCTTATGTGCAATGGTAAAAATTGGTTTCTCTAAGACAGATTGATCATCTCAACAAGACCCTTTAATTGATGGATTGATGACAAAATGGTAGCTGCTAATTTGTCTCTTTCACATTGATGGGCTGTGGATACAGGGGATGCAGGCACAATAGGTGATTGCCGTGATTTAGATGACCGTGATTTAGAATCTTTAACTTTACTCCTGATCAACATTTCCTGCTGATTGATCTTTTCCTGCAAACATCATTTACTCGCTGAAGTAAAATTTTATGGCCATTTGCTATTGTAAACAATTTTGAGCATTTCGCAAAAATACCAAGATAGTTTTCTTTACTTTCAGGAGGACAAACTGAATTGACGTATTCTGGCATAACATTGCGTGCAAAAGTTTCAAGCTCTGGTAAATGTTTAGAAGCTTCAAAACCTTTCAATGATTGTTGTTAAATCCTGTCATATATTTAATAGGTTCTTCAAGGACACAGGCAATTCTACATCTATTTCTTTTTCTATGACTTCCCAAAAGTCCTTGCAAGGCTTCTCTACTTCTTCTACTTGCTCTTGATCGTTTTCTTCCTCAATTAGTTTCTCTTGCTGGTTTTTGCTTTTGTCTTGAACTGTGTTGCTCCAAGCTTTTTTCAGTTGTATTCTCTATTTTGTGTTTTGTGTTTATTGTAAACAGCTGTAAATGAGAAAAAAAATTAAAATTTAATTATTGATTTTTTTCATTTTACATTTGGAGATAGAGTCTGAAACAGAGTCTGAAGCCCTTTGATGGCATTTTCCGAGTTGTATAAGCAGCAGTTCTTTATTTGATTAACACATAAAAGCATAATGTATAATTGGAATAAAGATATAAATAAAATCAAAATCATTTTTAGATTAAACTATGGTTTTTTAGCCTAAATAATAAATAGACGAGCCAAGTGTATATCTATCAAGCCAGCATTGCTTAACAAAAAGGTTACAGAGCTGTAATGCGGTATATAACCTAACTAACCTTTTTGTTAATTAATGCTGGCTTGATAGATGTACACTTGGCTCACGTGATTTATAACTCACAACGACTCTACGCTGCCGGAAATTGGGTATCGTTCGTGCTGAGCGAAGTAAACGTTCGTATTAGCAAAGGTACATTGGCACAACAGTCTTTACACAACGTTTTGCAGAGCCTGCAAAACAAATGTTTTACCAACAGAGTCCGAAAAGATCTCGCAGGATAACTTCGAGCTTCGAGAATAACAAAAAAAATTTGTGTAGGCCCGGATTTCATAGAATTTTATTAAGATTTCAATTCGATTTCAATGATTTCAATCCGATTTCAGAGGATTTAGTCGAATTTCAAAGATTTTAACATGATTTTAGCCGGATTTTATGGATTTCATGAATTTTAGTCGGATTTTATGAATTTTAGCCGGATTTCAGCAGGATTCTATGGTGACTTGTACACCGAATTTCAATAGTTGTAAACCCTTTCATTGACCCCAAGCTTTCAATTGAGCCTAGTTTCTGAGATCCGATAATCTCGGGTGCTCGCAAGTCGCGTACTCGCGTAAAGAGCACGGTCGGGCTCGCGCTGCGCGTTTACTTGACGCGAGTCACTACTGTGTTTCTTAATTAAGATATTGGCTGCTTTGCGCTCATACAAGGATGGAATGAAAAAGAATAATATTGTAAAGCGCATAAGTATTTTATTACAATTAAATGTTTTATTATAAATAAATACCTTTTCAAAAAACTTGGCGGTGCTAAACCCTCCGAATAAATATATTAATTGTCATTATATTGATTTCCCCTCCCCCCTCCTCGTGCGGGTGTATTTTTGATTTAGCAGCGCCAAGTTTTTTGAAAAAGTACTATATAATAAAACATTTAGTTGTAATAAAATATTTATTTGTCTGCTTTACATTATTATTCTTTTTTATTTCATTCTTGTATGGGCGTAAAGCAGCCAATATTTTAATTATAAATACTGGCAAAAGAATAGTAATACAGTAGATGTTTCAGTTCATATAAATATCCATTATTATAGCTGGCGCAAAATATTTTGATATTACTATTTTTATCAGTGCCGGTCCTGGCAGAAGGCAAACGCGTGCCCCGCACGCGGGCGGCCGGTTTAAGAGGCGGCCGAAGGCTGCCCTCGGAGTCTTAATGTTTTACAAAAATTAAGAAACAAAGTCTCCTAATTTGTAAAACGATAATAATGTGTAAAAATAATTACAACACACCCCACATAATGTGAAAAAATAATTTTAATGGAATAACGCAGGGCGGCGAAAAATAGGTTTGCACACGTGCGGCCAAGTATCCAGAACCGGCCCTGATTTTTGTACAGAAAGTCATTATATGTGTATGCGCGCGTGTGTGTAATTTTTTATTTAAAATAATTGTTAGTTTAATAATTAAATTGACATTTGTGTTGGAATATTATGAATACTGCCACGAAAGTAATAAAGTAGATGTTTTAGTTTGTATAAATATCCATTATTATAGTTGGCACAAAATATTTTGATATCATTACTTTGTAGAGAACGTTAATGTGTATATATTTAATTTGTAAATTAATAATTAATATATGTAAATTTAATAATTAATGTTACATTTTGGTTAGAATAAGAAAGTCTGTGATATTACTTAGGTTAAATAAAGTTTTATCTTGGGTATAAGATGTATTTTTTTAGAGGAGCATACACACACTTGGCACCTTTTTTAATCTTTTTTAAAAAGATAATTTTGTTTGGATATCATGTATGCGTGTAAAGCATCTTATACGATAAAAACAACTGCTTTATCATAATCTTTTTTATTTCATTTTTATATTAGGGAGCAACAGTTTTTTTATAACAGTTTTTATATGGGCGCACAGCAATCAATATTTTCAAATCAAAAGCTGGTATTCATAGTTCAATCTTATATTGAAGATCGTCTTAAGTTTATTTTTAATGATTTGTAGTAAAAGAAATAATAATACAGTGATAAACGAAAAACAATTGTAATATATAAATTATAAATACAAGATGAAACTACGAATATTATCTAAAAAGTAGTAATAAAGTAGATATTCTAGTTTGTATAAACTTCCCAGCTAGCAAAAAGACGCAAACTTTGCGCGAAGTTTGCCGCAAACTCGAGCAAACCTTTGCAACAAAATTACGACAAGGTGTGTCCGCATTAAGCTTAGCTTTTGCTGGCAAGGCTTGTTGTAAATAGTATGACACATATTTTATGCAAATAACAGGGTAAAATTTGCTAGTAAAGCATAACAACAAATTTGCAGCAAGAACAAGGCAAACCTTGCTGTACACAATATGATAACAAATTTGTGGCAAGAATAGAGCAAACCTTGCTGTACATAGCATGATAGCAAATTTGTGGCAAAAACAAGGCAAACCTTGCTATGCACAATATAATAGCAAATTTGTGGCAAGAACAAAATAAATATTGTCGAAATTTAGATCAACAAAAATAAAATATTAGACTGATTAGTCCAACATCAAATGTGAATGGTGCAATCGTACTTGGTTCTCTGTTCTCGATGAGCCCCTTTTATTAATCCAGTAGGTAAATCTTTTTCACGAGAAATGCGCCATCTCGAGATAGATAGTAAAGTCAGAAATAAAGTTTAAAACCCGATAATGCAACCCTGTTATTTGCATAAAATGTGCGTCATACTATTTGCGACAAGCCTTGCCAACAAAAACTAAGCTGTTTACGGACACACCTTGTCGCAATTTTGTTGCGAAAGTATGCTCGGCAAGTTTTATTTTGTTCTTGATATCAATTTGCCGTTATTCTGTGCTTAACAAGATTTCCTGTTTCTGCCATAAATTTATTGTCATGTCGTGTAGCAAGGTTTGTTCTGTTATTTGCTTAAATTTTGCATTTTATCGTGTCGAAACAAATCTTGTAATTTCTATACGTAATATTTATGTACAAGTCTTTCTCTGTTATTTGCAGCATCGTGTGATGAAAACTTTTGCCGTAAATTTGCTCGAAACTTTTAGAAAACAAAGCAACAGACAATTACTTGTCATAAAATTGTTGTCAAAATTGAAACAATCCTTGCTGTAAAGCTTTCACGATATGTGATTTTAAGAGGCCTGGCTAGCTGGGTTGGTATCAGTGCATAGTAACCAATATTTTAATAACGTATTCTTTAAAAATACGTATCAGGTTGAATTAGATCAAAAGATTTTTTTTACTCCATTATATCCCAGCTAGCCAGGCCTGTTAAAATCACATATCGTGAAAGCTTTACAGCAAGGATTGTTTCAATTTTGACAACAATTTTATGACAAGTAATTGTCTGTTGCTTTGTTTTCTAAAAGTTTCGAGCAAATTTACGGCAAAAGTTTTCATCACACGATGCTGCAAATAACAGAGAAAGACTTGTACATAAATATTACGTATAGAAATTACAAGATTTGTTTTGACACGATAAAATGCAAAATTTAAGCAAATAACAGAGCAAACCTTGCTACACGACATGACAATAAATTTATGGCAGAAACAGGAAATCTTGTTAAGCACATAATAACGGCAAATTAGTAGCAAGAACAAAATAAAACTTGCCGAGCATACTTACGCAACAAAATTGCGACAAGGTGTGTCCGTAAACAGCTTAGTTTTTGTTGGCAAGGCTTGTCGCAAATAGTATGATGCACATTTTATGCAAATAACAGGGTTGCATTATCGGGTTTTAAACTTTATTTCTGACTTTACTATCTATCTCGAGATGGCGCATTTCTCGTGAAAAAGATTTACCTACTGGATTAATAAAAATGGCTCGTCGAGAACAGAGAACCAAGTATGATTGCACCATTCACATTTGATATTGGACTAATCAGTCTAATATTTCAGTCTAATAATCATTTTTGTTGATCTAAATTTCGACAATATTTGTCCTGTTCTTGCCACAAATTTGCTATCATATTGTGCATAGCAAGATTTACCTCGTTTTTGCCACAAATTTGCTATTATGCTATGTACAGCAAGGTTTGCTCTATTCTTGCCACAAATTTGCTATCATATTGTGTACAGCAAGGTTTGCCTTGTTCTTGCTGCAAATTTGTTATTATGCTTTACTAGCAAATTTTACCCTGTTATTTGCATAAAATATGCGTCATATTATTTACAACAAGACTTGCCAACAAAAGCTAAGCTTAATGCGGACACACCTTGTAATTTTGTTGCAAAGGTTTGCTCGAGTTTGCGGCAAATTTTGCGCAAAGTTTGCGTCATTTTGCTAGCTGGGATTCTTTAATTATTACTTGTGTCACGTACTGATATTATTGTCCCTCAATACAATTCAAGTAATTTGTCCGGGGATGGACAAGTTTGTGAAGTTAATTAATCTTCACCGAAAAGATAACGAATTTTGTGAACTTGATAACGAGGATCTGATTTCTTCATTATTTTGAAATGTGGAAAGTCAATTTTTTAAAGTTTATATTTTAACTTTTTTGCAGTTTACCAACTTGAGTTGGCTTATGTATGATTTTCGGATTAAGTTGATTTGAAGAATTTGAAAGATCAATTTTAATAAGCTTATATTTGTTAAGTTTAAAGGGTTTTTCATTAGAAGTTGGGGTTAGAAGTTTATCTAATTCTGCTATTAACAACAACGGATTACGATTTGAGATTATAGCTTGATTAATTTGATATTTTTATTTTTTAATTTTCTCGCATTTAATACCCTTTTTGGGCATCTAAAATTTAGGAATTAGGTTTAAATTCTTTGTTGCCATGCTTTTGGCAGAGACAAAATTCAGGTGATCTGTTGTCACACTAATGTCAGCGACAGGACTCGAAAGATCTATCTCCACACTTTGGCAGCGACAGAGTTTAGATTTAGATCTTTTGCCATACAAATGGCAGAATTTAAGTAGGAATTTTAAATAATCTTTAACGGAAAACTTGAGTTAATTACTTTTTGTTTGGAAAATGATTTTTGAAACAACAAACCCTAAGGTTTAAGACCTGGCTGTCGCTACAGACTAATTGCAGACTAACAGAGTCGATAAGAAACTCAGCAGAGGTGATCGGAAGAGACTTCAGATTACTGCTTAAGCGCTTTGATTCTTTTATTTATACCTAATTTCTTCCAGCATTTTTCCCCTACGCAAACTTATTTTCTAGTGGAGGAGGAAGGTTTTGTCTCAGGGTGTAATCCTATGCTTAATCGATTGTGATTCTGATATTGACCTGCGCCCGGTACCATTGGAAACCAAATAAGAAATCAATATTCTTCTACTATTTGCTGCATTCCAATGCTTAACATTGAGTTTTAAATTAATTTATTGAAATTAAAATTTATCATTTTAAATATGTTCACGCGTACGTAACACTTGCAATTTTTTTTACTAATGTAATTAAAACTTAAAATGTAATTCAATCAATATTAATAACTATTAATTAGCTTTATTAACCCTTAGCTAGCACACTTCATGGGAATAACATAGCTGGCACACTGGGCCGTTTGAGACCCCAACCATTTAAACGCTTGCAATAGGAGAACTTTTGAGTTTTTTTTACTTACCAAAATTTCTAGATACTCTTCAATTATCAACTTAAATAACAAATTATGTTGTCTTCATGAAATGTTATATTAAGTTATGTTAAAAAAAATAAAATATAAAGAAACTTGAAAAATGACCTTTTTTACTTAAAAATTTTTAACTTTTTCATTTTCCAATATTAAGAGCTAAAATTTTATCTGGATATTCTTGAAATATAGCACTTAAAAAAAAGTAAAATAGTGATTGTTTTAAAAAAGGTATTTATTTTGAGAATTAAAGTGACGAATTTTGATTTTTATATCAATAAATGCTTTTTTCTTATTATAAATTAATTTATTGAATATGACTAAATATTACATTTTAAATAAAGGAAAATGATATCTTTGCCCTTGAGTTTCGAACTCGGTCGGTCATGAGCGCGTGACTCCAAAAGACGCTGCTCTAAAGTGGCATTTTCCAAATCAACGTCTATTTCAAAAAGTGATCGCAAAAATGGCCTTTTTTTTGCCTTTGAATTTAGACTTCTACTTGGTACTAAATGATAGTCTATAACAGTGCTCGGAATTAGTTGCACATTTCGCCTCGATTCCTGAGGCACCGCCTGCTATGCCCCCACTACCGCTGTAGGCTCGACGGCCGAGCCGCCGATCGCGCGCGTGGCCTTGTGTCTCAGGAGCGTTCTACGATAGATATGCCTGGTCCATTCGCGTGATTAAAAAATTCTCTTGCGCTGTGAATAATTTTTTTATTTTTACAGACAATTAAAGTTATTAATAATATTTTTCCTCCTGGGTGATGTGGAAAGCTATTGACAAAATTGCAATTATTACATTGTGTTATATTATGCTCATTATATGTATATACAAATATGTTTATAAACGTAAAAATAATATTAATAACTTTAATTGTCTGTAAAAATAAAAAAATTATTCACAGCGCAAGAAAATTTTTTAATCACGCGAATAGACCAGGCATATCTATCGTAGAACGCTCCTGAGACACAAGGCCACGCGCGCGTTCGGCGGCTCGGCCGTCGAGCCTACAGCGGTAGTGGGGGCATAGCAGGCGGTGCCTCAGGAATCGAGGCGAAATGTGCAACTAATTCCGAGCACTGGTCTATAATGAGTCATGAATCCTCAGAAAGTTTTAGATTAAGCCGGCTTTTTATTTTCAAGATATGGAGGGTCAAAGTTGTTAAAAATGACCAAGTTTTTCTTGAATACCTCAAAAAGTATTAGTAAAATAAAAAAATAATTTAAACAAAAGTTGTTTCAATTAATTAGAAAAAGAAAAGGATGCAATAAAAAATAGGGTATTCCATTAAAAAAAATGGAGGTGATTGTTATATCTTTTTGGCGCCTTCACCTGAACAAAAATTATTATTGCTTTATGATAATCTTTTTGAAACCTTACAATTTTTGATTAAAACATTTTTTTATAAAAAATATATTTTTGGAAATATTTTGGGGTTCCGGTACTTTTCCTCACTCTATATATTTGCATATACCTGTAAATAATCACATAACAGCGAAAGAATATGTTTTTTGAACCTATTATTATGTAAGTTTCTATTTCAACGTTTTAAAACAGTGAATACGCAAGTTGGTGAAATCAACAACTTTGACCCTCCATATCTTAAATAAAAAGGCGGCTTAACCTAAAACTTTTTGAGGATTTATGACTCATTATAGACCATTATTTAGGTACTAAATTTTAGTACCAAGTAGAAGTCTAAATTTAAGGGCGAAAAAAGGGACCATTTTTGGTCCATTTTTGCGGCCACTCTTTCTCTGAATAATCAGAAGTCTGTACAGATTGAATCTTATATTCACTATTGTTTGGATCACTCATATTCTCTTTGAGTAGTTGTTGGCGTATGGGCCGAGACTGTAAATTATACGCCCTCTAATCTACCAGAATAACATAACCTCAAAATAAAAATTAAAAATTTTGAAAACAATGTACTCATTTTTTTCAACGTTCTGATGAAAAATTTGATAAAAACAAAATTTAAAAAAAATTCCCTCCAAAACAACAACTGGCACACTAGGGTCTCTGACGGCATCATTCCGATTCGTTTGAATACCACAACCGAACCGATGCGCTTGAGATTACGTGAGGTATACCACGTGAAAGAATGTTCCTTCAACTAATAATAGATAATAGCAAAAGTGCCATTTCTGCGCTTTAAGAGGGAGAAAATTGGAAGTGAACTAGGTTAAGACGTCTGGTAGTCTACAGTGCCAGTTAAGGGTTAATAAAATTGTTCAATAAGTGTGTTTTTGGTAATATTAGTTTTTATTCTTTGCCATACTAGCAACATACATAATTGCTGGTACTTAGGCGGTAAGAGACATTGTCTTTGTTGCAATGCCATCAACACAATCGATGTACAACTCCATATCACGCGGTATGTCATCTATCTCATCAATAATTAATTTCAGTGTAAAATTTATCAAAGAGCTCAGTTATAATAAATGTTTAATATGTTTAATATTATAATTTAGAAAACAATAAATAATTTTTGAGAATAACGTAATCTGAAAATATTTTAAGATAAAGATATGATAATGTAATAATTATATTTTTTTCTACATCAAATGTTGTACTGAGTTAAAAACGTATTCCAAGCGCTCTACCCTTAAATGTAGAATATACTATTAAAGTAAAAAAAATTATTAAAATATTTTTATAACTCAAAATGCCATTCGCCACTGTGTTGTTCCCATTGTGGTTTTTACATACACAAACGTCGTAACTCGTACAAACGCAGCCGTAGTACTGATTATTTTATAGCGAGTGTCCATCCAAATGAAATGTAAACACGAAAAAACTATATTTTGTATGACGGTATCCGAACAAATACATACATAAACGTAAAATTGGAGTATACGTACCCCATTTTTACTTTATGTCTGTATTGCTCGGAAACTAATAACGTTCTAACGCCAGCTACTGTCTCTCTAGATTTTTAAGACTTTAAATTAAATTATGGTCATTAAATCAGTGTCCAGAGTCAATTCCTTCATCTGCTAAATTAGGAGATAAAATCAAATTAGCTTTGGGCTATAAAAATATCCCGGTTCTTTGTAAAAACGACCCTCCCTGCACATTTTATTTTTTGAGATAAATAAATATTTAAGTATTGAAAATTTTTGTTGACCCTTCTACTTTTGAATGCCGTGTGGTAAATTTAGAAATGCAAAATGATGAACCCAAAATGGCAGCCAAAACAAAGAAAAAATCCATTATTTATAATATAAAATAACATTTGCACATTTGACCTTGAAAAGGGCCAATTCAGATGTGTCCTGATTTTAGGCAGTGTTGTTAACCCTTAAAATACACTCTGGGTTAAAATAACCTGAAAAGTAATTTATAAAATTAAAAATAAAATTAAAATTTATTGATATTTATTTTGAAACAATTGGATTAATCTTAATCTTAAATGTTTAAAAAATTCACCTAATTTTTAGTTTAAAATAATTTATTTTTTTGTCGCAGTAACCATTAAAAGTCATTTTGACCCAGTGTGTATTATACCTATGTCTCATACACGAAGTGTGTATTTTAAGAGTTATAAATAGCATAAATTTGTCTAATCTGTAGCTTACAAAATGTAGTATTTTATATTCTATAAAAGGGTTAAAATAACCTGAAAAGACATTTATAAAATAAAAATAAAAATTAATATTTATTGATATCTATTTTGAAACAATTGGATTAACCTTAATTTTGAATGTTTAAAAAATACTTAACTTTTAATTTTAAATAATTTATTTTTTCGTCGCAGTAACCATTGAAAGTGACTTTGGATTATTTTAACCCAGTATGTATTATACCCATAGACTTATTAGAATAGATTGCTTATGGTGAAAAATAGTGGGTATCCGTCACTGAGAAAAGGATAACTGTCGTTAATATGGGTTGCTATCTTTTTCTAGAGGGCGTAACTTCATAGCAGCGAGGAAGGTCCTTTTTATATTCTACTTCGCATACGCAGCAACTCAACACCATTATTTCAATTGTTTTAATAAAATTATTCACACGTTAGATTTACTAACCTTAAAATATCCGTTTTGATCATCCGATCTTATATGAAGTTCACATCGACAACATGCATACTATGACACGCTCTCGCTCTGACACCGTTATTGGTCGCTATGCTTCCCCACTAATCTGTATTAGAAAGAGATAGAACCTTATTAACGAGTTATCCTTTTCTCAGTGACTTATACCCCCACTACCTTCATAAGCAGTCTATTATAGTAAGTTTATGATTATACCTATGTCTTATACAGGAAGTTTGTATTTTAAGAGTTAAGAATAGCATAATTTTTCTAATCTGTAGCCTATAAGATATAGTATTTTATATTCCAAAAATGAAAAAATATTTTGTTTTTAACAATTCTGCTTTGAGGTTACGTAACGTATATACTTATCACTTATATCAATATGGCCACCATTTTACTTTATTTTTATAATTAGAGTACTTTTTTATAAGTACCTTAGTGACAGAATTAATCACAAATCCGTGATTTTATAGAATATATGGTAACCTCAGAGCAAAGTTGTTAAAAACAAAATATTTTTTTATTTTATGGAATATGAAATACTATATCTTATAGGCTATAGATTAGAAAAATTATACTATTTTTAACTCTTAAAATACACACTTTCTGTATGACACATAAGTATAATACACACTGGGTAAAAAGGACCCAAAGCCACTTTTAATGGTTACTGCGACGAAAAAATAAATTATTTTAAACTAAAAATTAGGTGAATTTTTTAAACATTTAAGATTGAAATTAATTTAATTGTTTCAAAATAAATATCAATAAATTTTAATTTTTTAATTTTTTTTTAGGTTATTTTAACACAGGGTGTATTTTAAGAGTTAACAACATTGCCTAAAATTAGGACACATCTAAATCGGTCCTTTTCAAAGTCAAATAATGTGCAAATATTATTTTATATTAGAAATAATGGCTTTTTTCTTTGTTTTGGCTGCTATTTTAGGTCCGCCATTTTGCATTTCCAAATTTTCCACATGGCATTTAAAAGTAAAAAAATCAACGAAAATTTTCAGCACTTAAATATTTTAGATTTAAAGCTTTTAGGACCATTGACGTTGCTTCCAATAGAAAGGGCTTCCGGATACATGCTGCGTTCTGGTATAGCGTTGCGCTGACGTTTCGCAAACGTTGCAGTTTGCATCATCAGGGCTAGGAGCTTCGATACTGAGCTGTCTTCGATTGTAACCGTCCTTATATATCCCTTGTCCTGGTGATAGGGATGGGGGTGAAGGGAGGGGGCGGAGTGGTTTGTCTAATAGTAGCACAGTTCATGGGCCTATTATTGATCAACTGTTGGCTAATTTTAAGGGAGCGGTGCACTTGCACATGATTCAAATGGACACGGTGCATTTGCACACTGTGCAATTGGACACAAAAGAAATTTTATTAAAAATGTACACCAATGATATGCACACGTAAAATTTGACCACCAGATATTTGCACACGAAAAAATGCCCACCGTTCACTTGGATACGTAAAAGTTGCACCATTCATTTGCACACCATTCACTTGCACACCGTTCACTTGCCCACCACTCATTTGCACACTAAGAAATGCGCACCGATCATTTGCATACGGAAAGATGCGCACAGAACATTTGCACACGGAAAGATGCGCACTGATCATTTGCACACGGAAAGATGCACACTGATCATTTGCACACGGAAAGATGCGCACCGATCATTTGCACACTAAAAGATGCACACTGATCATTTGCACACGGAAAGATGCGCACTGATCATTTGCACACCTTTCATTTGGACACGGTGCTTTTGGACACCGTTTATTTGCACACCGCTCAGTTGCACACCATTCAATTGTACACCGTTCAATTGCACACCATTTAAGTCGTTCTTAGTGTGCAAATGAGTGGTGGGCAAGTGAACGGTGTGCAAGTGAATGGTGTGCAAGTGAGCGGTGTGCAAATGAATGGTGTGCAACTTTTACGTGTCCAAGTGAACGGTGGGCATTTTTTGTGTGTAAATACCCGGTTGTTAAATTTTACGTGTGCATATAACTGGTGTACTTTTAATAAAATTTCTTTTTTGTCCAAATGCACAGTGTGCAAATGCATCGTGGCCATTTGAACCGTGTCCAAGTGAGTGCCACCTAATTTTAATACAATATTGGCTTACTATTCGCTAATTAATATGTGCTGTTCGGAAATTTTTGAATTGATCAATAAAATTACTTGACAATTACAACAATATTTAATTGATCTACAATTTTGCATTACATATTATCTCATCTATCTCATCGACACCAGTGTAAAGTTAAATCAGAGAATAACGTAGCTAAGTTAATTGTTTAATACATCATGCGTGCGTGCGTGCGTGCGTGCGTGCGTGTGTGTGTGTGGTGTGTGTGTGTGTGTGTGTGTGTGTGTGTGTGACTTTTGAAACTAAAATATATTTAGAACGACAAAAGTATTTCGAAAGTTCGAAAGACAAATTGTGAGTAGTTTGATTACACATAAACTGTTACAATATTTGCTATAATGATATTTTAATCTCTTTGAATTTCTTTCAATTAAATAATACTTTAGTATATAATTACCATTAATTTAAAGAATTTCTGATATATAGTGATTAATATAGCGTTATTCTTCACTATCCAAAAGTTAAATTTTTCGCAAAATTCACATGTTTATATTTTATTGAAAACAATATTTCAAAGTGTGTAATGATTTGTACATGTAGCTTGAGCTTTTTTTAAGACAAAAGTAAAAGCCAATAGGGTTATTTGTTTAAAAGTTATAATTTTTGTAAATAAGATATATAGAGATATGAAAGGGTTGAATTTCTGATCCAGTAAATTTTTTTATATTTTTTTAGATTGTTTTTTCTGTAATATTCTCTATAATTTTTTCTTTTGTATTACAGTTGGAGAGTCAGTACGTCATGCATCATGAATTTAGCGAGTTTGCTCTCGTTGATTTTATAAATAATTATACGCAAGGTTTGTTGCAGCGAACATTGCGTTCGGATAATTCAAAACGTTACAGGGCACGAAAATTTGATGAAGACAATGGTAATAATGCAGATTTACGCTCAAAGATTCGTGTGCCAGAATTGACAACAAAAACATTTTTTGACACTATTTTGGATCCATCTAAGGTTAGTGTTTGATTATTGCGTATCGCGTGTTGTATGCGTGTTGCAAGATGGCGAAGAAACATCAGTAATTTTGCCAGAGTTACCGTATGCGAGACGTGCATACGAGTAGGGTAACGAAGGCAAAGGTATCAATTTTGAAGTCCAATAAGTCTTACTTATAGCCTGCTTATGATACTAATAACGCTATTTGTTGCAAGATTGAAGTATTCTCTATAACGCCTATTGCGAACTCACGAAACGCGTCGGTTTGATTTTGGTAGTCGGTAGAATCAGGTCTAGGGTACGCTGTACCCAAGTGTGATAACAGTGTCGTTTTTTGTTGTTTGAGAAACACTTCTATTTTTACGTGGTTTTTAAATTAAAAAGGATAAGGATAGTGTGCGATACTAAAGAATTTTTTTCGACTTACAATTAGTGATAAATTTCTAAGGTTATGTGTGTTGTAAATGTGTATTGTCATGGCATATAATCTACAAAGCAGCCGTATTCGAAACATATTGCTGGAAATTAACAATGCATGCGATATTTGCAAAGCTTCAAAAGATTGGAAGACATGGCTCCAGTATCTGTCATGCTTATAGACTAGTGACTGGAAGGTTTAATTAACAACTAATTCCTTCAAGCAATTTTATTTGATTGTTATGGTACATTGGACCAAGTGGAAAAGCCGCAAGATGCTATTAAATTCAGGGGTACGTTTTTGAGATATAGAGAAAAAGGGTAGGTTTTCACTAAATTTCCCACATAGAAATAAAACCTCCAGTAGACGTCCATTGGACGTCTGTCATGGAAGTTTGAAACATCCAGTGGACGTCCATTGGACATCCAATACAGAGCCACTGGAAATCCATAATTCCGCATTGCGTACGTCCATTGGACCTCCATTGGACGTCGTCAAGGATGTCTACTGGACGTTGTGTGGATCGTTGATGGAAGATTTATGGAGCCTTGATGGATGTCTGACGGATGTTTCGTGGATCATTACGTATGAAAAAATATATTCTTAACAAAATGCAAAAGTACCTTTATTCAAGAATATTTTATACTTAAAATTGAGTATGAATATTTCTTGATTAAATGTATTATTATGTTTCTTATAAATATTTTTTTAAACATATCATTTTTTTAAATAAAAGTTTTTATTTTGTCCTCATTTTTATCAATCTTTTTTATAGACTGATATAGTTCATCAGTCTTGTACTACATATCGATGGCGAAATCTTACTTCCTTCTGCACTCTTGACGAGCCCCTTTTATTCACTTAAAAAGTGCATTTTATTCATAAGAAACACACGTAGCGGCGGATAGTGAAGGTTTTACAGAACCTCGGTGGATGATTGACAGACGTTTTGTGGATCATTAGTAGTGGAGCTTCGATTCCACGAAACGTCCATCAGTCGTCCATCGAGGCTCTGTGAAGCCTCTACTAATGATCCACGAAACGTCCATTTGTCGTCATCAAGACTCCGTCAAACCTATTAATTATCCGCGTAACGTACATAATGGATATCTTTTAAGTTTGACAGAAATTTATTATAGAAGTAAGATGGATCATTTATCTGACTGTCACCATGGAGGTAAATATCCCATAGAGCTATGGAAGTTTAGTGGATCTCTAATGGACGTCCATCTGACTTTCATCATGGAAGTAAACATCCAATTGAGCCATGGAAGTTTACTGGATCTTGAATGGACGTCCATCTGACTTCCATCGTGGATATGGACGTCCCATGAATCTGTGGAGGTTTAGTGGACATCCATTGGCCGTTCACTGGATGCTAATTTCTATGTGGGTTGAAATATCTCGAAAACGAAGGCAAGTACGAAAAAATTGCTAGAAAATATTTTTGTAGAAACTTAAATTTTCCATCGGATATGTATTTTAAAAAAATTTTTACAATTTTTTAAAGTAAAAAAATAAGCAAAAAACGGTGGAAATAAATAACGAAAATTTACAAAAATTTTTAATTTTTACATTTTTGTTTATAACTAATATTTGCCTCAATAGAATTGATTATACGCTTACAAAAACTTAAAGTATACATTATAACGAACAAAATGAGCACTTGTTAAAGTA
Source organism: Monomorium pharaonis (assembly GCF_013373865.1). Taxonomy (NCBI): domain Eukaryota; kingdom Metazoa; phylum Arthropoda; class Insecta; order Hymenoptera; family Formicidae; genus Monomorium; species Monomorium pharaonis. Next base: position 19,427,541 of record NC_050471.1, read on the forward strand.
TTTTTCATTAATAGTCACCGAGATATCCCTGACGGAAGTTAAGCATTATTTAGTTTTTCGTTTTTGCGGTTATATTTGAAGAAAAAGTATTTTCTTATATTGCATATGTCTCGAAAACTGCATTTTATGAAAAAAGTACAAGACACTTTTTTTGTTGGCAATTAAATTTTGTATCGAAGGCACGTAAAAAACATTTCTTGAAAAAGTGGCTATAAAATAAAAAATGGGAAGGATATAATTGCGATATTTTTACCATAAAAAATTTTAGTTTTGTAGTAAGCATGACTAGGGCCAGGTTGGCCGAGCGAGGTAGAGACTCTTATATTTAAGATAAATAATACTTTAGAAGTTTGGAATAAACAATGACTTCAAGGATGGTCGATTCCGAGTTCGAAAAACGAACGATGCGAAGACGCGGAGCGAGACGGTTAGTCTGTTCCCAGCGCCCGACTTGTTAACATGTTTTAATAAAGACTAAGTTGATACGAAATCTTTATGTGCTTGCTTGTGCATATTTTACGTTTGCTTATGTCGCTTATGTATCTGCTTACGCACCTCTTCTGCATTACATATATTCATTCTCCTCATCCCTCTTACTACAATTATCAGAAGTGGGATTGAACTCAGGTGCCTGTATTAAGTGAATCGGTGGAAAACGCGGAAATAGAGGCCACAAGAGAACGGACTTAGCGTGACTCGTGGTGTGATCGGTGGATCGGACGAGAGCATAAATTGCCGTGTGAGTGGTATCAAGATGATGGAAAGTGAGAAATTCACAGTAACGCAGTTGAAGGAGACGCTCAAGCAATTAAATTTGCCGCGAAGAGGTACCAAAGCCGAAATGGAGAAAAGGCTCTGGAAAAATGTTCCGGACGGATCATGGAGGGAATTCGTGGCAGGAGAGGATCGTGGGAACGGACTCGAGGACGAATACCCGGAGGAAGAACTCGGTGCAGGTGAGATTCGACCGACGGGCGGGAATCGGCCCCTGTTGCGAACGGGCGTTACGGCGTAGGGGACGGAAGCTGGAGTAGCGTTGCGCTTAGATGATCAAGAGATAGATCGCTTACGAGAAGAACTCGATTGTTTACGGCAGAAGGGATCGCCGACCAGAACACGTGCACTGAGCGTGAATTCGTTCCAAACGACGAGACCCTCTATTAATGCTCTTAGTGAGCTATTAGGCGAATTTTCGGGAGCGGATACATTCTGGAAATGGCAACAGCAGTTCCAACCGCGGTGCGGACAACATACCAGCTAGATGACCATTTGGCACGTATCCTTGTGGGAATGAAATTTAAGCAGACAGCCTTAGAGTGGTTCTATTCGTGACCGGAGCATTTGGAGATACAGGTAGACGAATTAGTGGAGTGCATGAAAATTCTTTACGACCATCGACCGACGAGAGTTGACTGGCGAAAGAAATTTGAGCGAAGAGTTTGGAAGACTGACGAAACGTTTAGCGAATATTTCAACGACAAGGTTTTACTGACCAATCAAGTGCCCATCGAAGAAGAAGAGATGATAGATTATGTGATTGACGGCATACTTTAAGCGGCACTATGCAATCAAGCCCGTATACAATTCTTCCAGAGGAAAGAGCAGCTGTTGCGAGCGTTTGATAAAGTGACGTTGAAACAAGAATTTAAGAATCGGCTGGGGCGCGAAGGAGGTAGGGCCGTCACTGGAGAGATGGACGGCAAACAACGAACCAAAACAACGCCGAGAGAAAGCTGACAACCGCGGGAAGATAAATGCTATAACTGTAGCAGATTCGGGTACATTGCGAGGAATTGCGACAAGCCTAAGCGCGAGAGAGGCTCCTGTTACGAATGCGGATCAACGGAACATCATATACGAGATTACCCACAGAAGAAGGCGACGACGAGCGGTGGAGGGGAGCAGACTTTGGACACGCAAATCGTAAACGCTGAAGAACAACGGAGCGGGAGCAACGAATTCGTAAGACGAACAGAGATACTATTAGGCGATGGCGATGTTAAGTGTAATATTGTAATTAATTCGCAGCTCGATACCACGAGCCCAATAAGTCTAATTAAAGCGAAATTTATTCCGCCGGGATCGATTAGAGAGATAACAAATTGTAATTATGAGGGCTTGAATGGATCAGCTCTGTCGGTATTAGGAACGATTACCGCGAAGATTTCGGTGGGAAGTAACGAATTAGAAGATGCGATCTTGAGAGTTGTCTCGGAACGTACAATGCGATGTGACCTGTTGGGGAGAGACCAGTGTACTCAAACTCCCATACTATTTTTTGTCCTAGTGTTTCAGCGCCTTCTAATAGTTTACCCTGGTTTATCCTCGTACTAGTTAGTACGTAGCGTGTTATCGGTCGGTAAAAATGTGCACTGTTTTAATATTTTTATAATTATTAAAATAAATTTAATTTTTGAAATATATTAAAGGACTGTGGGATATAAAGAAAATGGTACAAGTTTTTATTTTAGTTTTATAAATTTTTTAATCAATTAAGTACAATCTGTGATTAATTATTAACCATACCATATTAACTTGTTGCAAAATAACAACAATATAAATGTCAATGTACACAGTATGTTATTCAATGCTTTTTCATTATTTCATATAATAAATTCAAAAAAATTATGTTATAGTTGCGGATGCATTACAAAAAAATTATAGATCGCAATACATAGATCATTCTCTCTCGGTTTATTGAGAAAATTGTTTATAAAATAATGATTAGTAAGATATTAGAGAAATTTTGTTTTTTCATTCGTACATTAAATGTTCCACATCCGCGATATTAAACAAATTGCCGAAGAAACAGTGGAAGAATTTGTATTAGTTTAAATGAATTAATACATAAAACAAATAGTTTATTCGAAAACGAAAATTTCATACACATCTAACAGGTGTAAACTTTGTTCTAATCTAAAGTTTCAGGTATTGGTTACTTAATATACTTAACATATATTTAAAAAACACGATTATTTTATAAAATTACTCCAAATGTAATACAAATTTGCATTAGATATTTTGAATTTCATTGGTCATTAAATTTATTGCAAAATGTATTTTATTTTATAAATGATTGCTCATTGTCTAATTCTAATAGAAGACAATGTAAAAAAATGAAAGTAAATTAGAAATTGATGTAATTAAATCATTCAATATATGATTAAACATATTCGAGCATTATTCAATAAAGTACATTTAATTGATCTCTCTCTCTCTCTCTCTCTCTCTCTCTCTCTCTCTCTCTCTCTCTCTCTCTCTCTCTCTCTCTCTCTCTCTCTCTCTCTATCTCTCTATCTCTATCTCTATCTCTTTAAGCTTCGTTTTATCATCAATATTTTTCCGTCATATATATATATATATATGACGGAAAAATATTGATGATAAAACGATATATACAGGGTGTCCCAAATCTGGTGTGCAATACTTCATGGAAAGATAGACGGGATCGAGATGAACATAAAAATCCAATATAGTCTTGGTTAGGTCTATCAATAATCAAGATATAAATTTTTTAATTTATGCGAATGAGAGCGCGCCTTGCGCGCCGAAGGAAGGGCTCGAGCCGCTCGAGCCATAGCACGGCCTACTGTCTCAAGCATTGGCTGCCGGCGGCGGCGGGGGGAAGAAGGAGAAGCGTGGCGTCGTCGCCGTTCCCACGTCTCGCCGCACCGCGCCTAAGCTCGCGTCGATGGCTGCTACGCACACTCGCGATTACATGACGAGATTATAAATTATTAATAAAAATAAGACAAATTTAAATCGTAATAAACTTTTGTAAATAAGAAAGTCGAAAGAGAGAAAGCGATGGAAACGTATGGAACCTGCAAATAATATAATATTTGCCGCATCAAATTCTCTCGTTTTTTATGGAATATTCAATTAACGAAGATTTATCACGATTGATTCTTTATACATTCTCCTTTCGTAACCATCTTATTAGAAAATTACAAAATGCACGAAATACTATCCCTAATATACACTCTTTGTAAAATAACACGATAGAAAAATATTCACGTTTGATCTAAGGACTTCAGGATAAATTATTCGATGCGACTTCTACGGTAATTATAGGTAATCAGAGATCAATGTTATGTCAAGTATCGTTAGTATGGTTAACTACAAAGGATTTTCTCTTGTATATGATAGAGAACTTCGAGTTTCTTCTATCGTTAATACATTATAAGTCACTGAAAATCTGTCGTAATTAATAATGCAATTAAAGGTAGAAGAAACTGTAAGTTTTCTATGGTTATAAAAGAAAATCCTTCGTTGTATTAACAATACATGATATTAAACATTAATTTTTAAGCATAATTATCGTAGCATCGCGCCTAAGCTATCGTGAAATCGTTACATCAAGAGGGAATATTTTTCAGTGTTATTGCCGGCGAAAATACTTATCCATAGTATGTTCCACTCTTTGA